>NC_139168.1:62468423-63068423 GCF_965202585.1 Thalia democratica
AGAATCATATGACAAAATGTTTCAAACTAAATATTGATGCAACAAAACATCAGAACATGACAGGCAGTTTATATGTAAGCAGTTAGTTAGTTTGGTGTGCAGTTTGAAGCAACAAAATATCTTGAACTTTTTTGTAAAATTTTGTGATAAGTGAATATTTCAACTGGTGTTTAATTGTTTTAATATTTAAGCCAGGTTTATAGTTTAATAGTTTATAAAAAAAATTACAGTTTCTTGTTTACTAAAAGTTTTATTTAATTTTTAGTTTGTTGTTTTAAGTCTTTTGATATAGATTTAAATAGATTCCAGTTTTTGAAGTGTTACCAAAGTAATTAATAATTTCGTATATGCTAGTATTTCTTGTTGTGTTTTATATAAAAGATTCATCACTCAAAACTGTCGTGTCTGATTATAGAAAGTAGACTCAGTTAGAATTTAGTATTTGTTAGATATTAATTAAATACGTTAGGATTTAATTATGATGGGTAGTACTAATAAGTTAAGTGTACCACAATCAGTCCACAACTTTACTACCAAATTGTCAACCTTTGCTAGCTGTTCTACTGATTATTAGATTAAAGTAATTTTTTCAGTTTTTAAAAACCTCATTCTGACTCGGGCTTGTTTATACTCACTCTAGCTAGTTTTATTGACTTAAACAGTGGCAACTCTGCTAGTTTGAAAAATTTTGGGAATGTTAGAAAATCTTGGACTGCCTCAGGCTAGTTTAGTTTTTTATAAAAGCTCAGGCTAGTTTTATGGTTTTGTGAAAAACGCAGGCTAGTTTTTTTTTAAATTTTGAATGAGTTTGAGCTGATCCATTTTTCAATATTTGGTAATTTTCTAGCGAATTGGTTCAAGAACTTGATTTCAAATTTTTAATTGTAAATAAAACCTAAATTTGTAAACCTTGTGGGTAGCTGTTCTACTTATTATTAGATTAAATTTCTTTTTTTTTAGTTTTTAAAAACCTAATTCTGACTCAGGCTAGTTTATACTAGTGATGTACCGGACTCACTATCCGGGTCCGGCCGGATATTGCCATTTTAGTCTGATATCCGGATCCGGCCGGATTCTAATTTGAAAAAAAAGTCCGGATCCGGTTCCGGCCGGATTCTAATTTGAAAAAAAAGTCCGGGTCCGGTTCCGGCCGGATTCTAATTTGAAAAAAAAGTCCGGGTCCGGTTCCGGCCGGATTCTACCTTGAAAAAAAAGTCCGGATCCGGGTCCGGCCGGACCCGAAATTGTGGGTCCGGTACATCACTAGTTTTAACTAAACTACGTATTTCATATGTTTGTAGAGCCAGACAACAATGACCATATATGGTAGTGACCTCTCAAAACACTTATCCATAACCTAATGAGCCAATCGGAACTAGGGTTCGTGAGGCATGGAAATTACTGAAAAAAATCATAAAATGTATAAAAAATACATAGATTTATGCTATAGATTAGCTAACATAATATTTGCTACTTCTTGTGCAGCTAAGAGAAATATCTACTGAAACTTTATTTGATTTGTTTATTATTGTAAGTATTGTTTAAATATAAAGTTAATATTTGAACTTAATGTTAATTGCTTTAAATACTTAAATTAAATTTAAACGTTAAACTGTTTATCAAGCTGTTTATAGTCTACTGATCACTAAAAGTTTTTTATTTAAGCTTTATTTAATCGTTTTAAGTCTTTTGAAGTAGATTTAAATATTTGAAGATTTTTAATTTTTTTATGGTTACTGCACTAAAACTTGTTTTACTATTAAGTTTTCAATTTTTCCAAGTAAATAATAAAAGTTTTATAAGTAAATTATAGAGTCGAAATAGAGATTTTGTAATACTGTTTTGTTGTCCTACTGTATAATAAATACATTGTTTAAACTGTCTAATTTATATATAGTAGTCTCAAATAAAATCTATTATTTATAAGATATTAGTTAAATAAGGTAGAATTTAGTTATGATGAATAGTACAAATAAATTAATTGTACCTACATTCATAACTTACAACCTTGACTTAGAGTAAGAGTTATCATGAAATAATTTAACGTTTAAGCTATATACTCTAACAACAGAAAACTATTTAGGTTAAATCTAAAAATATGTAATAAGGTTTCAATTGTTTCTATAAGGTATTTTATCTGAATATACAACTTTAAATATACAAAACACCAAATAAAGTCATTTATCGTAATTTTTTTTAGTTTATTGAAAGTATATGAAAATATACGCAAGTTTTTATACGAGCATTAAAAAAAAACACTTCGCCGACTACTAGACAAAAACTTTTCGAAAGATGAACAAAAAACTAGTTATATCTTTTACTGCATATGAGGTTAACATGTTAGTTAAGAAAATTTAGGGAATATGTTTAAAACATATTCAATTAAATGTTTAAGTAAATATGTCAGTTTGATATTCAAATGCTGACTGTAAACTAGCTTAAAATTCAATTAAATCAATAAAAAAGTAATTTAAAAATATTAACATTTTAATTGATTTACCGTCATTGCGAGACATGGACGTTACTTAGCGTACAGGAGAAGAAAATCAATACCTTCCACCTACGATGCCTTCGTCGCATCCTTGGAATTACATGGCAGCAAAAGATCACCAATGAGGAAGTGTTGAGACGTACTGGTCTTACCACTATGTACTTTACCCTCAGTCAGCGCAGGCTTCGCTGGCTCGGTCATATCCTGAGAATGAATACTGAGCGGATCCCAAAGTTTCTATTTTATGGCGAGTTGGTCGTTGGCAAACGAAACCGAGGACGTCCAAAATTACGTTTTAAGGATGTATGCAAGCGAGACCTAAATAGCTTGAACATTGGAATTGATGATTGGGAGTTGCTTGCAAATGACCGTGCCAAATGGAGATCAACTATACACAAAAGACTGCAAGAAAGAGAAAAGGAATATTTTAGAAAAACGAAGAAGAAGATGAAGAAATAAGAAGCAGAATGAATTTAATTGTTCTTTTTTTTTTTTTTAAACATGTAATTTTTTTATTTTTATTTTTTTCTTCTCTGTGCACAACACGCATAGCCGATCTCGGCTGATAGCGGGCCTTATTATTATTATTATTATTATTATTATTATTATTAATTGATTTATCTTTGAACATCACTTATTTCGTGGTGAAATATGTATTCATGAATTTTAACTAATGCTATATTTCATTTTGTTCTAAACATATGTTATAAAATTTTGATATAAGTTTGATAAATGAATACTGTCATTATAATAAAAGCAATTCGCACAGTAATTTTTCTTTATTGAAATGATAAATGTTTTTCTGTCTTAAACAAGTTAATACAGTTGCACGAAATTCTGTAAAAAAGTTATAAGTACTGCAAAATCTATAGGAGATAAAGTAGGTGAATTTGTATATTTACTAAAGATAAGCCATAGTTATTAACAATAAATACTTAATATCATATACAGTATATGTTATATTGTCCGAATGTTATAAATTAAAAAAACTAGGGTAAATAAATTAGAATTCATTTATAACTTTGTTTATTTCTACAATTAAATTTAAGTTAGAGTACTACGAAATGCATTCAATTGCAGTTTAAGATGTTTACTAAAAAGCTATATATAATTTTTACTCGAAATATTTTTACTGACTTTTACTCGAACGCCGCATTTTTGATTGTTTAAAAAGTTTCCGAAAGTTTTGTGCAGTTCAAAAGTTAGAACTTAAAGTTTCCTAGCTGTAAAAAGTTACACTAAAGTCATTTAAATACTTTTTAATCGAAGGATTTTAGTATATATTTATCGAAAGTAATCATTCAACTTCAATCTTTTAGTATCGAAATTATGAGTAGCTGTCAAATTTGCACGAAACACAAAATTGCACGAAGATACTTTTGCACGAAGACACTTTTGCACGAGGGGATAAAATTTTACGAAGATAAAACTGCAAAAAGAGACTTTTGCAAGAAGACATTTTTAAAGAATAGACAATTTTGCACGGAAACATTTTTTCACGAGCTGTTTTTTTTTTAATTTTTTTTACTTAGTTTTACTTATAGTTTCAGTTTTTTTAAATCTAGTTTCTATTTGTTTTTTTTTACCAGCACTGTTACCCCTGTTATCGTTCGATAACAATCTTTTTTCTTTTTATAAACTTATTTCATTTAATTATTTTACTACCTCTGTTACCCCTAACCCTTACCCTCGGTAGGTAGCTTTTTTTAAATGTTTTTTTATTGATTTATTTATTTTTTTTTCATTATATAATATACTTTTTTTCTGTTTATTTTTTACTCCAGTGCAGAAATGTAACCCGTGCAAAATTGGTTTTTGGTGCAAAATTGTCTTCGTGCAACTTTGTATTTGTGCAATTTTGACCCGTTCCCCAAAATTATACATTTAATATTTAAGCATAGAATTATTTTAAGGCAACTAATTTAGAACAAAAGAAAACTATTAGAACCTGTTAATAAAAAACTAGTTAATAAAACATATTTAAAACCTATAAAATGGTATGTAGAAAAAATTTAATAACTAAGTTCATAGTTTAATTAAAATAGTTTAATATGTTAAGAAATTAAAAAAACAACTATTATAATATTTAAAGCATGTGGTAAAAAATTAAATAGTTATGTATACAGTTTATAAACAGTTGTTAAATTGCGTTATATATATTTTTTTTTGATTCAAATGTTTTAAAAATAAAAGCATAAAAAATATAAAAATCAGTATGTTATTCATTTTATTGAAAGAGGCGTACAATTTGATAGTATGAAAAAAAAAAAAAACATTTCAGAATAAAAAGTATGTATTGAACACTTTTTTTATTTAAGCTGATTTAGTATGCAGAAAACTAATTGTCCTAAATATTGTTGTCTTGTTCCTCGCTTTCGTGAGTGGCTGCACTTGTTGCTGTTTAAAAACTGCGTTAACACGACAAAAAATCATTGGGAACACCATTTGTGGATAGTTAGTTGAGTTTAAGTATTATTTGGCGGTACTTGAGACAAGTGACCATAATGGCAGTCTCACAAGAAGTGTGCTTTTTTACTTTTAATTTAAGCAGCCTTTTTAATCTCTTGCTAAAGATTATGAGAGAAGAACTAAAGTCGATACCGTGTATCAACAGTTGTTGTGACTAACAACAAGCTGTTATAATAAAGATTAAAGTATAAGATGCAATTTATGATACACAACCACCTACTTTCAATATGCCTCTTCTATATATTCTTCCAAGATTTCTAAAATTGTAGAACCCCAATGACATATTGGGCTGTTCGCTTTAATATTAAAATAATCATGCGGAAATCTCCGCATGCAGAAGTAAACTTGAAGTAATGCGTTATTTCTACTACACTACTGCATTACTATGAAAAAAGGTTTCAGCAGTAAAAAAATATTGCTACCAAGATGCCATTCTTCAGCTGTAATAAAATAAAATAGATGGAGTCTAATAGTTAGCTACGTAGTACTGGAGGTTTTTATTTTCTACTCTTTTCAAAACTTTTTTTTTTACTTAAATGTTAAAAATATTTCTTTTTGTTATCTTTCGAATAAATCAGTAGTTAAATAAATTTACATTTTCTAATTTAATTAATGTTCTTTATACTATACGTATTTTTTTTTATTGACGCAACTCTTTTAAAAATATTTTAGATAAAAAATATAAAGAAAAAAGATATGAAGAAAAAATGCTTAAAAAGCTACTGAAATAAAACTATTTGCTCTAAGTTTTCTAAATTCTCTAAAACTCTCAACCAACGGGAATGTTACATTACAAAAAAGTAAAGACTTGTAAAACGAGCATTAATTATAAAGTTTGAGAGCAGGCAAAAAAAGACAATTCAAAAGGTAAATTCGGACCACTTCTCCATTCATTCTTCTCAATGTCGTATACCTCAACTTCATCTGTTAAATTAAAGCAGCTGTCAGTGTTGTTCCAATCCTTACATCCTCCAAACACATACACTTTCGAATTGATGACGCAGCATCCGAAACGATGGCGCGCAATGTCCATCGGAGCAACGAAAGTGAACTCATTCGTCAAGCTCGAATAAACTTCGACCGAAGAGAGAAAGTGCCCTCTTTTGTTTTCGCCTCCGATAATAAAGAGTTTATTGCGGTGAGCAACAGTGCTGTGCCCGCAACGTTCTGTTAACAGCTTGGAATCGCTTGTTGTCCATTTGTTTGTTGCAAGGTCAAATGTCTCTATCGAGTCATACCATGTTGATATAGAGTTTGAGGCGTCCAAACCGCCGATGGCCCAGATTTTTCCTTGAAAATAAGTCAGAGTAAATAGGCTTCTTCTCTTATTCATGCTAGAAACTTCTGTCCATTTGCGAGATTCAAAGCTGTAAACTTCGCATTTGTTCAAGGTTTTAAAGTATGTTTGAGCACCTCCGCCGACAAAAACACAATCTGCAAAAGAACAAATTCCGAAACTTCTCCTTTTGTTGTGCATGGAAGGAAATTTATGAGTGGGTAGTTGCTTTCCAACAGGTACAATATCAGTGTCGACCCACTCCTGCCCATTATGGCCGCCTAACAAGTACATTTGATTTCCTTTTACAATGGATTGATGGTCAAATCTAGTTGTTTTCACATTTTTAAAACAAGCCTGTTTGCGTAGGTTTTTGTCCAATTGCAAAACACATTCATTGAGAGAATATTTCGCTGTCAATCCTCCGCTAATATATATATAACTATTAACTTCATTGCTTTCTGCATCTGTAAAACTTCAAGCGTTTATAGCAGTTAAGCAAAATTATACTAAACACTATAGAAATAAAAAGTCTTCGAAATGTCATTATATCCTAAACTTTTACGTGTCCTGACACAAGCTCAATATTTGTTAAAACAAGATACTTGAATCAAATACTGAGACCCGAATATCGTTTTCTTGTTAAAACATGTCAGCTAGTCGTAACCGTTGGATTTGAGCTTTTCTTGCAGCGCATATAAAAGTTCAGTCTATAATTCCGATAGCTTTCGTTGATGTTTTCTTTTTGATCTGATCACAAACGAGCAAATCAGCCAACTTGGTAAAATTTGTTTAATTAGACAAGCTGACGTCACTTGATCATACCAGCAAACAGTAGCTTCGTGGTAAGACATCAAAATTAATCTTAGACTTAAAAATAAAGACTATTTCGTTGAAAAAATTGAAAATTTTCAATTAATAGAAAAATATTTATGGTTAATTACTGATGCAATAAAAAAATCTTAAATTTTAAAAAAATGTAATTTAAGCATAATAGTTTCAATACTAGTATACAGTAAAATGTATAATACTTTAATATATAATATTACCTTCGTCATGAGTGTTATCAAATGATGTTTTTCTGCATTTTTTTACCGGACTTGAAACTACTTCTTTTACTTTGTTTGTTACTTCAAGATAATCCATTAATTTTTCATTTTTCGACTGCAAATTTTTGTAACTTTCTTTCATGCACTCTGCTTTGTTTTGAGCAGCTTTCAAAGATTTTTGTAAAATTTTTAGTTGAATATTTAGTTCATCGTTGTTTTCTTTTAACGCCTTCCTGTCAGTACGGAGTTTTACAATTTTACTCAACATCAAATCATTTACTTTTACATCGTGCTCATGAAGTTCTTTCATATTTTTTTCAACTTCTTCAAAAAGTCCTTCGTGAAGTAATTTTCTATTCAAGCTTGTGTTCACGTTGTACTCGAGGGTTTTGTTTTTTCCATCTTCATTGTTAGTCCCTTCAAAAATATCTGAATTTAATGCAAAAAAGTAGTTAATTTGACGATGAAAAAATAAGTATTAAGAAATCTTAGTTTATTATTTCCTTTTTTAAGACATAGGCCAAGTTATTTTGTATGGTAAAAAAATACTGATCTACAGGATTCACAAGTTAGAATTATACTCGGTTTTTTTTTTAAATTGAAACCAAGGCAGTTCCAAATTTTTATACTGTAGATCCAGCCGGTTGCAGTTGTTTTAAACTCATTAAGTAAACTTTGCTAATTTAAACTAATTATGTATATATATTATCAACTGTTCTTTTGTTGTAACTTATTAAGTAATTAGCAATTTTAACAAATGTTTTACAGAACTTTGAATCAAATGAGTTAAGCTTAGTTGTTTTGAGAACAAAAAAAAAAAACAAATTCAAAACAGAAAATAAAAGTTTTTTGAATATAAATAAAACAAGGTAAACTTACTAAAAATCAATGAATAAAATATTTTACTACTTAACTACATTTTATATTTTTGTAAATTTTACAATAACGAGAAATTATTATTTTTTAATTTTTTGTTAGTTTTTATGAAAGTTTCTAAAACAGTGAAGCTATTAATGTACTGAGATTATGTTTAACAGAGGTAGTTTTATATTAATGTTAGAGTATTATAAATTCAGTAATTTTGAATAACAGAGTATAAAATATTAATCTTGATCTTTTTATATAATTTCATCCGGACCTTATTGTGAATTCAAAATCTGGATCGAGTAGATCACTAGTAAAAACTAAAAGTATAAACAAACAAAAAATCTAGCGAAAGTAAAAAAAAACCTCTACTTAATATTGCTTCAATGTTGTTGATAGCATCTTCTCCAGTTCTTTCATCAATTTCTTCAAGTTCGACTTTGTTTGACTCTTCTTCTTCATTAACGTCTTCTTTTTCATTGAGCAATCTTCTTATCTTAGCCAACAACAAATTGTTTTTTCGTTTTAGCTTACCGCTCTTTTCAGGCAGGTCTTTGATTTCTTTCTGGAAACCTTTCAAAAACAGCTTGCACGTCCTGTAGCTTTCTTGGTTGTTTTTGTATACTTCCTTAAGACTAGTGTTTTCTTTGTCTAGTTTTTTGATGATTTTTATCATCGTTATCTTCTTTTCTTCTTCATGATTACGTATATCTTCAAAGAAGTTTATAGTTTCGCTTGAACAGTCACTGTAGTCAAGATCTTGAAATACATCGAAGTAAACTTTCTTTATTTCATCTTCCCTACATTCAGCTCTGCATTTGGGACACTTATTGTCATTATCTCTTTTTAATTTTGATATGCAGTTTTTGTGAAAGGCATGACAACACGGTGTGACAGAAACTTCTACGTTTGCTGTGAGTAATCTATCGAGGCATATACAGCACTGGTACTCCATTTAGTAGAACAAATTGTTTATAATTTCTATTCTGTAAAATCTGTTTTAAATGTTTCAGTGTAAAATTAAACTTTTAAAATTGTTTTAAACATCTCTGAGAACACTGATAACGCAAAACACTAAATATATATTTAGATTTTATTAATAAACAATAATAATAAACAAAGCTAGTTAAAGTTAGAGTCATTTAGATAGAGCATGCTGTAAAAGAATAGCTTTTAAGGTTATAGTTAAGTGTACAACCAATACTATAAACCATAATTATATTTTAGATTTAACTTCAACTAAATGCTAATACTAAATAAAATCTAGGGCTACTTCGTATAAAACTACTTCGTATAAAACGTAATATTTTTGAGTCAAATTGAAAGTTTACTACTGAACATGTGAAAGTTTTAAAATTTCAGGTTTTTCCAGGTTTTTTTTGCCTAAATTTTCTAAATTTGTCAAGGTTTCCAGGTTAAGTGGTAACCCAGAATTAAACTTAAACTTAACTTATACTAAATGCCACTCTGTTTGCTACTTATACAAACTAAGGATGACAACTAGTGGTTGTATTTTATACTAAAGAACAAATACACAATCCAATAATCATATAAAGAACATCATACTCTAAAAAAAAACTTTGAAGGAGGAGAAAACCATAACACATATTTTAAATTTAAAATAATATATTTTATAAAAAGGAAAACCTAGAATAAAAATTAAATACTTTAAATTTAAAACTTAAAAATTTTCAATAAACTAAAGTTATTTAAAAAAGAACTATAAATAAAATATTATAATCAAAACTTCTAGATCTACATGTTAGCAGCAGCAGGGTTGAGGCTAGAATCTATGTCCTTGCCCAAACTCAGTATCTATGTAGCTGACCATACCCTACGAAGACTTACATTAGGACCATTTTGTCTTTATTTTCTCTTAATTCTTGAACCCCTCATATAAGATTTCTCGGAAACATTATATTAAAAAGTTTTTTTTTGTGTTGTTTTTCATCATCACCATCAGATCATCTAATTTTAGCATTAAACATTCAATTATAAAAGTTTAAATAAATTGAGATGAAAAACAAAAATTTAGATAATTTTATACAACCATGTTAGTTAACTATTTATATGATAGAAAACGGTTTGATTGTTTTTTTAAGTTTCAATTGAACAACTTTAATCTAACCAAAAAAGGTACTCATTTGTATTAATGAATTAAAATCATGATAGGTATTAACTTGTTATGTACAAAAAAAATTATAATGCTGTTTGTAAGTAAAGTAAAGTACTAACCACCAGGCAAAAACTTTTATGACATGAATTTCAAAGTCAATAAAAGTTATGTTCCTTAACAAAATAAGTTATATAAAGTGATAAATATTGAAGATGGATCAGCTACATCTCAAAATATCCTGAGTTATTAAAATTGACCTTGAATCTCCTAGAGTATTTCTAGAATTTCAAAATATCCTGACTTTCGCTGAGTACCGTATCCTGTGTGTGGCAACCCTGTATCGATATTGTGGCATATTATTTTTTTAAGTTGCAGTTCAACTTAAAATGATGTTTTTTGTTATTTTATTAAAAAAAAGTTAAACAATACTAATGCTATAGCCAATAAACTTATCTTAGTTACAAATTTAGTTTTATCACTTTTTAATTAAATAATTTTAGTTAACAATTTTAATTCAAAAATTGCAGTTATTTAACATACATTTACCTTTTTTTTTTTTTTAATGTTTCAAACTTATAACTTATTGTGATTTATAATTAAATGTTAGCCAATGGTCATTGTCTATTAACACAATCTTGTAACTCAACTGAATGATTAAATTTTTATTCATAAACTCATTGAGGGGTACACTGTACATGAAACATTAGATTAAAAGAAACTAATTAAAACTGTGGAACATTAAATAAAACAAGTATTAATAACTAAATTTCATGCCATGATTATTTACTTGTATCATAATAAGTTTTTAAACTTTTGATTAACTCTTACACTATTTTGAAAAGTTTTTTCATTTACAGAAATTAGAATTTGCTACCCCACTTTAAAAAGCCTAGGCAGAAGACATACATTTTGTTTTTGGTGAATTACAAAAATAAAAACTAAAAATATATAAAAAAAACATATAAGTTATGCCAAAATAAAAAGGCGTGAACCTGCTTTAATAAAATTAATAATACCAATTAAAATAAATAAGTAATTTGCTGCACATAAATTTATCTTTACTAAAAGGACAAATAAAATTGAAAATTTTAACATATCATTGATAACTTTTTAAATAAAGTTTCAGTGCCTAGTAGTTAAAAATTAGTGTACCTTCTTAAAAAGTATATACATATTAGCTTTTAAAATTAAAAAAACTGTTTTTCATTCTAGTGCAGGTTTACTTTTTGATTCAATTAAAGTATAAGTTTATTATAATACTGTAGTAAACTTATATTCAAAACTAGTTCCAGCTGTTTTTAATTTCTCTCATCTTAAGGTTGCGGTTTGAGGCAAAATATCTAATTATAACTGGCCTTAGTTGTTTTGAGCTCAAAGGGAAGTAAAATGGAAAATAGTATAAACCAGATAGTGAAGAAAAACTTTTATACAAGTAAAAATACAAAAAAATAGCAATAAGACTTAATATAATTAAACTTTTAGAAAAAACATTAAAACTTGCTTTAGTTTTGCAAAAACTTACCAAAAATGCCTGAGTCACCTGAAGTTAGCCTAGGATAATTTGAATTTTTCAAAAGTTTTTAATAAGTTTGTATTTTTCTGAGTATTCATTGAGACAACCCTTTTACATATTTAATTTCACTTCAACTTGTTACAAACCTTTCACTTTAACCATTTGGATGATGCTTATTATATAATGTGGGGGTCTTTTAAATTCATTATTCACCATTTAAAAAACTTACAAGAAACTAAAAACTTTAGAATAAATAAAGTTTTTGTACTCAAAAATATGTTTAATAGGTTATTATTTTTGTTTTTTAAAGTGTAGTACAGCAAATACATTAGTAAGTCAGTTTTTACGAAGCATTAAATGTGAAAAATAACATTAAAAATACACTTATCTAAAGTTTTAAACATAAATATGTTTTCTGTTTTATTCAAACTATACAACAAAATAGAAGCAAGTTAAATTAGATTTTTTAGAAACTTAATACTTAGGTTTGTTTAAAATACACGCGAATATTTAACAAAAATTTAAAAAAGACCAGTTTTAAACTATTAATAATGAGTGTTGTTGAAACGCTTAGGTATTTCCCCTATTATTTTTTGATTCAGCACAATAAAAAACTTTTTTTGATAGTTTTTTCTATACTAGTTATTTAATATATACTTTTTGATTAATTTTTAATGTGTTTTGGTAAAGTGGGTTAGCTTAAAGGTTAGAATTCAAAGAAAATATATATATAAATTTTGCTAACTCAGCAAAATTTAGGGGAAACACTTTAATATTACAATCAGACCTAGGAATAATAACGACTAATACTGGTATTAATATCCTAGTAAAAATAACAAGATGTCGTTAAAACTGAAAATAATTTAAATACTTTCTTTGTAATATTGCTAAGTGGACTAGTTACGTTACCGATTTCCTTCGGATCCACCTCTGCCTAAGATCTGACAGCTTCGTCAGAGCCCATATTGGTAGTAGTCTCAGAGCAACTTGTATCGGTTAGAGACCGATTGCAAGTTGGTTTGATCGCATTTTTTGGTTTAAACGACATACTTTAGTGATAGGCAAATTTAAATATATGTAACAACTAATCGAAGTTTATTATGTTTAATTTAAGTAAACATAAAAACTATTTTCAAAAAACTCTAAGTCAATTAAACAAGAAAAATAAACGTATCCTGAATTTCCTTCTTTTTTGTGCTACTGGTAGCTGGTTGCTCAAGTTTCTTGAATTCGACGACGAAGTTGCTGGTTCTTCTCATGCAAGGGGACGGTGGCTTAGTTCTTGATTGGTTTGTCATCAATCGGTAAATCTAAATAAAAATACAATACTTGTTTAAAAATACAAAGAATGCTCTGACAAAAGGATTTTATGTAGAAACAACTTGTTTGTTGATAAATAGCTGTAGTTGATGTGTATGGTCTTATTCGTCAGAGTTAAAAATTCAAAATAACTCAACCGTGAAGTTGGTGATTCAGCTTCGTAAAATAGTGGTGAAATCTCAAACTTGAGAGCTAGAAAGTGGTGCTCGCAGTTGTCGCTGAGGTGTTATCTTTTTTATTAATGTTTTGTATAAATTAATTTAATATCCGTGTTGGCGACAGGCTTTATGTTCACAAAAAGAAAAGTATTTAGCTACCAATTTTGAGAAACATAGTTTTATTTTTAAAAATAAAACTTTTAAAAATCCATTTGATTAACTTAGTTAATTAAAGTAATTAACACGTAACACAACAGATTTTTATTATTTTCAACTTTTGTAGCGCAAAAATCAAATATGCTACACATTTAAAAAGACTAAAAAGAATATATCCCCACAGCTTTGAACTGTAAGATAAATAATGTACAATAAAAAAACAAAAAAAAATTTTACTTGTCAGTACATTTTTTTTAGGATCGGAATAAGTTGACTTACATTAATTTTATCTTTATGTAGGTATAAATACCTAGAAATTTATTAGTTAAAACAATTAAAAAAATCTGAAAGAATAACTAGTAAATATATAAAAACTAGAATTATTCATGTTTCATCGTTTTCAAGCTTTTCTCATTATCGCTAACGGGTGTTCTACTTCTACAATATTAGGGGTCTGGTTATAACGCAACGTGCGCTTTAACTTTTATAAAAGATGTCCCCAGGCTAACGAGTAAACTATAGTTGATAAGTAGACTAATATGGTTTACTTACTATTTACCAGTGGCGTCGCGTGGTATTTTTCTAAGGTGGTGCAGAAAAAAAATCGAGTTGCCGGTGCTCGATTTGCCCTTACTTGAATTGTTCCTGCACGAGTTGCCTCTTCTCGAGTTGCCTCTGCGCGAGTTGCCTCTGCACGAGTTGCCTCTTTTAGAGTTGCCTCTGCTCGTGTTGCTTCTACTCGAGTTGAATCTGCTCGAGTTGCTTCTGCTCGAGTTGCTTCTACTCGAGTTGAATCTGCTCGAGTTGCTTCTACTAAAGTTGAATCTGCTCGAGTGGCTTCTGCTCGAGTTGCCTCTGCTCGAGTTGCCTCTGCTTGAGTTGCCTCTGCTCGAGTTGCCTCTGCTCGAGTTGCTTCAACTTGTGTTGCTTCTACTCGAGTTACCTCTGCTCTGCTTAGCTTTGTTTCGATAGCTTGTGGAATGATACTTAAGCCTGTACTGTTTTAGGGAATTTTCAACTTAGCTTACTTACCGCAAGATATTGATTTTGCGGTAATACTTAAAGAAATTTTGCTGTTTCGAGTTCATTTGCGGCAGTCATTTAAGAGTTTGCGGCAGTGAAGTGAGCAAAATGGTCGTTTTCTAAATTAGAGTTTTATAAGAGATTTTGTTTTTAAAAATAACGAAAACGTTATAGATACTTAATTTTTTCTTACAAAATTTTAAGGTGGTGTAATTGCGGCAGTGCAACACCCCACGCGACGCCCCCGCTTTTTACTATATGTTTAATAAAAAAGTTACCTATACTAATGTTAAACATAACTCTAGTCTGTGGTAATGATTATATTTACAATAAAATTGCGAAACGAAAAGATGATACAACACTGTACAACATAAAACTAATAAATCAAATTATAAATTCTTTTAAAAGAATAAAATTTATGAATCAAAGAAGCTGAAAACTAAGTGTTCGCTTAAACAAAACCCATAAAGCGATCTAAAAGCGAACTAAATTCGATAAACAAGATTGAAACCATTCACAACTAAGTGCAGCGAAAAGCCGCCATCAATTAAAGTTAGCTGCTACGCAGCAAAAACTAAAATCCAGTTTAAGCGTAACTTTACTTTAAATACAAGATAGCTCTCTCGAAAAGGAGAAAATGCCAATAGAATTACATCATATACATCAGAATTCTTAAAATGTGTATAATAGATTTACAAAAAAAAAATTAAATATGCACCCATATGGCTTAAAATTTGTCAATCAAAAAGTCTTACAACAACTTAAAAAAGCTATTTGATTTAATTATTTTTAATTGCGGCAAAAGAAAAACAACGTTTCAGCAATGATGTGTTTTTTAAGCTCTAGCAACCCTGGTACTCTAAATAAAAAACTTTTTTGAATGCAGTAACACAAATGTAAAAATTATAAATTATAATATACTAAAACAAAATATTATACTGGAACTTAACTTTTTAAAGTCCAGTAATTTAGTGGCAACAATATTTGTTAAACCGTACTTAGTTCACAAATTGAATAATCGTGCGTGACATTTTTATTTAAAAGCAACGTTTGTTAACTTTTAGTGTTAGCTTTAAATGTTTTTCCTAAAAAAATAAAACAATGTAAAAGAAACAAGTTAACTAATTAAGCTTTACAATTAATCAACTTTATTTGAAAAATAAAATATAACAAAATACTTGAAAAAATCAATTGTCTGCAAACCTCAAGTTTAAGGCTAAAAATTAAATTGATTATAAATTTTTTAACTGAAACACACTTTAATTTTTTAAAATATTTTAAAGATATTCTAACTACTTATTATTAAATCAACTTAGATTATTACTTAAGTTGACTTATTGCAAAACTTTTGCAAATAATTACTTCTTTCTACCAACTTCCCAGTCATTGCTTTAAATTCTGATATTTAACATATTAGTATTTATAATAATTTATATAAATTAATTTGCTTATTCGATTTTTATTTACTAGTAAAGAAGATCTATTTAATGAAAACTATGTTGATTTGCTTACTAAGTGACTGATACTATTGCTAAACTGAGCTTAAATTTTAAAGTCATTACAAAATGAATAAAATCATTTGATTTATGTACCAAAGTAGGCACCCTTCAATAAGTAACGAGCTAATTTTCTGATAAACTTGTTCGTGGGCCGCACTGTATAGAAAAAAAGTCTTCCTCAGGCCGCAGATAGAAATAACTTAAAAACTAAGATTTAAAAATTATCAAAAACATTCAATAATGAAACACTAGTAATTATTGATTATTAAGTTAAGAGCCTAATTGTAAGTTATAACTATAAATATTCTTCTATAAAAGTATTTTTTTAAATGAATAGTAACTGCGGGTTGCAGTTTGCCGATCTCTGAAAAAAAGAAACATTATTTCTACAATAATAAAATAAATTTTATGGGTTTGGGAAAGCATTGTGTATAACTTGAGTTAAATTAACAAATCATTGATCTGTGTTAAATTTTTTTTAGTTTAGTTTGATATATATGATCATTAATTTTTTTAAAATAAATATTTAAACTTTAAAGTTATTAAAACTGCACACTTTTTCAGCCTAATATCCGTTTTTCTAATAAGCCTTTATAATAAAATATACTTTTATTGAGCAAAAATTAAATTTTAAATAAGTTATAACGCTCGTTTGTATTTGTTGATGCATTGTTGAACAGCTTTCTCATTCCTTTAGCAAAACTCGAAGCTAGCCTCTTCGCCTTCGGTTTAGTTTTCGCTTCAGCCTGCAACTGGTCGGGAGAAACTCGATTTGATCTAAACAATCTGAACCATTTTGACTCCGGTTTAGTCTTTCGAGCGTTGTCTTTTATCAAATTGTTCGATTTATTACTATTTGATGTTTTTGCTAAGCTACAGCTTTTAATGTCTGTTTAAAAGTAACTTTCAATGCAAGGACTTTTAGTAAGAAAAAACTCACTATCATCAGACAAGCTTTCGTAATCTGGTGTCAGTTCTCTTTCTAGTGAGCTAAAACTAAAAACTTTTGTTAGCTTTTTATCTTTTCTAGACAAGTTATCATCAATTAATTTTTTCTTTTCAAGTTTCATTACATCATTTTTGTGTTTCACATAAAGCAATGCATTATTATCTCCCATGTCAAAATTTCTTTGCTTTCCAAGCTCAGTAGAGACTTCAATGCTTGAATGTGATTTTATACCCGTTAGACTCTCTTTTGCCCGGTCAGTAGAAACTATATTCCTAATTTTTATGTGTTCGTCTTTAGTAGTGTTTTTTTCCACTTCATTGTTTTCAAAGGGTTCAAGTACCTTATTGAGAGAAGAATCACCATTTTTAGCTTCACAAATGTTCTTTATTATAAAGCTGTCTTTAGTTACGCTTTTTATCATTGTAGGATCATTTAAGAACGCTGACTCATTTTTCACAGTTTTGCTTACATTGCAAAGTATAAAAGCTCGACTTGACTGTTCACCAGTAGATACACTAATCTCATTTCTTTTATGCAAATTAATTTGCTGCTCAGTATTTAGAGGAGCATAACCATTTTCAACTACATCAAAGTTCTCCGCTATAAGACTGTCTTTACCTGCATTTTGAAAAAATGAAGGAACACCTGAGAATTCTGACTTGGTTTTCAAACCAGAATCAGTTTTTCTTACAGTGCAAATTTAAGAAGTTTGATTCGGTTTTTCATCATTATATACAACAATCTCATTTGCTTTTTGCAAAGTTAGTTTGCTGATGAATAGCATTGAAACTGTTAGTTGACAAGTTTTCTTCTACTGCAGCCAGCATGGCATTCATAAGATCATTTATAATAAATACGTTTTCCATTGTGCTTTTTAAAACGTGTTGTTTTGAAAACAGATAGTTTTAAAATATTTAAAAATTATACATCGAAATTTTATTGACGTAACAATACGTTTATTCATTTTTGATAGTATTTATACAAAAATATACGGTGGTGCAGATAGAAAATACAAAAAAAAACTTCTATAAAATATATAATTTAACCTTAAAATGTTAAAGAATTAATTGGATCGCCATTTATCATTTTCAGCTGTATATATCATAAAAAGTATTATAAGTAATTTAACAAAAAGATGATAAATTGTTTCATTTTAACAACTTGTAGACTATTTTATAAAATAAATACAAATTTAGTTAAAATAAGCAATGTTAAAATAAACTTATTTATTTTGTAAAGAACAGCTTAGAAAGACAAAATTAAGGTGAAATGTTTTGCTTTTAGTTTTATACTGCAAGAAGTATAATTCAATTGTTTAGAAAACATATAGTTATCACTAAAAAGTACAATTATATGCTGAAAAATCTGTTAAAACAAGCGATAATAAACCATATTTTTTATTTTTCAAAACAGTATGTTTTTAACATAAAACTACATCGAGGGCCACAAGTTATGCTTTGGCGACTTTTGTATCAGATAAAAATAACTCTTTGTAATTTATTTTTTAGCTTATTTAAAACAATTTGCTTAATAAAACACATAGCTTGTTATTTAAATTTAACGCCAAGTTTAAAAACTGTTAAGCAACTTGAATAGATCATATTAAGTAATAACTGTAAGAAAATATTTCAGTATAATTTCGACCGTTAACTACTAAAGTTTACCAAAGTAAACTAATACTTATTTCTCGTTAAATTTTAGACTTGTAAATTTTGTAAAATTCAGCAAGCGTTTTTCAAAACTAAAAAAAAACAAGTTAAAAAAAAATATATTAAAAATAACTGTTCAAAATATAGGTTTAATTGTTTGCTAACAAAAGATCCTAGTGAAGTAACTTCACTGGAATATAAATAAAAACAAATTATACAGTAATCTTTCTTTATTCTACCAACATATGTTTCTGTGTGGCAACGAATCAACACACTTTAACTGGGTTCTGTAAAAAAATAATTACTCTAATGAGAGAATAGAAGCATAGAATAAAGTAGGTGTATACATGTTTTCATTAAAATAATACATTTTCTACAGATAATAGTTATTAATAGTTTGCCATTAACGTGAGTTGCTTGTTTATATTATGTTTTGTTGTGTAATTTAGCTTACTTTACTTATTTTAGACTTAATAATCACAAATATTATATAGTTTTATAACAGTCGGAATTAATATTAAGTATTTCACCTATTAATAACTATTATCCGTAGATAAATATATTGTTTTAATGAAAACATGTATACACCTACTTTATTCTTTGCTTCTATTCTGTCATTACAGTAATTATTTTTTTACAGAACCCAGTTGAAGTGTGTTGATTCGTTGACACACAGAAACATATGTTGGTAGAATAAAGGAAGATTACTGTATAATTTGTTTTTATTTATACTAAAAATAAATATTTGTAATATATCAAATTTAAACTAAATTTAAATGTTACTTAACTGAACTTTAACAGTAATTTAAAAATGCATATGAGCTAAAATTAAATTATACTGAAAAAAAAATGGCGCAAAAATAAAAGCTGATTCATGAATCAGGTAGAATGTTTTAAAACTTTATATATGTTTTTTAGTTTTAACATTTCTGTCTCATTTTGATGTTTATTGTCAATGAATACATGGTCAAAATATACACGTTGTGTTATCAGCTGTAAAATATAAAGTATTTTTTATAGAAGACTATTGCAACATTCTAAACTTACAAGAAAAATTAACTGGTTACATTAAAATGTTCATCGATCTTTTTTATATTTCATTTAAGTTCTACACCAGGGGTTGGCAAACTGCGGCCCGCTAAGGGTAAATCTGCGGCCCGCAAGCACGTTATTTTTTTAAATGGAATGCGGCCCGCAAAATAAAATTTTGCGGCCTGCGAGCATGTAAATGTGGCCCGCTGACCAAAAATTTATTTCAATTTAAACTTGATAAATTTATTTTTAAGTTCCTGTATAACATTTAAAAACAATTAAAAGACTTTACTGATTTAGCCTTAAAATGTGAAAAAGACAGGTTAGCATTCTACCAGTATTTTATTCTTAATTTCATAATTACTTTCTTCTTACAACAGCAAATTATTTTCTGAAAAAAAGTGTAAAAAGTGATTTGAATTAGTAAGATATTTATACAATACCTTTTTGGTAAAAACTAAATGCAAATGTTTTCCGTTTTGTACAAAAGTAATGCGAAGTTATTAACTAAAATGTCATTTCTTTACAGTTTAATTTTTTTTTACTCGTGTTTATACCTAAGTTTCTATTACAGATGTTTTATTTCTAAATGTTATAAACTAGTTTACACAAATACATTTAATAAGCAAAATAATATTAATAAAAACAATAATAATATGAAGAATAGTAAAAATAATAAGAAGAAATAAGGTTAATTTCATTTTGGTTCTACAACTTTTGATGTTTTAGAAGTTTTCTTTACTTTTTAAATTAAAATCTATGTACACCAGTTAACAAAAATAATCTTATTTTAAACAACTTTTTATATAATAATTAACGAGATAAAATTTAGCCTATGCACAATTTTCTAACACTATTGTTTCTACATGTAATAACTAAGTGTGTACAGACACATTTAAAGCAATATATATGACATAAGTTAAAAAAGTTTTTGAAAGGTATACTTTTCGATTTTTCAAACATGTTTTTGGCAAAATAAGTTAACTTTTATGCGTTGCATACTAATATAAACAGTTGCTGTTTTTTGGAACTACATATCTAATACAAACTAGACTGAAAAATGGTAATTTATTAAGTTTGTACATTTTTAATCAAAATAGCTCAAATTCGATCAAACTAACAAATAAAAATTGCCATACACTCAGACTATGACTACTTGAAGAATTTAAATCTTAGGAAAATTTAGTCATTTTTCAGTTTTTGTCTTGTATTACTTTTTTAGGCTAAAATAGCAGGCTAGTTTTGGTCACTCGGACTGACTTTTTTGCTTTAAAGAGGGGTAAATTAAATTTATGATGCGTGTTTTGTTCAATGCACAGTGTTGGTTTGAATCAAAGTATTTTTAAAACTTTAAGTCTTTCAGCAGATATATCTTAGATTATTGTTTATACTAATTGTATACATATAAGTGTAACAACTAATGTTGACAAAAAATCCCGGAAAAGCTTGAAAATTGACAACTTATACTTAAAATATCTGAAAAAGCCTTGAATTTGAGAATTATCGAAAAAACTGGAACTTTAAAAAATTTCTAAATGTAAAGTAATAAATGTTCGATTTGACATAAAAAATTAACAAAATAATATTTAAGTAAAAAACACATTTAAAGTATCTTAACGGTATTTTTCAAATTTTTTCTATTATTTAAGACAGTTTTTTATACCTTCAACTTAATTATATAATAAAAACAGAACCAAAAAGTTGTACTTTTAAAACTTTATATTAGTGCATCGCAACTTTGCTTTTGAAATGTCTTAACCTATGTTTTGCTTTGTATTGGAACTAAACCTAGAAATTCTTCTAAAATGTCAAAATTAGTAAAACCACCTGTAATAAAAAATCTAAAATTAGCAATATCTGTTGTATCGATACTCGCATCTTAACAGATTAATTTGAGTCTTAAATTGGCTAATGCAGCTTTATAATCTTCAGACATTTCCTAAACACGACTTCTTGTTGATATTGAAGAAATAAACTAAGATATTTTAATAACGCAAACACAAATTATCTAAATAAGTTTTCTAATCACAACGGTTTCAATTTTTAGTAAATAGTTTTTCTACTTTATAACTTACCTAAACATATTTTTCTGATCATTCTGTAGTTACTGAAAATAATTATGTGCATTGTTGAAAATGACTTAAGCGATTTGAGTTTTTTCGTTTCTCGCAATAAATCCAAAATAACGTCTTATAGTTCTTATCGCTCGTCTTATAATTCACATTTACTCTTTTTAAATGCAATATTTTTATTGCAGATAAAGAATTGCTATAGTGCTCAATAAAAAACAGGTTTTTCTACTTCATTGATAGCTTAATAAGTTTTAATACATTTGATAAAAATGTTCAAAAACTTTATTGTCCATTAAAGCTGAATTACAATAATTTTTTTAATTATAAAATTAATTCACTGTTAATAAACTTCGGTATTTCTTTATGTTTTGAACTTTATTTTAAACAGGGTTGCCAAACAAACAGGCTAGTTTATAAGTAAATAAAAAATTAGACTACGTTAAAGCTGTTTAAGAAATTTTTATAAAACTCAGGTGTATCTGAAACACTTTGAATAAACCCTCGAATTCTCAGAATAGTTTTTATGATTGTAGTGTAGTTTACTAATTGTATTTTTTTATTTATTTACATTATGTGTTTTTTTATAATAATACTGTATTTAAGCTTAAAAACAGAAAGTTTTTAGCTATTTTAACTTTTAGTAAACTTTTAATATAATTCAGAAATGTTTGCTTTTAAAGTGGCAACCGTGTTAAAGACTAATCAATTACTAATAAGGTATTTTATTAAAATATTCCAGCATTAATTATGCTAAAAAATTTGATATAGCTTATTTACATTATAAAATGGTATTGAATTATTTAATTAAATTATTACTGAATTTTCTAAAAAGTGCAAACTATTTAAGGCGCAAAAACTATTTTTATAAGTTAACAGTTTTTAAAATATGAAAAGGTGATTCATAATATTAATATAAAAAATTAGTAAAAGTTAGCCATAAATGTTTTTTAAATCTCGGTTTTTACTGAGAGTTAGGTTGTAAGTAAAATAATATAAGTATTTTATTAAGTTTAACGTGTTAAGTATTTAAGAAAGTACATATTTTATTAAGACTTAAGTATGTTAAAAAATGTAAATTCTATTACAATAGATATTTATATATTAAATAGGCATTCTAAGTATAGCTAAAAGTCATGTAAAGTAATTAAGTGAATCAAAGTAAAACTATCTCTGGTGTGACGAAAACTATAGCCTAAATAATATTCAAATATCATTAAAATAAAAACTTTAAATTTGGCCCGCGCGCACCAACTGCCTGCCGACCCCTGATTGAAGCTATTTTTTTGTAAATACTATACGAGTCACTTATTTCGTAATTAAGTTAAGTAAGTTTATAACTAAACTACATTTATGGTGGTATTACAACTCCTAGAAATAATACTACTACCGAAAATATTCTTTACAATGTTGATGACTAAATTAAACTGCAATTTACGTTTAGTTGAGTTTAAGTTATTTAATATAATTAACTTAAAAAGAACTATTCTACATTAATACGTTTAGACTCGCAATCGGTAGACATTAGAAATATCAGGAAAAGTAGAAAAATCAATTTTGTAATTATAAGCATCATTTTAACAAATAACGAAACATTATCGTTATGATTTTTTTGTTTTTGTTTCTATAATAAATGTTTTTATAACTGTTTCGGTGATCATAAATTAAAGAAATCAATTAATCTTAAACATATACTAAAGATCTTATCATTTAATAAAACTATTCTATTCATCAGGTAAAGATCAAGTTTTTATAGATTGTTAAAATTGAGCTGTTGCCGCTATTGAATAAATAACTTTTTATTAAACTTTTCATTAAAAAAATTATATAAATATCTTATTTAAAGTTTAACTTACAATTTGATTTTTGATTTGTATATTGTTTATTATAGAGTAGGGTTTCACAAAATGAGCCAAGTGGCCCCCTTAGGGGCCATTAGATCATAATTTAAAACTTACACTAGATACTCTGGAGTTGATGATTATAAGCAAAAAAATAAAAAAAGTCTTAGGCGTTTTTAATGGCATGTTTTTAAGAAATCTTCTTGGAGAGTCCAATATCTTATTTTTATTTCTTTAAAGCGGACCTTTTTTTAAAGTTGGAAAGCCCTGCAATGAAGTTCTTTATTTACTTGCATTTTTAATTGTTTTGTATTTTAAGTACGTAGAGCCAGAAAACAATGACCATATATGGTAGTGACCTCTCAAAACACTCAACCATAACCTAATGAGCGAATCGGAACTAGGGTTATTGAGGCATGGAAATTACAAAAAAAAATCATAAAATGTATATAAAATACATTGATTAGTGCTATAGATTAAGTAATATAATATTTGCTACTTCTTGTGTAGCTGAGAGAAATATCAACTGAACCTTTATTTGATTTGTATGTTATTGTAATTAATGTTTAAATATAAAGTTAATATTTGAACTTTATGTTTAATTGCTTTCAATACTTGAATAAAATTTAAACGTTAAACTGTTTATTAAGTCGTTTATAGTCTATTGATCACTAAAAGTTTTTATTTAAGCTTTATTTAATAGTTTTAAGTACTTTGAAGTAGATTTAAATATTTGAAGATTCTTAAATTTTTCATGGTTACTGCACTAAAACTTGTTTTACTATTAAGTTTGCACGTTTTCCAAGTAAATAATAAAAGTTTTATAAGTAACTTATTACTTCGAAATAGAGATTTTGTAATAGATTTTGTAGCTCTACTGTAAAATAGACACATTGTTTAAACTGTCTGATTTATATACAGTAGTCTCAAATAGAATCTAGTATTTATAAGATATTCATTAAATAAGGTAGGATTTAGTTATGATGAGTATTATAAATATATTAATTGTACACAAATCCATAACTTACAACCTTGACTTAGAGTAAGATTTTTTGTGAAGCACTTTAAAGTTTAAGCTATATACTCTAACAACAGAAAACTATTTAGGTTAAACTAAAAATATGTCATAAAGTTTCAAATGTTTCCATAAGGTATTTTATCTGAATATACAACTTTAAACATACAAAACACAAAATAAACTCATTTATAGTAAATTTTTTTAGTTTATAGAAAGTGTTTGAAGATATACGCAAGTTTTTATACGAATATTAAAAACACTTCGCCGACTACTTGACAAAAACTTTTCGAATGATGAACAATTAACTATTTATATCTTTTACTGCATATCGTTTAACATTTTATTTAAGAAAATTTAGGGCATATGTTTGAAACATATTCAATTAACTGTTGAAGTAAGTATTTTAGTTTGATATTCAAATGCTGACTGTAAACTTAGCTTATATTTCATTTAAAGCACAAAAGAGAAGTTTAAAAATATTAACGTTTTAATTGATTTATCTAAGAACATCACTACTTTCGTGGTGAAATATGCATTCAGGAACTTTAACAAATGCTTTCATTTTGTTCTAAACATATGTTATGAAATTTTGATAAATGAATACTGTCGTTCAGGGACGTCGCGTGGGGTGTTGCACTGCCGCAACTGCACCACCTGGAAATTTTGTAAGGAAAAAATTAAGTATCTATAATATTTTCGTTATTTTTTAGAACGAAATCTCTTTTAAAACTCCAATTTAGAAAACGACCATTTTGCCCACTTCACCGCCGCAAACTTTTAGCTGACTGCCGCAAATGAACTCAAAAAAGCAAAATTCTTCAAGAATTACCGCAAAATCAATATCTTGCGGTAAGTAAGCTAAGTTGAAAATTCCCTAAAACAGGACATGCTTAAGTATCATCTACATTCTACAAGCTATTTTCAACATAAAATAAAAACAAAGCTAAGCTACTGCAAAGGATTAAACTTGAGTTTATGTACTCACATGATTTTTTAAATTTAAACTTGTCATAAATTAAATATTTTGAATAAAAAATATAAGAAACTTAAATCACCAAAGTCTAAGAAATTCGATTTTTTATTTTAATCTGCATACATAAACTTAACTATAACTGATTATTGTAATCATAAAGTTAATAAAATATTTAATTAAATAATATTTAAATGTACAATTTGAGTTGTGAAAAAAATGTTAAGCAGTTTATTTTAAACTTCTAGTTTACTCTTACAGAAAATAATTTAGATTTATTTTAAATAAAAATTATTATTATTGAAACAGTCACATATTTAAATAAAGTAAATAGCCTTAACTTAAAATATTGGTCTGACCCCCCAAGAAACTTTGATTACTTAGAGTAGTTTAACATTTTAGTCTACTTTATATGACTTTTGGTTTAATTTTTTCATAAACAAAGCAAAAATTTTAGATAGAATTGTTGAAACATGGTTGCCTTGCCTCATAATCAGGATAACTTAGAAATGTTAAAAAAACTCAAGATGACCCAAGATAAATTAAAACTGACCAAATTAGAAAATATTCAGGCTGACTAAAGCAGTTTTAGTTTTTTACTCTGAAATGACAAGTTTATTTAAAGTTAAAATATAAGTGTTTTACCCCTATGGCCACATGAAAATTAACTGTTATAATGTTATATATTTATTAATTATCTTTAAATTTCTTGAAAAGTTCTACAGCCTCACCAACTAAACTTTATAAAGTTGAGCTCCTGAGAAAAATGCTGTCATCAAAATGAAAAACAAATTAAATTTAAATACATAAAAGATACCCTTAAAAAACTATTGAATTTTAAACGTCCAACAGAAAAACATTAAGTTTAGAAAAAAAGTTAATTAAAATCTTAAAGTTTGTTGAAAAAAATTGTGCAAAATAGTGAGGGGAAAGGGGGGTGGGATGTATAGGCACTTTTTTACATGTTGTTCTTATTCTAAAATTTTCAGAAAGCTAATAGTTACTCTTTAATAAACTTGAATCTTCCAATTAAACTTTTAGATACAACCGGTCAGGCCAGAGATTACATTGATTTATTATACAAGGAGCAAACTAAAACAGCAAAAAAATACAATTTTAATGAAAACCTATATTCTCCATCATTTTTTAAGCAATTTTTATCAAACTTTTTCATCCTAATCTTTATGAAATTTTATACTTTTGTTGAAGAGAAGTGTTAAATTTTTAACTATCAATATATATTTTTATATATACAAAAAAATATTACTTTTGTTATAACTTTTTTTTCTTAGTGTTTTAAATATCTATTTTAGCAAATTGTTTTATTTTATAAAAGAAACATCTAAAGATTTTGAGGCCAACTTATAAAAAAAGATATGGTTTTAGTGATTTGATTTATTTGTTGTTTGAGTTTATATTATATTAATAAGGACTCTTTTGTATCTCTGACTGTGAATTCCCATATCTCAAAAATTAATATGATTTTTTATATTGATAAAGAATGCCTTGCAGTTAAATTAAAACTGTATAAAATAATTTCAGTAAAATAATTCTAAAGTATATGTTAAGGGCATAAAAGGGGGGTAAAATACTTTTTTTTTAAACGCTGTTTTAGTTTGTGCCTCCTGTAAGGAACCTTTTGTTGCCTTCGACTTTGATCGGCTATATCTAAAAAAGTATTTTGAATTTTTAAAATCAGTAAAAAGCATCTTGTAGCTTAGTAAAACTTCATAAAATAAGATCAAATTGTGAAGAAAGTGTTTCATCCCCCAAAACCCTTAAAAGCAAAGCTTATCTTCAGGTGTAGCAAAAGTTCAGTTGTTTTCAAACTTGATAGTAAAAATATATTAAAAAAAATATTTTCATGTCCTTAAAGATTTTGATAAAATGAAACTCTTTGTTTTTAAACTTATTTTAATCTATTTTTTTGGTATATTCAAGATTGCCACACACTCAGGGTACTCAGTGAAACTTAATGATATTTTAAGTTCTAAAAAATCTCAGGGAAACTCAGGGTATTTTGATTTTTTCTCAAAAACACATGGTGACTCAAGGCATTTCAAGGTCACTCAGGACAGTTTCTTTTGACTCAAAGAGTGGCAACCTTGCTTTTATTTAATTTTTTTTTAATATTGAAATTATTTATTAGTTTACTCTGTATAGTTAGAACAGTTTAAGAATTTCACAGTTATTGTTGGCAAAATATTTTACTGTTTATAATTCCTGTTTTCTTTTAGAACTTATAGAAACAGTGAAGAAGTGTTATCCTGTAGTTGAATGTAAATAGTTAGAAAGAGAACTGAAAACATTTTATTCACATGCATCAGGATGATTTAGTGAAAACACTGTTATATCTTGAAGAACATAACCTGACTAAAATATTTAACAAAACTACAAAGTTTCTTAGCACTTTGATAACTATTCCCATGAATAGTGTAGACGCTGAAAGAACATTTTCATCTTTGAAAAGTATAAAAACATTTTTGAGAAACACCATGGGTCAGTCAAGATTAAATTCTTTGAGTTTAATTTCGATTGGTAGGGACTTACTTAAAAACTGTACTAGTTTCAAAGAAGAGGTGATGGAGAAATTTATCAGCCAAAAGGAGAGAAGAATGAATTTTAGTTACAAAGGTGAAAAGTAAGAGTCTAAGTATTTATGTTTGCAAAGTTAGACTTTAGATTTAATTTTTCAGGTAGACATTCAGTGGTAACTATTTTCTGTACTAAGCAAGATTAGTTTTTCTTTAAAAAGTTGTAATTTGTAAATAAATTTTTCTTTGTTTGTAGACTTTTTAATTTACTTGCCAAGCTTCATTATGCATTCCTTTTTTTTGTTTAGTTAAAAATAAGTAAAAATATTATTTTTAGTTTGGTATTTAATCCAATATTTTTCAATTAAAGTTGTAGCTAAATTGAAATATTATTATAGTTGCTGTGTTTTTTATTATAATATAAGTTTCTTATATCTAAATTGTAAGCTACTTTTAGTTTTAACTTTAGAGCCTTTGTAAAACTTAATATTATTTAGTTTGCTTGTTTACTTTTGAGTTTTTTACTTATTTAATTTTTTTTTTATCATAAATGAATTTTAAATTTCTTTACTGAGTAATGTAAAATGTTCTTTAAAAAAATTTCAATTTCTACACAATATTTTATTTGTTTGTATACTTTTTCATTTACTTGCCAAGTATAATTAGACTTTTTTATTATTAAATATTAGTAAAACAATTATTAGTAGTTTGATATTTAATTAATCCAATATTTTTAAACTAAAGTTGAGGCTAAAAAAATATTATTGCAGTTGCTGTATTTTCTTATTATAATATTAATCTGTTTAATCTAAATTGTAAGTTAGAGATTTCGTAAAATTTGATAGTTATGAGCTTGCTTATTTTACTTTTGTGTTTTTAACTTAGTAGTCAAGCTGTTTTTTTTTTTCAAACATAAATATTTTAATTAGTTATAAGTTGATACTCGTTTATTTTTTTTTCATTTTTCATCAGTAAATAAGCAATTATTTTCTACTGAGTTTTAATAAATTGTACTTAAAATAAACTTGCAGTTTGTACATACATTTTTTTGTTTGTTTGTAAACTTTTTAATGTTCTTGCCAAGTCTAATAAGAAATTTCTTTTTTTTTTGTTAAGTTAAGTATTAGTAAAATAACCATTCTTAGTATTATGTTTAATCAAATATTTTTTAAATTAAGTTGAGGCAATAAAAAAACTATTGAAGTTGCTGTGTTTTTCAATATAATAAAAATTTGTTTTGTCCAATTTTTTTTCTACTGTTAGTTTAAATTTTAAAGCCTTCTTAAAAATAAATACTCATAAGTAAGCTAACATTTTTTGAGTCTTGTAAATTACTTAAAGTAATTTTTTTCTTATATTCTTATATTTACTTAAAATTTCAAAGTATTTACCTTTTTTTTAAAGTTATTTTCTTACATAATTTTTTTTTGAAAAAATAAATGTTTTATTTCTAAACAAAATTTCCCAGGTTACATTAGCAATTTAATGTAATTGTTGTAGAAAAAAGTCTTTATTTAAGATAAAAAAGAGTTTTAAAGTAGGGGATTTTTTTTCTAAATTCTGCACCACCTAAAAAAAATACCAGGCGACGCCACTGCTGTCGTTATAGTAAAAGCTATTCCGACAGTAAGTTTTCTTTATTGAAATGATAAATGCTTCTCTGTGTTAAACAAGTTAATACAGTTGCACGAAGTTCTGTAAAAAAAATATAAGTACTGCAAAAAAAAAAGAAGATAAGTAGGCGGATTTGTGCAGTTAATAAAGATAAGCCACAGTTAATAAAGTTAAATACTTAATATTAGATACAATATATGTTATATAATCCGAATGTTATAAATTAAAAAACAAAAGTAAATAACTTAGAACTAGTTTATAATTTTGTTTTTTTCTACAATCAAATTTAAATTAAAATACTACGTAATGCGTTCAATTGCAGTTTAAGATGTTTACTATAAATCTGTATAAAATAGGAGTATTACAAAATCTATTTTATTTTAGTGATGATTAACATTGAATTACATTAAAAGTAGAATAACATAAAAATAAAATACAAATTACTTAAATTAAGTCTTCCAGCTCCATGCACCTGACTTGAACCGTGTCTTGAGAGCGCGGTTGGAACACGGTTTTAATTGGAGTTATGTTTTTCACCTGAACTCCGCACTTTTGATTGTTTAATTAGTTCCTTAAAAGTTTGTGCAGTTCAAAAGTTAAAACTAAAAGTTTCCTAGCTTTAAAAATTACACTTAAGTCATTGAAACACTTTTTAATTGAAGAGTTTTAATATATATACATATCGTAAGTAATCATTCAACTTAATTCTTATAGTAACAAAGTTATGGGTAACTGTCAAATTTGCATGAGAGCACAAAATTGCACGAATATACTTTTACATTAAAGTTTATTGCAAACAAACAAAATATAAAATAGAAGTACTTTTCGGACACGCTCTTAAGTATTTTTTCGTGTCAAAACAAGCTGAAATAATGATTAACTGATAAAACTAAGTATTTAAGCAAACAAATTAAATTTAACACATTAGTAAAAATTAACAAATTAAGGCAATCGTTTAATCAGAATATATATATACTTTTGCACGAAGACACTTTTGCACGAAGACATTTTTGAATGAATAGACAATTTTGCACGGAAACGTTTTTGATTGGGTTAGTTTGTTTTTGTTTTTCATTTAATTTTACTATTAATTTCTTTTTTTTAATAATTTAAATTATTTATTTCTTTTTTACCATCACTGTTACCCCTATTCTCGGTCGTAACTATTTTTTTAAATATTTTTATTTCTTTTAATATTTTTCTATCACTGTTACCCCTAACCCTTACTTTTCCTCGGTCGGTAGCTTTTTTTTAGTTTTTTTATTAATTTATCTTTTTGTTTTTTAATTTCTTATTTTATATTTATACTTTTTTCTGTTAGTTTTTTACTCCGATGCAGAAATGTAACCCTTTCAAAATTTGTTTTTGGTGCAAAATTGTCTTCGTGCAATTTTGTTTCCTTGTGCAATTCCGGCCTTCGTGTAAATTTGACTTCGTGCAAAAGTATCTTCGTTCAATTTTGTTCTAGTGCAATTTAGTAACCTTGTGTAATTTTGTATTCGTGCAACTTTGACCCGTTCCCTAAAATTAAACATTTAGTATTTAAGCATAGAATTTTTTTAAGACAATTAGTTTAGAACAAAAGAAAACTAAATGAACCTATTAATCAAAAACTATTTAGTACGAAAACATATTTAAAATCTATGTAATGGTATGTAGAAAAATTTTAGTAATTAAGTTTTTTATTTAATTTAAATAGTTTAATGTTTTAAGAATTTAAAATAACGTACTTTTATTATATTTAAAACATGTGGTAAAAATTCAATAGTTATGTTAATAGTTTATAAACAGTTGTCAAATTGGCTATTTTTTTTTTTGAAACAAATGTTTTAAAAAGAAAAGCATAGAAAATATCAAAATCAATATGTTAATCATTTTATTGAAAGATGTGTACAATTTGACGGTATGAAATATAAATGAAAAAAAAAATCCTTTCAGAATCAAGATTATGTATTGAACGCTTTTTTATTGGAGCTGATATAGTAGGCAGAAACTAATTGTCCTAAAATTTGTCGTCATGTTCCTCGCTTTCGTGAGTGGCTGCACTTCTTGCTGTTTCAAAACTGCCATTAAACGACAAAAAACCATTGGGAACACCATTTGTGGTTAGTTAGTTAGTTGAGTTTAAGGATTATTTGGTGGTACTTGAGACAAGTGACCATATTGACAGTCTCACAACAACTGTGCTTTTTAAAATTTAAAACTGTGCTAATTTTTAAATTTAAGCAGCTTATTTAATCCCTTGCTAGAGATTAGGAGAGAACAATTAATGTCGATACCGTGGATCAACAGTTGTTGTGACTAACAACAAGCTGTTATCATAAAGATTTAGGTGTTAGCTGCTATTTGTAATATACAAAAAACCCTCTTCTATATTTTCTGCCAAGGTTGCTAAAGTTGAACCCTTTTGAAATATTGGGATATTCGCTAAAATATTAAAATAATCATGCGGAAATTTCCGCTACTGCGTAACTACGCTACTGCGTAACTATGTAAAAAGGTTTAAGAAGTTAAAAAATGAAATAGATGGAGTCAAATAGTTAGCTACGTAGTACTGGATCTTTTTTTTAATTTTTATACTCCTTACAAAACTTTTCTTTTTTTACTTAAATTTTAAATATATTTCTTTTTTTATCTTTCTAATATAATCAGTAGTAAGAAAAAATTATATTTTTTATTTAATTAATAGTCTTTATTCTATACGTTATTTTCTTTTATTGACGCAAATCTTATAAAAATATTTTTATTCTAGACATGAAGAAATAAATGCTTTAAAAGCTACTATAATAAAATTATTTGCTTTTATTTTTATAAATTTTCTAAAACTCTCAACCAAAGGTAAAATTACATTACACAAAAGTAAAGACTTGTAAAATAAGCAATAATTATAAAGTTTCACAGCAAGCAAAGCAACACAATTCAAAAGGTAAATTCGGACCTCTTCTCCATTCATTCTTCTCAATGTCGTACACCTCAACTTCATCTGCTAAATTTAAGCAGTTTTCAGTGTAGTTACAATCCTTAAATCCTCCAATCACATACACTTTCGAATTGATGACGCAGCATCCGAACCGATTACGCGCAATGTTCATCGGTGCAACGAAAGTGAACTCATTCGTCACGCTCGAATAAACTTCAACCGAAGAGAGAAAGTGCACTCTGTATTTCCCGCCTCCGATAACAAAAAGTTTATTGCGGTGAGCAACAGTGCTGTGCCCGCAACGTTCTGTTATCAGCTTCAAATTGCTTGTCGTCCATTTGTTTGTTGCCAGGTCAAATGTCTCTATCGAGTCATACCATCTTGATATGGAGTTTAACGGCCCGAAACCGCCGACGGCCCAGATTTTTCCTTGAAAATAAGTCAGAGTGAATTCGCTTCTTCTCTTGTTCATGCTAGAAACTTTAGTCCATTCGCGAGATTCAAAGCTGTAAACTTCGCATTTGTTCAAGGCTTTATAGTTTACATCATCACCCCCGCCGACAAAAACACAATCTGCAAAAGAACACATTCCGAAACTTCCCCTTTTGTTGTGCATGGAAGGAAATGTATGAGTGGGTAGTTGCTCCCCAACAGGCACAATCTCAGTGTCGTTAAACTCCTGCCCATTATGGCCGCCTATCAAGTACATTTGATTTCCTTTTACAATGCATTGATGTTCATGTCTAGCTGTTTTCTCACTTTTAAAACAAGCCTGTTTGCGTAGTTTATTGTCCATTTGCAAAACACATTCATTGAGAGAATATTCTGCTGTCACTCCTCCGCTAATGTATATATAACTATTAACTTCATTGCTTTCTGCATCTGTAAAACTTCAAGCGTTAATAACAGTTAAGCAAAATTATACTAAACATTATAGAATAAAAAAGTCATCGAAATGTCTTCATATCCTAAACTTTGATGTGTCCTGACACAAGCTAAATATTTGTTAAAACAAGATACTTTAATCAAATACTAAGACCCGAATATCGTTTTCTTGTTAAAACATGTCAGTTAGTATAAACCGTTGGATTTTGAGCTTTTCTTTCAGCGCATACAAAAGTTCAGTCTATAATTCCGATAGCTTTCGTTGATGTTATCTTTATGATCTGATCACAAATGAGCAAATCAGCCAACTTGGGAAAATGTGTTTAATTGGACAAGCTGACATCACTTGATCATACCAGCAAACAGTAGTTTCGTGGTAAGACATCAAAACTATTTTAGACTTAAGAATATAGACCATTTCGTTTAAAAAAATTGAAAATTTTCAATTAATAGAAAAACAATTATGGTTACTTACTATTGCAATAACAAATTCTTACAATGTATTCTTAAATCAAAAAAAAAATAATTTAAGCATAATAGTATCAATACTAGTATACAGCACAATATATAATACTTAATATATAATAATACCTTTGTCGTGAGTGTTATCAAATGATGTTTTTCTCCTCTTTGTTACCGGACTTGAAACTACTTCTTTTACTTTGTTTGTTACTTCAAGATGGTCCAACAATTCTTCATTTTTCAACTGCAAATTTTGGTAACTTTCTTTCATGCACTCTGCCTTGTTTTGAGTTGCTTTCAAAGAATTTTGTAAAATTTTTAGTTGAATATTTAGTTCATCGTAATTTTCTTTTAACGCCTTGTTGTCAGTACGGAGCTTTACAATTTTACTCAAAATCAAATCATTTACTTTTACATCGTGCTCATGAAGTTCTTTCATATTTTTTTCAACTTCTTCAAAAAGTCCTTCGTGAAGTAATTTTCTGTTCAAGCTTGTGTTCACGTTGTACTCGAGGATTTTTTTTTTTCCATCTTCATTGTTAGTCCCTTCAAAAGTGTCTGAATTTCATGCAAAAAAGTAGTTAATTTGACATTGAAAAATAAGTATTAAGAAATCTTAATTTATTACTTCCTTTTTTAAGACGTAGGCCAAGTTATTTTGTATGGTAAAAAAATACTGATCTACAGGATTCACAAGTTAGAATCATACTCGGGTTTTCCTTAATTGAAACTAAGGCGGTTCTAGATTATTATACTTTAGATCCAGCCGGTTGCAGTTGTTTTAAACTCATTAAGTAAACTTTGCTAATTTAAAGAAGTAATTATGTATATATTTTATCAACTGTACTTTTGTTGTAACTTATTAAGTAATTAGCAATTTTAATAAATGTTTTACAGAACTTTGAATCAAATGAGTTAAGTTTAGTTGTTTTAAGAACGAAAAAAAACATATTAGAAATAGAAAATAAAAGTTTTTTGAATATAAATAAAAAAAGGCAAACTTACTAAAAATCATTGAATTAAAAATTTTAGAATTTAATTACATTTTATATTTTTGTAAATTTTACAACAACGAGAAAATATATATATTTTTATTTTTAGTTCTTTTTTATAAAAGTTTCTAAAACAGTGAAGCTATTAATGTACTGAGCTTATGTTTAACAGAGGTAGTTTTATATTATATAATGTTAGAGTATTATAAATTCAGTAATTTTGTTCTAACAAAGTATAAAACATTAATCTTGATCTTTTTATATAATTTTATCTGGACCTTATTGTGAATTCAAAATCTGGATCGAGTAAATCACTAGTACTAACAAATAAAAAAATTAACAAAAGTAAAAAAACCTTTATTTATTATTGCTTCAATGTTGTTGATAGCATCTTCTCCATTTCTTTCATCAATTTCTTCACGTTCGACTTTGTTTGACTCTTCTTCTTCATTCACGTCTTTTTTTTCATTCAACAATCTTCTTATCTTAGCCAACAACAAATTGTTTGTTTGTTTTAGCTTACTGATCTTTTCAGGCAGGTCTTTGATTTCTTTCTTGAAACCTTTTAAAAAGAGCTTGCACGTCCTGTAGCTTTCTTGTATGTTTTTGAATGCTGCCTTAAGACTAATTTTTTCTTTGTCTAGCTTTGTGATGATTTTTATCATCGTTATCTTCTTTTCTTCTTCATGATAACGTATTTCTTCAAAGAAGTTTACAGTTTCGCTTGAACAGTCACTGTAGTCAAGATCTTGATATACATCGAAGTAAACTTTCTTCAGTTCATTTTCCCTACATTCAGCTCTACATTTGGGACATTTATTATCATTTCCTCTTTTTAATTTTGATATGCAGTTTTTGTGAAAGGCATGACAACACGGTGTGACAGAAACTTCTGCGTTTGCTGTGAGTAATCTATCGAGGCATATACAGCACTGGTACTCCATTTAGTAGAACGGTTTGTTTTTAATTTCTAAACTGTAAAATATGTTTTATATAATTTAGTGTAAAATTAAACTCTTTAAATTGTCTCAAACATGTTTGAGATCAATGATAACGCAAAACATAGAAGATATAGTTAGATTTTTTTAATAAACAAAGCTAGTTAAAGATAGAGTGATTGAGATAAAGCATGCTGTAAAAGAATAGCTTTTAAGGTCATAGTTAAGTGTACAACCAGAATTATTAATTAAAATTATATTTTAAATTTAAGTTAAACTAAATGCTAATATTTAATAAAGTTTAGGGCTACTTCGTATAAAACTAGACATGACACGAATAAACATAGTGTATTAAAATCATTTGCAAATACTGATAAATATAGAAAGAACATCTTAATTTAAAAATCACTTTAAATGAGGTCAAAACTTTTATACATGATTTAATCTAAAAGGAATATTGTTTAATAATGTATAAAATGGAATAAAATTTAACTATTAAGAAAACAAAAAGAAATTACAAAAATTATAAATACAAAAAAGTACTTTATATAAACATCTACTATGGAACAAATATTTATTGAGCAGGCTGTGGCTATAATGCCCCCACCACTCTCTGTGGCTGTTTTATATTACATTGTTTATTGAAAGACAAAAACGCTTGGTCTAAGGACCTGGTGCACGAGATAACCTTTCGGTTATCGAGTCATAAACCAGAACAGTTTAATGTCATGTCCAGGACATATGAAGCAATGTTCTTAATTTTATCAGTATAATATCATAATTTTTAACATACTCTTTAATTTATCATTATCTTAACTTGTATGAGTATAATACCTTGCGAGTTTTCTCTTAAACGCTAGGATGAACAAGAAAATAAACTCAAAACATTCCATTAAACTTAAACAGTTATTGTATAAGTATTTACCTAGTTTAACTATGTTTTGTGTTACAGACTTTATCATTCTTGTAATTAGTTTGTGAATAAACTCAAACAAGAAAGATATATTTATTTATGATAAAGTCAAGCTGAATTGAATCAACAATGCCTGTGATTAAATGCCCCCTTGAGAGTTGCACATATGAAACACCAGACGTCGATTCTTCTGTAGTTGCCTCTTTGCTTATCATTCACAACAATGTTCACATTAGTGCAAATTTTTTAAAACCAAAGCCTCCAAAGATGGACCGTCCTCGAATAGGGACAGACTGCAATGAAGAGGGTTGGAACATATTTGTACAAAAGTGGACTATTTTTAAAGATAGCATAGAGATGACAGATGTAGAAAAACGCCGTCAACTGTACCAGTGCTGTGAGGAAGATCTAGGGGATGCTATTCTGAAGGGACATGGAGATGTAGTTAATTTAAGTGAGCAAGAGCTTTTAAGGAGGATCAAGCAGCTTGCAGTTATTCCTGTTTCAGTTGTTGTACGACGATCAGACTTTCTTAGTGCAAGACAGGATTTGACTGAAAATACTAGATCATTTGGCGCCCGCTTAAAGGGAAAAGCCAGTACATGCTCGTACACATGTAAATGCCCAAAGGATGGCTGTAATCAAATGATAGATTTTACAGACATAATCCTAAAAGATGTCATGGTAACAGGTTTAGTGGATGAGGATATCCGTAAAGAGGTACTAGGATGGGAAAATCTAGATGAAAGAAATGTCAATGAGACAATCGGTTTTATTGAAGGCAAAGAGATGGCACGTGATGCAATGTCGAAACCTGCTGTTACAGCCTCAGTTTTCTCATACAAATCCTCAAAGAAAACCACACAAAAACCAAATGGTAAAATACCCTGTGGCATATGTAATAAATCAACTGATAAATTTGTTTGGAGCAGTAAAAGTATGAGGTATGTTGAGTGTTTTGCCTGCAAACAATGTTGGATAAAGTCCCGTATAAAAGTTTATCAAAGTCACCAAAATTATGCTGATGAGTCAAATGCACTTGTAGTTGGTGGATTGTATACACAAAACTTTGATAACTTTTGCAGCCAAGGTCGTAGGAAAAATATGTTCGAGCGTAAAAACGTCAAGAAGAAAAAGGAGGTACAGGGACAGAAAAATGTATTTCTACACACTGTATGGCGACGAAAACCGCGAAAATCCCAAAGCAATCCTCACCTACCTCCAAATGATAAGAAGTCATTACCTTACGTCAGAAAGAGTGTTATGACTTACAATAACCCGCAGATCTCAAAAATGTGGCGTGACATTTGGAATAAAAAGAAAGAATCTCTCAGTATTCGTTTTGTTAAGTCTCTGGAAAATATAAGTGAGAACACAAAATCTTTGCCACCTTTGAATTGCGGTGATCATGTCGTGATACTAAATCGAACAGGTAACTTTCCTAGCAAGTGGGGGAATAGTGGAGTGGTGGTGGAAGTGAAGGACTGCCATCAATGTGTTGTCAAAGTTGATGGATCAAGTCGCTTAACTGCTCAAAATCGTAAGTTTCTGAGAAGATTTACCCCTCCTGTTTGCAAATCTCTAAGTAGTATCCCTTATCTGAGAAAGGCAAACATACAACTGTAAAAGTTTGTCTTTTCTGTAAGGTTGAGAAAAAGATGTCAAGAAAAGTTTTAATGTTCCATGTTTTTATAGAAGGAAGATTCTTTTTGTGAAGCATTGTGTAATTTCCTTCTGTACTAATGGTTTTCTTCGAAATTGATGTTGAACTGGAATGGCTCGGATTTGCTTTGATCTGTATTTTCTTGACTTATATTTTCTACAGAAAAGCAAACAGACAGCCAAAGTTTACTGCGAACAACAATGTGTTCGGGATGAGTGTGTGAAATTATCGGATTATTTGCAGCGTTTCCTTGTAAGACTTTACGATGCTTTTTAAAAGCTTCATGCCACCGATGTTGCTGATATTCAATTATTGTCAAGTTGGAATGTTCACTGTAAATTAATGTTTTATGGTCTAATGAATGAGTTTCAGTCCAATGGTAACGTCCTAAAGTTTGTAGTTGACTTTGCAGCAGACTAGTCTAACAGCCATCTGTTCAAAGTGATCTTGGATGAGGACGCAGAGATTGAATTTCAAAAATTCGAACTGTTGGTTGGTATCGAGTATTTGGAAAATAAGTGTAGCAGTATTTCGTCAGTGTTCAATGCTATCAGTAATGCACCTTCTACTTTGTTTAAAGTCGAAAATATGATAAAAATGTTAATCAGCAAATGAAGTGAAGTTTCAAGATTGTTAGATGAATGACGTGTGGTTTCGTTCTTCAAAGTTGAAAAGTTCAAATCGCTGAAGCAATTAAGTTTTTGAATGTTTGTATTCAGCAAAGTGAAAAAAAAAGTTAAGATTAAGTCTCAAATTTTTGTTACATTTTGTTTGTTTTAACAAATCATTTAATAGTGAACTAAGTTAATCGTAATTTTTTAAATGTTTTGTCTTTTTGAGTTTAGTTTCGTTGAATTTTAGACCTGAAAAATGTGTTTAAGTTGTAACTAATTGTTTTAAAATAATTTTGTTTCGCTAGGTAAATTTACCATTTTATCTCCTTCGTAGATAAAATCTGGGGGGAGATGTATAAGTATTTACCTAGTTTAACTATGTTTTGTGTTACAGACTTTATCATTCTTGTAATTAGTTTGTGAATAAACTCAACCAAGAAAAATATATTTATTTAGTTATCAAATACAGCTTGATATCCCTGCATACTACCTTTTCTTCTACTATTGAAAAAGAATATTTACTCTACTTCTTTTTTGCTTTTTTGTTTGAAAATAAACACTACCCTACCTGGGAACGGGTCTAAATTGCACGAAGACTATATTGCACGAGAACCCTAAATCGTAAGAGGTGCACAAAATTGAACAAAGCCAAATTTGCACGAGTAACAAAATTGCACTGAGACGATTTTGCACCAAGGGTTAAATTTGCAATAGTTACATTTTTGCACGACAGTAAAAAATTACAGAAAAATTAAATAAATAAAAATCAGAGAAAAATAACTGAAAACTAATTAAAAAAAATGAATTTACTATCATCATTTATTTTTTAAGACCTTATTTTTTGTCTAGTTATAAGGAACAAAGTTTTTGGGCTACTGAAATAGTAAACTTACAAGGGTACTTGAATGGTTAGAACATATTATATCTATACAAATAACCATAACTAACAGGGTTGCCACATATTTTTTCAAAAATTTTTCCAAGTTTTTTTAAATTATTCCAGGTTTTTTGAAGTACACATTTTTGGTATATTTTTAGTTTAAAGTTAAGTTTAAGGTAAGAAACTGTGTTAGTGAGTATAAAAATATTAAAAAGATACTGTAAAGCTACTTTAAATATGTTTTTGAATAAAAAAAAATTGATGATGACAAAATTTTTTATTTATATTATAAGTTTTTTTGGGTCAAATTGAAAGTTTACTACTGAACATGTGAAAGTTTTAAAATTTCAGGTTTTTCCAGGTTTTTTTTTGCCTAAATTTTCTAAATTTGTCAAGGTTTCCAGGTTAAGTGGTAACCCAGAATTAAACTTAAACTTAACTTATACTAAATGCCACTCTGTTTGCTACTTATACAAACTAAGGATGACAACTAGTGGTTGTATTTTATACTAAAGAACAAATACACAATCTAACAATCATATAAAGAACATCATACTCTAAAAAAACTTTGAAGGAGGAGAAAACCACAACACATATTTTAAGTTTAAAATAATATATTTTAAGAAAAGGAAAACCTAGAATAAAAATTAAATACTTTAAATTTAAAACTCAAAAAATTTTCAATAAAATAAAGTTATTTAAAAAAGAACTATAAATAAAACATTATAATCAAAACTTTTAGATCTACATGTTAGCAGCAGCAGGGTTGAGACTAGAATCTCTGTCCTTGCACAAACTCAGTATCTATATAGCTGACCATACCCTACGAAGACTTACATTAGGATCATTTTGTTTTTTTTATTTTCTCTTAATTCTTAAACCCATCATATAAGATTTCTCAAAAAAAAATATGTTAAAAAGTTTTTTTTTGTGTTGTTTTTCATCATCACCATCAGATCATCTAATTTTAGCATTAAACATTCAATTATAAAAGTTTAAATAAATTGAGATGAAAAACAAAAATTTAGATTATTTTATATAACCATGTTAGTTACCTATTTATATGATAGAAAACAGTTTGATTGTTTTTTTAAGTTTCAATTGAACAACTTTAATCTAACCAAAAAAGGTACTCATTTGTATTAATGAATTAAAATCATGATAGGTATTAACTTGTTATGTACAAAAAAAATATAATGCTGTTTCTAAGTAAAGTAAAGTACTAACCACCAGGCAAAAACTTTTATGACATGAATTTCAAAGTCAATAAAAGTTATGTTCCTGAACAAAATAAGTTATATAAAGTGATAAATATTGAAAATGGATCAGCTACATCTAGAAAATATCCTGAGTTATTAAAATTGACCTTTAATCTCCCAGAGTATTTCTAGAATTTCAAAATATCCTGACTTTCGCTGAGTACAGTATACTGTGTGTGGCAACCCTGTATCAATATTGTGGCATATTATTTGTTTAAGTTGCAGTTCAACCTAAAATGTTTTTTTGTTATTTTATTAAAAAAAAAAGTTAAACAATACTAATGCTATAGCCAATAAACTTATCTTAGTTACAAATTTAGTTTTATCAATTTTAAATTAAATAATTTTAGTTAACAATTTTAATTCAAAAATTGCAGTTATTTAACATACATTTACCTTTTATTTTTAATGTTTTAAACTTATAACTTATTGTGATTTATAATTAAACGTTAGCCAATGGTCATTGTCTATTAACACAATCTTGTAACTCAACTGAATGATTAAAATTTTATTCATAAACTCATTGAGGGGTACACTGTACATGAAACAATTGATTAAAAGAAACTAACCAAAATTGTGGAACTTTAAATAGAACAAGTATTAATAACTAAATTTCATGCCATGAACATTTACTTGTATTATAATAAATTTTTAAACTTTTGATTAACTCTTGCACTATTTTGAAAAAAAGTTTTTTCATTTAACAGAAATTAGAATTTGCTACCCCACTTTAAAAAGCCTAGGCAGAAGACATATATTTTGTTTTTGGTGAATTATAAAAATAAAAACTAAAAATATATGAAAAAAACATATAAGTTATGCAAAAATAAAAAGGCGTGAACCTGCTTTAATAAGATTAAGTTAAAATTAATAATACCAATTAAAATAAATAAGTAATTTGCTGCACATAAATTTATCTTTACTCAAAGGACAACTTAAATTGAAAATTTTAACTAATGATTGATAACTTTTTAAATAAAGTTTCAGTACCTAGTAATAAAAAATTAGTGTACCTTCTTAAAAAATATATACATATTAGCTTTTCAAATTAAAAAACAGTTTTTCATTCTAGTGCAGGTTTACTTTTCCATTCAATTAAAGTATAAGTTTATTATAATACTGTAGTAAACTTATATTCAAAACTAGTTCAAGCTGTTTTTAATTTCTCTCATCTTAAGGTTGCGGTTTAAGGCAAATAATCTAATTATAACTGGCCTTAGTTGTGTTGAGCTTAAAGGGAAGTAAAATGGAAAATAGTATGAACCAGATAGTGAAGAAAAACTTTTATACAAGTAAAAATACAAAAAAAAATAGCAAAAAGACTAAATATAATTTAACTTTTAGAAAAAAAACATTAAAACTTGCTTTAGTTTTTCAAAAACTTACCAAAAAAGCCTGAGTCACCTGAAGTTAGCCTAGGATAATTTAAATTTTTCGAAAGTTTTTAATTAGTTTGTATTTTTCTGAGTATTCATTGAGACAACCCTTTTACATATTTAATTTCACTTCAACTTGTTACAAACCTTTCACTTTAACCATTTGGATGATACTTAATGTATAATGTGGAGGTCTTTTAAATTCATTATTAACCATTTAAAAAACTAACAAGAATCTAAAAGCTTTAAAATATAAAAAGTTTCTGTATTCAAAAATATTTTTAATAGGTTATTATTTTTGTTTTTTAAAGTGTAGCATAGCAAATACATTAGTAAATCAGTTTAGAGCTGTATTTTTTACGAAGCATTAAATGTGAAAATAACATTAAAAATACACTTATCTAAAGTTTTAAATATAAATTTGTTTTCTATTTTATTCAAGCCATACAACAAAATAAAAGCAAGTTAAATTAGATTTTTTAGAAACTTTATACTTAGGTTTGTTTTAAATACACGCGAATATTTACTACAAAAATTTAAAAAAGACCAATTTCAAACTATTAATAATGAGTGTTGTTGAAACGCTTAGGTGTTTCCCCTATTATTTACTGAATCAGCACAATAAAAAACTTTTTTTGATAGTTTTGATAATTTTTGATTAATTTTTAATGTGTTTTGGTAAAGTGGGTCAGGTTAAAGGTAAGAATTCAAAAAAAAAATATAAATTTTGCTAACTCAGCAAAATTTAGGGGAAACACTTTAATATTACAATCAGACCTAGTAATAATAACGAATAATACTGGTATAAATATCATAGTAAAAACAACAAGCTGTCGTTAAAACTAAAAATAATTCAAACTCTTTGCTTTGTAATATTGCTATGTGGATTATTAACGTTACCGGTTTCCTTCGGATCCACCTCTGCCTCAAATCTGAAAGCTTCGTCAGAGCCCAGATTGGTAGTAGTCTCAGAGCAACTTATATCGGTCAGAGACCGATTGCGGGTTGGTTTAATCGCTATTTTTTTTGGTTTAAACGACATACTTTAGTGATAGGCAAATTTAAATATAATATAACAACTAATAAAAGTTTATTATGTTTAATTTAAGTAAACATAAAAAAAAATTTCAAAAAGCTCTAAGTCAATTAAACAAGGAAAATAAACGTATCCTGAATTTCTTCTTTTTTGTGCAACTGGTAGCTGGTTGCTCAAGTTTCTTGTATTAGACGACGAAGTTGCTGGCTCGTCTCATGCAAGGGGAAGTTAGCAACGGTGGCTTAGTTCTTGATTGGTTCGTCATCAATCGGTAAATTTAAATAATAGTACAATACTTAAAAAAAAGCATGTTCCGAAAAAGGATTAAATATAGAAGCAACTTGTTTGTTGATAAATAGCTGTTGTTGATATGTATGATCTTATAATACAGAGTTCAAAATTCAAATTGACTCAACCGTGAAGTTGGTGATTCAGCTTCGTAAAATGGTGGTGAGTTCTCAAACTTGAGAGCTACACAGTTGTGCTCGCAGTTGTCGCTGAGGTGTTATATTTTTTATTAAAATTTTATATAAACTAATTTAATATCCGTGTTGGCGACAGGCTTTATGTTCACAACAAGAAAAAAATTTAGTTACCAATTTTGCGAAACATAGTTTTATTTTTAAAAATTAAAGCTTTTAAAAATCCATTTGATTAGGACAGTAATTTAAATTAACACGTAACACAATAGATTTTTATTAGTTGCAAACTTTGTAGCGCAAAGATCACATGTGCTACACATTAAAATAGACTGTAGCCCAATAACTTTTAATTTGAAGATAAATAATGTACAATAAAAAAGCAAAAAAAAAATTACTTGTCAGTACATTTTTTTACCGTTTTCATCATTTTCTCATTATCGCTAACGGGTATTCTATTTCTACAATGTTAGGGGCCTGGTTTATAACGCAACGTACGCTTTAACTTGTATAATAGATTTCCTTAGGATAACGAGTAAACTATAGTTGATAAGTAGACTAATATGATTTACTTACTATTTACTAAATGTTTAATAATTAAGTAACTCATACTAATGTTAAACGTAATTCGAGTCTTTGGTATTGATTATATTTACGATGAAATTGTGAAACGAAAAGATGACACAACACTGTACAACATAAAACTAATGAATCGAATTATCAATTCTTTTAAAAGAATAAAATACATGAATCAAAGAAGCTGAAAACTAAGTGTTCGTTTAAACAAAACCCATAAAGCTATTCAAAAGCGAACTAAATTCGATAAACAACAATGAAACCATTCACAACTTAGTGCAGCGAAAAGCTGCCATGACTTAAAGTTAGTTGCTACGCAGCAAAAACTAAAACCCAGTTTTAAGCGTAACTTTACTTTAGATACAAGATAGCTCTCTCAAAAAGGAGAAACTGCCAATAGCCATACATCATAAACATCCGAGTTCTTAAAATTTGAATAATAGATTTACAAAAAAAAAACAAATATGCACCCATCAGGCTTAAATTTTTCAATCAAAAAATCTTACAGCAACTTCAAAAAACTGTTTGATTTAAGTATTTTTAATTGTGGCAAATTAAAAAAACAACGTTTCAGCAATAATTTTTTAAGCTCTAGCAACCCTGGTACTCATAACAAAAAACATTTTTTGAATGCAGTATTACTAATGTAAAAATTTTAAACTATAATTTACTGAAACTAAACTTTTTAAAGTCCAGTAATTTAGTGGCAACCATATTTGTTAAACCGTACTTAGTTCGAAAATTGAAAAATCATACGTGACATTTTTATTTAAAAGCAACGTTTGTTAACTTTTAGTGTTAGCTATAAATGTTTTTTTTTTTTAAATAGATCAATGTATAAGAAACAGTACCAGCTAGTAAATTAAGCTTTAGAATTAATCAAATTTCCTTTAAAAATAAAAAACGACAAAATACTTTAAAAAAAAACATTTGTCTGTAAAACTCAGTTTTGAGGCTTTTAACGTAAATAAATGTTAAATATTTTAATTGAAGCACATTTCAACTTTTTAAAATATTTTGAATATATTCTAACTACATACATTTAAGCAGCTTAGATTATTATTTAGGTTGACTTATTGCTAAACTTCTGTAAATTTGTACTGCTCTCTACCAACCTCCCGGTCATTGCTTTAAATTCTGATATTTATCATACTAGTTTTTAACTGTAAGTAATTTAATTTGCTCGCTTGTGTTTTATTTACTGTTAAAGAAGATATATTTAATGAAAACTGCGTTGATTTGCTTATTAAGTGACTGGTAATACTCCTAAATTGATTTAAAAATTTTCAAAGTCATTACAAAAAAAAAAAAGAAGTATTTGATTTATACATCAAGGTAGGCAGCCTTCAACATGTAACGGGCTAATTTTCTGATAAACTTGTTTGTTGGCCGCACTGTATAGAAAAACTTTAAAAACTAATGTTTAAAAGTTATTAAAAACATTCAATAATAAAACAACAGTAATTACTAATAATTAAGTTAAGAGCCTAATTGTAAGTTTTAACTACAAATATTTGTTTTTTTATTCTTTTATAAAAGTATGTTTTTAGAAGAACAGTAATTGCGGGTTACAGTTTGCTGACCTCTGAAACAACCAAAATTATTTCTACAATAACAAAAATAAATTTTGGGGGTTGGCGAAAACGTTGTTTATATCTTGAGCTAATTTAACAAATTATCGGTCTTTGTTTAAAAAAGTTTAATATAGTTTGATGAATATGAAGGTTATTTTTTTTTAATAAATATTTAAAGTTTATAGTTATTAAAAAAGCACACTGTTTCAGCCTTATACCTGCTTTTTAATAAGCCTCAATACCTAATATACTTTAATCATGCAAAACTTAATTTTTTATTAAGTCATAACGCTCGTTTGTATTTTATTTGTTGATATAACTAGATAGTTATACTTTAAAGTTATACTTTTATATACTTCATTTTAGTTAAGTTACAAAGATATATACAAAAATACAAATAGTTTACGTCTCAAATTTTATTGTAATATTTAAAAAATTACCAGTACCTAAAAAAGAAAGGTACTGGACATAAAATGATAAATTTATAACTTTGTCGGTTAATTTTGTAAGCTTTCCTTACATTGTTGAACAGCTTTCTCATCCTTTAGCAAGACTCGAAGCTAGCCTCTTCGCCTTCGGTTTAGTTTTCGCTTCAGCCTGCAACTGGTCGGGAGAAACTCGATTTGATCTAAACAATCTGAACCATTTTGACTCCGGTTTAGTCTTTCGAGCATTGTCTTTTATCAAAACGTTCGATAATTTACTATTGCAGGTTTTTGCTGAGCTACAGCTTTTAATGTCTGGTTGAAAGTAACTTTTAATACCAGGACTTTTAGTGAGAAAAAACTCACTATTATCAGACAAGCTTTCGTAATCTAGTGTCAGTTCTTTTTTGAAGAAGCTAAAACTAAAAACTTCTATCAACTTTTTCTCTTTTCCAGATGATTTATCATCAATCAATTTTTCACTTTCGAGTTTCATTATGTCATCTTTATTCTTTACAGAAAGCAATGCATCATTATCTCCCATGTCAAAATTTCTTTTCTTTCCCAGCTCAGTAGAGACTTCAATGCTTCAATGTGATTTTACACCCTTTAAACTCTCTTTTGCTGGATCAACAGAAAAAATGTTCTTAATTTTATTGTGTTCGTTTTTTTTTAGGAGTATTGTTTTTCACTTCATTGTTTTCAATGGCATCAAGTACCTTATTAAAAGAAGTATCACAATTTTTAACTTCACCAAAGTTCTCTATTATAAAGCTGTCTTCAGCTACGCTTTTTATCATTGTAGGAACATTTAAGAACGCTGACTCATTTTTAACAGTTTTGCTTACATTGCAAAGTTCAAAAGATTGACTTGACTGTTCACCAGTAGATACATTAATCTCATTTCTTTTATACAAGCTAATTTGCTGCTCAGTATTTATAAGAGCATCACCATTTTCAACTACATCAAAGTTCTCCGCTATAAAACTGTCTTTACCTGCATTTTGAAAAAATGAAGGAACACCTGAGAACTCTGACTTGGTTTTCAAACCAGAATCAGTTTTTCTTACAGTGCAAAGTTAAGAAGTTTGATTCGGTTTTTCATCATAGAATACAACAATCTCATTCGCGTTTTGCAAAGTTAGATTGCTGCTGAATAGCATTGAAACTGTTAGTTGACAAGTTTTCTTCTACTGCAGTCAGCATTGTATTCATAAAATCATTTATAATAAATGCGTTTTCCATTGTGTTTTTTAAAACGTGTTGTTTTGAAAACAGATAGTTTAAAATTAACTAAATATTATTCATCGAAATTTTATTGACGTAACAATACGTTTATTCATTTTTGATAAAATTTATATAAAAATATACGGTGGTGCAGATAGAAAACACAAAAAAAACTTCTATAAAATATATAATTTAACCTTAAAATGTTAAAGAATTAATTGGATCGCCATTTAAGCATTTTCAGCTGTATATATCATAAAAAGTATTATAAGTAATTTAACAAAAAGATGATAAACTATTTCATTTTAACAACTTGTAGACTATTTTATAAAATAAATACAAATTTAGTTAAAATAAGCAATGTTAAAATAAACTTATTTATTTTGTAAAGAACAGCTTAGAAAGACAAAATTAAGGTGAAATGTTTTGCTTTTAGTTTTATACTGCAAGAAGTATAATTCAATTGTTTAGAAAACATATAGTTATCACTAAAAAGTACAATTATATGCTGAAAAACCTGTTAAAACGAGCGATAATAAAGCATTAGTATATACTAATTACCAAATTAAAAGCCCTAAAGCATATTTTTTAATTTTTCAAAACAGTATGTTTTTAAAATAAACTACATCGAGGGCCACAAGTTATGCTTTGGCGACTTTTGTGTCAGATAAAAATAACTCTCTGTAATGTATTTTTTAGCTTATTTAAAATAATTTGTTTAATAAAACACATAGCTTTTTATTTAAATTTAACGCCAAGTTTAAAAACTGTTAAGCAACTTGAATAGATCATATTAAGTAATAACTGTAAGAAAATATTTCAGTATAATTTCGACCGTTAACTACAAAAGTTTACCAAAGTAAACTAATATTTATTTCTCGTTAAATTTTAGACTTGTAAATTTTGTAAAACTCAGCAAGCGTTTTTCAAAACTAAAAAAAAACAAGTTAAAAAAAACTATATTGAAAATAACTCTTAAAAATATATGTTTAATTGTTTGCTAACAAAAGATCCAAGTGAAGTAACTTCACTGGAATATAAATAAAAACAAATTATACAGTAATCTTCCTTTATTCTACCAACATATGTTTCTGTGTGTCAACGAATCAACACACATTTTAACTGGGTTCTGTAAAAAAATAATTACTGTAATGAGAGAATAGAAGCATAGAATAAAGTAGGTGTATACATGTTTTCATTAAAATAATACATTTTCTACAGATAATAGTTATTAATAGTTTGCCATTAACGTGAGTTGTTTGTTTATATTATGTTTTGTTGTGTAATTTAGCTTACTTTACTTATTTTAGACTTAATAATCACAAATATTATATAGTTTAATAACAGTCGGAATTAGTATTAAGTATTTCACCTCTTAATAACTATTATCTGTAGAAAATATATTATTTTAATGTAAACATGTATACACCTACTTTATTCTATGCTTCTATTCTCTCATTACAGTAATTATTTTTTACAGAACCCAGTTGAAGTGTGTTGATTCGTTGACACACAGAAACATATGTTGGTAGAATAAAGGAAGATTACTGTATAATTTGTTTTTATTTATATTAAAAATAAATATTTGTAATACATCAAATTTAAACTAAATTTAAATGTTACTTAACTGAACTTTAAAAGTAATTTAAAAATGCATATGAGCTAAAATTAAATTATACTGAAAAAAAAAATGGCGTTAAAATAAAAGCTGATTCATGAATCAGGTAGAATGTTTTAAAACTTTATATATGTTTTTTAGTTTTAACATTTCTGTCTCATTTTAATGTTTATTGTCAATGAATACATGGTCAAAATATACACGTTGTGTTATCAGCTGTAAAATATAAAGTATTTTTTATAGAAGACTATTGCAACATTCTAAACTTACAAGAAAAATTAACTGGTTACATTAAAATGTTTATCGATCTTTTTTATATTTCATTTAAGTTCTAGACCAGGGGTTGGCAAATTGCGGCTCGCGGGCCAAATGCGGCCCGCTAAGGGTAAATCTGCGGCCCGCAAACACGTTATTTTTTTGAGTGGAATGCGGCCCGCAAAATAAAATTTTGCAGCCTGCGAGCATGTAAATGTGGCCCGCTGACCAAAAATTTATTTCAATTTAAACTTGATAAATTTATTTTTAAGTTCCTGTATAACATTTTAAAACAATTTAAAGACTTTACTGATTTAGCCTTAAAATGTGAAAAAGACAGGTTAGCATTCTACCAGTTTTTTTTTTCTTAACTTCATAATAACTTTCTTCTTACAACAGCAAATTATTTTCTGAAAAAAAGTGTAAAAAGTGATTTGAATTAGTAAGATATTTATACAATACCTTTTTGGTAAAAACTAAATGCAAATGTTTTCCGTTTTTTACAAAAGTAATGCACAGTTATTAACTAAAATGTCATTTCTTTACAGTTAAGTTTTTTTTACTCGTTTTTATACCTAAGTTTCTTTTACAGATGTTTTATTTCTAAACGTTATAAACTAGTTTACACAAATACATTTAATAAGCAAAATAATATTAATAAAAACAATAATAATATGAAGAATATTAAAAATAATAAGAAGAAATAAGGTTAGTTTTATTTTGGTTCTACAACTTTTGATGTTTTAGAAGTTTTCTTTACTTTTTAAATTAAAATTTATGTACACCAGTTAACAAAAATACTCTTATTCTAAACAACTTTTTATATAATAATTAACGAGATAAAATTTAGCCTATGCACAATTTTCTAACATTATTGTTTCTACATGTAATAACTAAGTGTGTACAGACACATTTAAAGCAATATATATGACATAAGTTAAAAAAAAGTTTTTGAAAGGTATACTTTTCGATTTTTCAAACATATTTTTGGCAAAATAAGTTAACTTTTATGCGTTGCATACTAATAAAAACAGTTGCTGTTTTTTGGAACTACCTATTTAGTACAAACTATATTGAAAAATGGTAATTTATTAAGTTTGTACATTTTTAATCAAACTAGCTCAAATTCGATCAAACTAACAAATAAAAATTGCCATACACTCAGACTATGACTATTTGAAGAATTTAAATCTTAAAAAAATTTAGTCATTTTTCAGTTTTTGTCTTGTAATACTTTTTTAGGCTAAAATATCAGGCTAGTTTTGGTCACTCGGACTGACTTTTTTGCTTTAAAGAGTGGTAAATTAAATTTATGATGCGTGTTTTGTTCAATGCACAGTGTTGGTTTGAATCAAAGTATTTTTAAAACTTTAAGTCTTTCAGCAGATATATCTTAGATTATTGTTTATACTAATTGTATACATATAAGTGTGAACAACTAATGTTGACAAAAAATCCCGGAAAAGCTTGAAAATTGACAATTTATACTTAAAAAATCTGAAAAAGCCTTGAATTTGAGAATTATCGAAAAAACTGGAACTTTAAAAAATTCTAAATGTAAAGTAATAAATGTTCGATTTGACATAAAAAATTAACAAAATAATGTTTAAGTAAAAAACACATTTAAAGTATCTTAACGGTATCTTTCAAATTTTTCCTATTATTTTAAGACAGTTTTTTATACCTTCAACTTAATTATATAATAAAAACAGAACCAAAAAGTTGTACTTTTAAAACTTTATATTAGTGCATCGCAACTTTGCTTTTGAAATGTCTTAACCTATGTTTTGCTTTGTATTGGAACTAAACCTAGAAATTCTTCTAAAATGTCAAAATTAGTAAAACCACCTGTAATAAAAATTCTAAAATTAGCAATATCTGTTGTATCGATACTCGCATCTTAACAGATTAGTTTGAGTCTTAAATTGGTTAATGCGGCTTTATAATCTTCAGACATTTCCTAAACACGACTTCTTGTTGATATTGAAGAAATAAACTAAGATATTTTACTAACGCAAACACAAATTATCTAAATAAGTTTTCTATTCACAACGGTATCGATTTTTATTAAATAATTTTTCTACTTTATAACTTACCTAAACATATTTTTCTGATCATTCTGTAGTTACTGAAAATAACCTCACCACTCTAAAGTACCAATCTTAAACAAGTTTTATTTAAAAAACACTTATAAAATGTTGTATTTTTGTCCCTTATAAATTGACTTAAGAATATAAAAACTGTACTACAGATTGAACTTATTTTGTGAGGTTTTTTGAGTTGTTATTTGGTATTTTTGCTTATTATAAGGAATTTTTGACAAAAATATTTTTGTTTTTTGGATTACTGAATATAATTTTGAATAGCTACAGCCGGCAAGCAGCTTTTAAAGGTACTGTTGTTTTTGATTTAAGTATAACTATAAGAGCTAATAAAAGTTTAACAACGTCAGGATAAATAAATTAAAGTTTTACTATACAAATATGACTATGTTAAAACTTTTAGAAAACTAAAGGATGTGCCAGAAAAAATAATCTTGTATTATCTCAATCACAATTACACGACAATCAATTATAATTTACTGTTTCTAGGTATAAAATTTAATAATTTAGAACTTTTAAGTAATTTTTAAACAAATACGTCACACGATATAATTTTTATAAAAACTGAGTATTACAAGTGAAAGCTACCATTTATACTACAAATTAATCTATTTAATTTAGGGGTCAGCAAACTGCGGCCCTCGAAGTGTAAATATGTGGCCCTCGAGCATGTAAATTTGGTCAACTAAACAAAACAAAATTTAAATTGAAATTTTCAAAAAAGAAAAAAAAAATATATAATAGTTTGTTTTTAAGTTTCTGAATATCATTTAAAAATCATTTATTATGCTTAAGCCTTAGATGTGAAAAAAGACAGATAGTAAATCTAGAAGTTTTTCTTTAAAGTTTAGACTTTACTTTTCCTTTTAAACAACAAAAGCTTACGTACTTGGATAAATTACTTATATAATATTGCAAAGTTTTTTTAATTCTTCTAAAATGTCAAAATTAGTAAAACCACCTGTAATAAAAATTCTAAAATTAGCAATATCTGTTGTATCGATACTCGCATCTTAACAGATTAATTTGAGTCTTAAATTGGTTAATGCGGCTTTATAATCTTCAGACATTTCCTAAACACGACTTCTTGTTGATATTGAAGAAATAAACTAAGATATTTTACTAACGCAAACACAAATTATCTAAATAAGTTTTCTATTCACAACGGTATCGATTTTTATTAAATAATTTTTCTACTTTATAACTTACCTAAACATATTTTTCTGATCATTCTGTAGTTACTGAAAATAATTATGTGCATTGTTGAAAATGACTTTAGCAATTTGAGTTTTTTCGTTTCTCGCAATAAATCCAAAATAACGTCTTATAGTTCTTATCGTTCGTCTTATAATTCACATTTACTCTTTTTAAATGCAATATTTTTCTTGCAGATAAAGAATTGCTTTAGTGCTCAATAAAAACAGGTTTTTCTACTTCATTGATAGCTTAATAAATTTTTATACATTTGATAAAAATGTTCAAAAACTTAATTGTCCATTAAAGCTGAATTACAATAATTTTTTAATTATAAAATTAATTCACTGTTAATAAACTTCGGTATTTCTTTATTTTTTTAACTTTATTTTAAACAGGGTTGCCAAACAAACAGGCTAGTTTATAAGTAAATAAAAAATTAGACTAGATTAAAGCTGTTTAAGAAATTTTTATAAAACTCAGGTGTATCTGAAACACTTTGAATAAACCCTCGAATTCTCAGAATAGTTTTTATGATTGTAGTGTAGTTTACTAATTGTATTTTTTTATTTATTTACATTATGTGTTTTTTATAATAATACTGTATTTAAGCTTAAAAACAGAAAGTTTTTAGCTATTTTAACTTTTAGTAAACTTTTAATATAATTTAGAAGTGTTTGCTTTTAAAGTGGCAACCGTGTTAAAGACTAATCAATTACTAATAAGGTATTTTATTAATGTATTCCAGCATTAATTATGCTAAAAAATTTGGTATAGCTTATTTACATTATAAAATGGTATTGAATTATTTAATTAACTAATTACTGAATTTTCTAAAAAGTGCAAACTATTTAAGGCGCAAAAAATATTTTTTAAGTTAACAGTTTTTAAAATATGAAAAGGTGATTCATAATATAAAAAATTAATAAAAGTTAGCCATAAATGTTTTTTAAATCTCGGTTTTTACTGAGAGTTAGGTTGTAAGTAAAATTATATAAGTATTTTATTAAGTTTAACGTGTTAAGTATTTAAGAAAGTACATATTTTATTAAGACCTATGTTTGTTAAACAATGTAAATTCTATTACTATAGATATTTATATATTAAATAGGCATTCTAAGTATAGCTAAAAGTCATGTAAAGTAATTAAGTGAATCAAAGTAAAACTATCTCTGGTGTGACGAAAACTATAGCCTAAATAATATTCAAATATCATTAAAATTAAAACTTTAAATTTTGCCCGCGCGCACCAACTGCCTGCCGACCCCTGATTGAAGCTATTTTTTTTGTAAATACTATACGAGTCACTTATTTCGTAATTAAGTTAAGTAAGTTTATAACTAAACTACATTTATGGTGGTATTACAACTCCTCGAAATAACACTACTACCGGAAATATTTTTTACAATGTTGATGACTAAATTAAACTGCAATTTACGTTTACTTGAGTTTAAGTTATTTAATATAATTAACTTAAAAAGAACTATTCTACATTAAAACGTTTAGACTTGCAATCGGTAGACATTAGAAATATCAGGAAAAGTAGAAAAATCAATTTTGTATTTATAAGCATCATTTTAACAAATAACGAAACATTAACGTTATGATTTTTTTGTTTTTGTTTCTATAATAAATGTTTTTATAACTGTTTCGGTGATCATAAATTAAAGAAGTCAATTAATCTTAAACGTATACTAAAGATCTTATCATTTAATAAAACTATTCTATTCATCAGGTAAAGATCAAATTTTTAAAGATTGTTAAAATTGAGCTGTTGCCGCTATTGAATAAATAACTTTTTATTAAACTTTTCATTAAAAAAATTATATAAATATGTTATTTAAAGTTTAACTTACAATTTGATTTTTGATTTGTATATTTTTTGCGTATTATAGAGTAGGGTTTCACAAAATGAGCCAAGTGGCCCCCTTAGGGGCCATTAGGTCATAATTTAAAACTTACACTAGATACTCTGGAGTTGATGATTATAAGCAAAAAAAGAAAAAAGGTCTTAGGCGTTTCTAATGGCATGTTTTTGAGAAATCTTGTTGGAGAGTCCCATATATTTTTTTTATTTCTTTAAAGCGGACCTTTTTTTAAAGTTGGAAAGCCCTGCAATGAAGTGCTTCATTTACTTGCATTTTTAATTGTTTTGTATTTTAAGTACGTAGAGCCAGAAAACAATGACCATATATGGTAGTGACCTCTCAAAACACTCAACCATAACCTAATGAGCGAATCGGAACTAGGGTTATTGAGGCATGGAAATTACAAAAAAAAATCATAAAATGTATATAAAATACATTGATTAGTGCTATAGATTAAGTAATATAATATTTGCTACTTCTTGTGTAGCTGAGAGAAATATCAACTGAACCTTTATTTGATTTGTATGTTATTGTAATTAATGTTTAAATATAAAGTTAATATTTGAACTTTATGTTTAATTGCTTTCAATACTTGAATAAAATTTAAACGTTAAACTGTTTATTAAGTCGTTTATAGTCTATTGATCACTAAAAGTTTTTATTTAAGCTTTATTTAATAGTTTTAAGTACTTTGAAGTAGATTTAAATATTTGAAGATTCTTAAATTTTTCATGGTTACTGCACTAAAACTTGTTTTACTATTAAGTTTGCACGTTTTCCAAGTAAATAATAAAAGTTTTATAAGTAACTTATTACTTCGAAATAGAGATTTTGTAATAGATTTTGTAGCTCTACTGTAAAATAGACACATTGTTTAAACTGTCTGATTTATATACAGTAGTCTCAAATAGAATCTAGTATTTATAAGATATTCATTAAATAAGGTAGGATTTAGTTATGATGAGTATTATAAATATATTAATTGTACACAAATCCATAACTTACAACCTTGACTTAGAGTAAGATTTTTTGTGAAGCACTTTAAAGTTTAAGCTATATACTCTAACAACAGAAAACTATTTAGGTTAAACTAAAAATATGTCATAAAGTTTCAATTGTTTCCATAAGGTATTTTATCTGAATATACAACTTTAAACATACAAAACACAAAATAAACTCATTTATAGTAAATTTTTTTAGTTTATAGAAAGTGTTTGAAGATATACGCAAGTTTTTATACGAATATTAAAAACACTTCGCCGACTACTAGACAAAAACTTTTCGAATGATGAACAATTAACTATTTATATCTTTTACTGCATATCGTTTAACATTTTATTTAAGAAAATTTAGGGCATATGTTTGAAACATATTCAATTAACTGTTGAAGTAAGTATTTTAGTTTGATATTCAAATGCTGACTGTAAACTTAGCTTATATTTCATTTAAAGCACAAAAGAGAAGTTTAAAAATATTAACGTTTTAATTGATTTATCTAAGAACATCACTACTTTCGTGGTGAAATATGCATTCAGGAACTTTAACAAATGCTTTCATTTTGTTCTAAACATATGTTATGAAATTTTGATAAATGAATACTGTCGTTCAGGGACGTCGCGTGGGGTGTTGCACTGCCGCAACTGCACCACCTGGAAATTTTGTAAGGAAAAAATTAAGTATCTATAATATTTTCGTTATTTTTTAGAACGAAATCTCTTTTAGAACTCCAATTTAGAAAACGACCATTTTGCCCACTTCACCGCCGCAAACTTTTAGCTGACTGCCGCAAATGAACTCAAAAAAGCAAAATTCTTCAAGAATTACCGCAAAATCAATATCTTGCGGTAAGTAAGCTAAGTTGAAAATTCCCTAAAACAGGACATGCTTAAGTATCATCTACATTCTACAAGCTATTTTCAACATAAAATAAAAACAAAGCTAAGCTACTGCAAAGGATTAAACTTGAGTTTATGTACTCACATGATTTTTTAAATTTAAACTTGTCATAAATTAAATATTTTGAATAAAAAATATAAGAAACTTAAATCACCAAAGTCTAAGAAATTCGATTTTTTATTTTAATCTGCATACATAAACTTAACTATAACTGATTATTGTAATCATAAAGTTAATAAAATATTTAATTAAATAATATTTAAATGTACAATTTGAGTTGTGAAAAAAATGTTAAGCAGTTTATTTTAAACTTCTAGTTTACTCTTACAGAAAATAATTTAGATTTATTTTAAATAAAAATTATTATTATTGAAACAGTCACATATTTAAATAAAGTAAATAGCCTTAACTTAAAATATTGGTCTGACCCCCCAAGAAACTTTGATTACTTAGAGTAGTTTAACATTTTAGTCTACTTTATATGACTTTTGGTTTAATTTTTTCATAAACAAAGCAAAAATTTTAGATAGAATTGTTGAAACATGGTTGCCTTGCCTCATAATCAGGATAACTTAGAAATGTTAAAAAAACTCAAGATGACCCAAGATAAATTAAAACTGACCAAATTAGAAAATATTCAGGCTGACTAAAGCAGTTTTAGTTTTTTACTCTGAAATGACAAGTTTATTTAAAGTTAAAATATAAGTGTTTTACCCCTATGGCCACATGAAAATTAACTGTTATAATGTTATATATTTATTAATTATCTTTAAATTTCTTGAAAAGTTCTACAGCCTCACCAACTAAACTTTATAAAGTTGAGCTCCTGAGAAAAATGCTGTCATCAAAATGAAAAACAAATTAAATTTAAATACATAAAAGATACCCTTAAAAAACTATTGAATTTTAAACCTCCAACAGAAAAACATTAAGTTTAGAAAAAAAGTTAATTAAAATCTTAAAGTTTGTTGAAAAAAATTGTGCAAAATAGTGAGGGGAAAGGGGGGTGGGATGTATAGGCACTTTTTTACATGTTGTTCTTATTCTAAAATTTTCAGAAAGCTAATAGTTACTCTTTAATAAACTTGAATCTTCCAATTAAACTTTTAGATACAACCGGTCAGGCCAGAGATTACATTGATTTATTATACAAGGAGCAAACTAAAACAGCAAAAAAATACAATTTTAATGAAAACCTATATTCTCCATCATTTTTTAAGCAATTTTTATCAAACTTTTTCATCCTAATCTTTATGAAATTTTATACTTTTGTTGAAGAGAAGTGTTAAATTTTTAACTATCAATATATATTTTTATATATACAAAAAAATATTACTTTTGTTATAACTTTTTTTTCTTAGTGTTTTAAATATCTATTTTAGCAAATTGTTTTATTTTATAAAAGAAACATCTAAAGATTTTGAGGCCAACTTATAAAAAAAGATATGGTTTTAGTGATTTGATTTATTTGTTGTTTGAGTTTATATTATATTAATAAGGACTCTTTTGTATCTCTGACTGTGAATTCCCATATCTCAAAAATTAATATGATTTTTTATATTGATAAAGAATGCCTTGCAGTTAAATTAAAACTGTATAAAATAATTTCAGTAAAATAATTCTAAAGTATATGTAAGGGCATAAAAGGGGGGTAAAATACTTTTTTTTTAAACGCTGTTTTAGTTTGTGCCTCCTGTAAGGAACCTTTTGTTGCCTTCGACTTTGATCGGCTATATCTAAAAAAGTATTTTGAATTTTTAAAATCAGTAAAAAGCATCTTGTAGCTTAGTAAAACTTCATAAAATAAGATCAAATTGTGAAGAAAGTGTTTCATCCCCCAAAACCCTTAAAAGCAAAGCTTATCTTCAGGTGTAGCAAAAGTTCAGTTGTTTTCAAACTTGATAGTAAAAATATATTAAAAAAAATATTTTCATGTCCTTAAAGATTTTGATAAAATGAAACTCTTTGTTTTTAAACTTATTTTAATCTTTTTTTTAGCTATATTCAAGATTGCCACACACTCAGGGTACTCAGTGAAACTTAATGATATTTTAAGTTCTAAAAAATCTCAGGGAAACTCAGGGTATTTTGATTTTTTCTCAAAAACACATGGTGACTCAAGGCATTTCAAGGTCACTCAGGACAGTTTCTTTTGACTCAAAGAGTGGCAACCTTGCTTTTATTTAATTTTTTTTTAATATTGAAATTATTTATTAGTTTACTCTGTATAGTTAGAACAGTTTAAGAATTTCACAGTTATTGTTGGCAAAATATTTTACTGTTTATAATTCCTGTTTTCTTTTAGAACTTATAGAAACAGTGAAGAAGTGTTATCCTGTAGTTGAATGTAAATAGTTAGAAAGAGAACTGAAAACATTTTATTCACATGCATCAGGATGATTTAGTGAAAACACTGTTATATCTTGAAGAACATAACCTGACTAAAATATTTAACAAAACTACAAAGTTTCTTAGCACTTTGATAACTATTCCCATGAATAGTGTAGACGCTGAAAGAACATTTTCATCTTTGAAAAGTATAAAAACATTTTTGAGAAACACCATGGGTCAGTCAAGATTAAATTCTTTGAGTTTAATTTCGATTGGTAGGGACTTACTTAAAAACTGTACTAGTTTCAAAGAAGAGGTGATGGAGAAATTTATCAGCCAAAAGGAGAGAAGAATGAATTTTAGTTACAAAGGTGAAAAGTAAGAGTCTAAGTATTTATGTTTGCAAAGTTAGACTTTAGATTTAATTTTTCAGGTAGACATTCAGTGGTAACTATTTTCTGTACTAAGCAAGATTAGTTTTTCTTTAAAAAGTTGTAATTTGTAAATAAATTTTTCTTTGTTTGTAGACTTTTTAATTTACTTGCCAAGCTTCATTATGCATTCCTTTTTTTTGTTTAGTTAAAAATAAGTAAAAATATTATTTTTAGTTTGGTATTTAATCCAATATTTTTCAATTAAAGTTGTAGCTAAATTGAAATATTATTATAGTTGCTGTGTTTTTTATTATAATATAAGTTTCTTATATCTAAATTGTAAGCTACTTTTAGTTTTAACTTTAGAGCCTTTGTAAAACTTAATATTATTTAGTTTGCTTGTTTACTTTTGAGTTTTTTACTTATTTAATTTTTTTTTTATCATAAATGAATTTTAAATTTCTTTACTGAGTAATGTAAGTTGTTCTTTAAAAAAATTTCAATTTCTACACAATATTTTATTTGTTTGTAGACTTTTTCATTTACTTGCCAAGTATAATTAGACTTTTTTATTATTAAATATTAGTAAAACAATTATTAGTAGTTTGATATTTAATTAATCCAATATTTTTAAACTAAAGTTGAGGCTAAAAAAATATTATTGCAGTTGCTGTATTTTCTTATTATAATATTAATCTGTTTAATCTAAATTGTAAGTTAGAGATTTCGTAAAATTTGATAGTTATGAGCTTGCTTATTTTACTTTTGTGTTTTTAACTTAGTAGTCAAGCTGTTTTTTTTTTTCAAACATAAATATTTTAATTAGTTATAAGTTGATACTCGTTTATTTTTTTTTCATTTTTCATCAGTAAATAAGCAATTATTTTCTACTGAGTTTTAATAAATTGTACTTAAAATAAACTTGCAGTTTGTACATACATTTTTTTGTTTGTTTGTAAACTTTTTAATGTTCTTGCCAAGTCTAATAAGAAATTTCTTTTTTTTTTGTTAAGTTAAGTATTAGTAAAATAACCATTCTTAGTATTATGTTTAATCAAATATTTTTTAAATTAAGTTGAGGCAATAAAAAAACTATTGAAGTTGCTGTGTTTTTCAATATAATAAAAATTTGTTTTGTCCAATTTTTTTTCTACTGTTAGTTTAAATTTTAAACCCTTCTTAAAAATAAATACTCATAAGTAAGCTAACATTTTTTGAGTCTTGTAAATTACTTAAAGTAATTTTTTTCTTATATTCTTATATTTACTTAAAATTTCAAAGTATTTACCTTTTTTTTAAAGTTATTTTCTTACATAATTTTTTTTTGAAAAAATAAATGTTTTATTTCTAAACAAAATTTCCCAGGTTACATTAGCAATTTAATGTAATTGTTGTAGAAAAAAGTCTTTATTTAAGATAAAAAAGAGTTTTAAAGTAGGGGATTTTTTTTCTAAATTCTGCACCACCTAAAAAAAATACCAGGCGACGCCACTGCTGTCGTTATAGTAAAAGCTATTCCGACAGTAAGTTTTCTTTATTGAAATGATAAATGCTTCTCTGTGTTAAACAAGTTAATACAGTTGCACGAAGTTCTGTAAAAAAAATATAAGTACTGCAAAAAAAATAGAAGATAAGTAGGCGGATTTGTGCAGTTAATAAAGATAAGCCACAGTTAATAAAGTTAAATACTTAATATTAGATACAATATATGTTATATAATCCGAATGTTATAAATTAAAAAACAAAAGTAAATAACTTAGAACTAGTTTATAATTTTGTTTTTTACTACAATCAAATTTAAATTAAAATACTACGTAATGCGTTCAATTGCAGTTTAAGATGTTTACTATAAATCTGTATAAAATAGGAGTATTACAAAATCTATTTTATTTTAGTGATGATTAACATTGAATTACATTAAAAGTAGAATAACATAAAAATAAAATACAAATTACTTAAATTAAGTCTTCCAGCTCCATGCACATGACTTGAACCGTGTCTTGAGAGCGCGGTTGGAACACGGTTTTAATTGGAGTTATGTTTTTCACCTGAACTCCGCACTTTTGATTGTTTAATTAGTTCCTTAAAAGTTTGTGCAGTTCAAAAGTTAAAACTAAAAGTTTCCTAGCTTTAAAAATTACACTTAAGTCATTGAAACACTTTTTAATTGAAGAGTTTTAATATATATACATATCGTAAGTAATCATTCAACTTAATTCTTATAGTAACAAAGTTATGGGTAACTGTCAAATTTGCATGAGAGCACAAAATTGCACGAATATACTTTTACATTAAAGTTTATTGCAAACAAACAAAATATAAAATAGAAGTACTTTTCGGACACGCTCTTAAGTATTTTTTCGTGTCAAAACAAGCTGAAATAATGATTAACTGATAAAACTAAGTATTTAAGCAAACAAATTAAATTTAACACAATAGTAAAAATTAACAAATTAAGGCAATCGTTTAATCAGAATATATATATACTTTTGCACGAAGACACTTTTGCACGAAGACATTTTTGAATGAATAGACAATTTTGCACGGAAACGTTTTTGATTGGGTTAGTTTGTTTTTGTTTTTCATTTAATTTTACTATTAATTTCTTTTTTTTATTAATTTAAATTATTTATTTCTTTTTTACCATCACTGTTACCCCTATTCTCGGTCGTAACTATTTTTATAAATATTTTTATTTCTTTTAATATTTTTCTATCACTGTTACCCCTAACCCTTACTTTTCCTCGGTCGGTAGCTTTTTTTTAGTTTTTTTATTAATTTATCTTTTTGTTTTTTAATTTTCTTATTTTATATTTATACTTTTTTCTCTTAGTTTTTTACTCCGATGCAGAAATGTAACCCTTTCAAAATTTGTTTTTGGTGCAAAATTGTCTTCGTGCAATTTTGTTTCCTTGTGCAATTCCGGCCTTCGTGTAAATTTGACTTCGTGCAAAAGTATCTTCGTTCAATTTTGTTCTAGTGCAATTTAGTAACCTTGTGTAATTTTGTATTCGTGCAACTTTGACCCGTTCCCTAAAATTAAACATTTAGTATTTAAGCATAGAATTTTTTTAAGACAATTAGTTTAGAACAAAAGAAAACTAAATGAACCTATTAATCAAAAACTATTTAGTACGAAAACATATTTAAAATCTATGTAATGGTATGTAGAAAAATTTTAGTAATTAAGTTTTTTATTTAATTTAAATAGTTTAATGTTTTAAGAATTTAAAATAACGTACTTTTATTATATTTAAAACATGTGGTAAAAATTCAATAGTTATGTTAATAGTTTATAAACAGTTGTCAAATTGGCTATTTTTTTTTTTGAAACAAATGTTTTAAAAAGAAAAGCATAGAAAATATCAAAATCAATATGTTAATCATTTTATTGAAAGATGTATACAATTTGACGGTATGAAATATAAATGAAAAAAAAAATCCTTTCAGAATCAAGATTATGTATTGAACGCTTTTTTATTGGAGCTGATATAGTAGGCAGAAACTAATTGTCCTAAAATTTGTCGTCATGTTCCTCGCTTTCGTGAGTGGCTGCACTTCTTGCTGTTTCAAAACTGCCATTAAACGACAAAAAACCATTGGGAACACCATTTGTGGTTAGTTAGTTAGTTGAGTTTAAGGATTATTTGGTGGTACTTGAGACAAGTGACCATATTGACAGTCTCACAACAACTGTGCTTTTTAAAATTTAAAACTGTGCTAATTTTTAAATTTAAGCAGCTTATTTAATCCCTTGCTAGAGATTAGGAGAGAACAATTAATGTCGATACCGTGGATCAACAGTTGTTGTGACTAACAACAAGCTGTTATCATAAAGATTTAGGTGTTAGCTGCTATTTGTAATATACAAAAAACCCTCTTCTATATTTTCTGCCAAGGTTGCTAAAGTTGAACCCTTTTGAAATATTGGGCTATTCGCTAAAATATTAAAATAATCATGCGGAAATTTCCGCTACTGCGTAACTACGCTACTGCGTAACTATGTAAAAAGGTTTAAGAAGTTAAAAAATGAAATAGATGGAGTCAAATAGTTAGCTACGTAGTACTGGATCTTTTTTTTAATTTTTATACTCCTTACAAAACTTTTCTTTTTTTACTTAAATTTTAAATATATTTCTTTTTTCATCTTTCTAATATAATCAGTAGTAAGAAAAAATTATATTTTTTATTTAATTAATAGTCTTTATTCTATACGTTATTTTCTTTTATTGACGCAAATCTTATAAAAATATTTTTATTCTAGACATGAAGAAATAAATGCTTTAAAAGCTACTATAATAAAATTATTTGCTTTTATTTTTATAAATTTTCTAAAACTCTCAACCAAAGGTAAAATTACATTACACAAAAGTAAAGACTTGTAAAATAAGCAATAATTATAAAGTTTCACAGCAAGCAAAGCAACACAATTCAAAAGGTAAATTCGGACCACTTCTCCATTCATTCTTCTCAATGTCGTATACCTCAACTTCATTTGTTAAATTTAAGCAGTTTTCAGTGTAGTTACAATCCTTAAATCCTCCAATCGCATATACTTTCGAATTGATGACGCAGCAACCAAAACAATGGCGCGCAATGTTCATCGGAGCAACGAAAGTGAACTCATTCGTGACGCTCGAGTAAACTTCAACCGAAGAAATGTTGTACAGTATGTTTTTGCCTCCGATAACAAAGAGTTTTTTGCGGTGAGCAACAGTGCTGTGCCCGCAACGTTCTGTTATCAGCTTCAAATTGCTTGTCGTCCATTTGTTTGTTTTCAGGTCAAATGTCTCTATCGAGTCATAGCATGTTAATATGGAGTTTGAGGAGTCCAAACCGCCGACGGCCCAGATTTTTCCTTGAAAATAAGTCAGAGTGAATAGGCATCTTCTCTTGTTCATGCTAGAAACTTCAGTCCATTCGCGAGATTCAAAGCTGTAAACTTCGCATTTGTTCAAGGCTTTAAAGTTTATTTGATCACCCCCGCCGACAAAAACACAATCTGCAAAAGAACATATTCCGAAACTTTGCCTTTTGTTGTGCATGGAAGGAAATGTGTGAGTGGGTAGTTGCTCCCCAACAGGCAATATATCAGTGTCGACTAACTCCCGCCTGTTATGGCCGCCTAACAAGTACATTTGATTTCCTTTTACAATGCATTGATGTTCACGTCTAGCTGTTTTCTCATTTTTAAAACAAGCCTGTTTGCATAGTTTATTGTCCATTTGCAAAACACATTCATTGAGAGCATATTTAGCTGTAATTCCTCCGCTAATGTATATATAACTATTAACTTCATTGCTTTCTGCATCTGTAAAACTTCAAGCGTTAATAACAGTTAAACAAAATTATACTAAACATTATAGAAATAAAAAGTCATCGAAATGTCATCATATCCTAAACTTTGATGTGTCCTGACACAAGCTCGATATTTGTTAAAACAAGACAATTGGATCAAATACTAAGACCCGAATATCGTTTTCTTGTTAAAATATGTCAGTTAGTCGTAACCGTTGGATTTTGAACTTTCTTGCAGCGCATACAAAAGTTCAGTCTATAATTCCGATATCTTTCGTTGATGTTTTCTTTTTGATCTGATCACAAACGAGCAAATCAACCAACTTGGTAAAATGTGTTTAATTAGACAAGTTGTCGTCACTTGATTATACCAGCAAACAGTAGCTTCGTGGTAAGACATCAAAACTATTTTTAGACTTAGGAATAGAGACTATTTCGTTTAAAAAAATTAAAAATTTTGAATGAAAACAAATAAGTTATTATTACTTACTAATGCAATAAAACATCTTTACAAAGTATTCTTAAATTAAAAAAAAAAGTAATTTAAGCATATTAGTTTCAATACTAGTATACAGTAAAATGTATAATACTTTAATATAAAATAATACCTTCGTCATGAGTGTTATCAAATGATGTTTTTCTCTTCTTTGTTACCGGACTTGAAACTACTTCTTTTACTTTGTTTGTTACTTCAAGATGGTCCAACAATTCTTCATTTTTCAACTGCAAATTTTGGTAACTTTCTTTCATGCACTCTGCCTTGTTTTGAGTTGCTTTCAAAGAATTTTGTAAAATTTTTAGTTGAATATTTAGTTCATCGTAATTTTCTTTTAACGCCTTGTTGTCAGTACGGAGCTTTACAATTTTACTCAACATCAAATCATTTACTTTTACATCGTGCTCATGAAGTTCTTTCATATTTTTTTCAACTTCTTCAAAAAGTCCTTCGTGAAGTAATTTTCTGTTCAAGCTTGTGTTCACGTTGTACTCGAGGATTTTGTTTTTTCCATCTTCATTGTTAGTCCCTTCAAAAGTGTCTGAATTTCATGCAAAAAAGTAGTTAATTTGACATTGAAAAATAAGTATTAAGAATTCTTAATTTATTACTTCCTTTTTTAAGACGTAGGCCAAGTTATTTTGTATGGTAAAAAAATACTGATCTACAGGATTCACAAGTTAGAATCATACTCGGGTTTTCCTAAATTGAAACCAAGGCGGTTCTAGATTATTATACTTTAGATCCAGCCGGTTGCAGTTGTTTTAAACTCATTAAGTAAACTTTGCTAATTTAAAGAAGTAATTATGTATATATTTTATCAACTGTACTTTTGTTGTAACTTATTAAGTAATTAGCAATTTTAATAAATGTTTTACAGAACTTTGAATCAAATGAGTTAAGTTTAGTTGTTTTAAGAACGAAAAAAAACATATTAGAAATAGAAAATAAAAGTTTTTTGAATATAAATAAAATAAGGCAAACTTACTAAAAATCATTGAATTAAATATTTTAGAATTTAATTACATTTTATATTTTTGTAAATTTTACAACAACGAGAAAATATATATTTTTTTATTTTTAGTTATTTTTTATAAAAGTTTCTAAAACAGTGAAGCTATTAATGTACTGAGCTTATGTTTAACAGAGGTAGTTTTATATTAATGTTAGAGTATTATAAATTCAGTAATTTTGTTCTAACAAAGTATAAAACATTAATCTTGATCTTTTTATATAATTTCATCTGGACCTTATTGTGAATTCAAAATCTGGATCGAGTAAATCACTAGTACTAACAAATAAAAAATTTAACAAAAGTAAAAAAACCTTTATTTATTATTGCTTCAATGTTGTTGATAGCATCTTCTCCATTTCTTTCATCAATTTCTTCACGTTCGACTTTGTTTGACTCTTCTTCTTCATTCACGTCTTCTTTTTCATTCAACAATCTTCTTATCTTAGCCAACAACAAATTGTTTGTTTGTTTTAGCTTACCGATCTTTTCAGGCAGGTCTTTGATTTCTTTCTTGAAACCTTTTAAAAAGTGCTTGCACGTCCTGTAGCTTTCTTGTATGTTTTTGAATGCTGCCTTAAGACTAGTGTTTTCTTTGTCTAGCTTTGTGATGATTTTTATCATCGTTATCTTCTTTTCTTCTTCATGATAACGTATTTCTTCAAAGAAGTTTACAGTTTCGCTTGAACAGTCACTGTAGTCAAGATCTTGATATACATCGAAGTAAACTTTCTTCAGTTCATTTTCCCTACATTCAGCTCTACATTTGGGACATTTATTATCATTATCTCTTTTTAATTTTGATATGCAGTTTTTGTGAAAGGCATGACAACACGGTGTGACAGAAACTTCTACGTTTGCTGTGAGCAATCTATCGAGACATATACAGCACTGGTACTCCATTTAGTAGAACGGTTTGTTTTTAATTTCTAAACTGTAAAATATGTTTTATATAATTTAGTGTAAAATTAAACTCTTTAAATTGTCTCAAACATGTTTGAGATCAATGATAACGCAAAACATAGAAGATATAGTTAGATTTTTTTAATAAACAAAGCTAGTTAAAGATAGAGTGATTGAGATAAAGCATGCTGTAAAAGAATAGCTTTTAAGGTCATAGATAAGTGTACAACCAATATTATTAATTAAAACTATATTTTAAATTTAATTTAACTAAATGCTAATATTTAATAAAATTTAAGGCTACTTCGTATAAAACTAGGCATCACACGAATGAACATAGTGTATTAAAATAATTTGCAAATACTGATAAATACAGAAAGAACATCTTAATTAAAAAATCACTTTAAATGAGGTCAAAACTCTTATACATGATTTAATCTAAAAGGAATATTGTTTAATAATGTATGAAATGGAATAAAATTTAACTATTAAGAAAAAAAAAGAAATAACAAAAATTATAAATACAAAAAAGTACTTTATATAAACATCTATTATGGAACAAATATTTATTGAGTATGCTGTGGCTATAATGCCCCCCATTACTCTCTGTAGCTGTTTTATATTACATTGTTTATTGAAAGACAAAAACGCTTGGTCTAAGGACCTGGTGCACGAGATAACCTTTCGGTTATCGAGTCATACACCAGAACAGTTTTATGTCATGTCCAGGACATATGAAGCAGTGTTCTTAATTTTATCAGTATAATATCATAATTTTTTACATTCTCTTTAATTTATCATTATCTTAAATTGTATGAGTATAATACCTTGCGAGTTTTCTTTTAAACGCTTGGATGAACAAGAAAATAAACTCAAAACATTCCATTAAACTTAAACAGTTATCAAATACAGCTTGATATCCCTGCATACTACCTTTTCTTCTACTATTAAAAAAGAATATATACTCTACTCCTTTTTAGCTTTTTTCTTTGAAAAAAAAACACTACCCTACCTGGGAACGGGTGTAAATTGCACGAAGACTATATTGCACGAGAACCCTAAATTGAATCATGTGCACAAAATTAAACAAAGCCAAATTTGCACGAAGCCAAATATGCACGAGTTAAAAAATTGCACTGAGACGATTTTGCACCAAGGGTTAAATTTGCAATAGTTACATTTTTGCACGACAGTAAAAAATTACAGAAAAATTAAATAAATAAAATAAAAATCAGAGAAAAATAACCGAAAACTAATTAACAAAAAAAGTTAATGACCCAGGGTAAGGGTTAGGAGTAAAAGAGATAGTAAATATAAAAATAAAGAAATAACTAATAAATATTTTATTACTTAAAACATTATTAGCTAATTCATATTTAATGCAAAAACAAATAAATAAAACACTTTCAAGTTTTTTCTGTGATAGTTTAAACGTATTACACTACTTTTCGTCAGAACTTAACAGTAGAACAAATTTAAAACTATGAATAAGTTTTTAAACAAAAACACAAAAAGTTAAAACTAACACAGTAATAAGCACAATAAATAATCAGTGTAAAGTAATAAATAATTAAACTCGAATACTACTAACGGATAAAAAATAGATAATTTAACTAAATAAAGACACTTTGTAATCAAATTCCTTCTGTTTACACAGTTCTGGTTTCTCCAAAAATATAGAGATAGCCTCCAACTTCACGAGATCAAACACACTATTGCAATGATGGATTATTCTAAATCTGGATATGTCATATTTCCTAACAACAATCTCTATTATTTATTAGATGTTCTGCAACTGAAGATCTTTTTGCTGCGTTTTTTGTTGCTATTGTCTTAATTTCAGGTTCTTGTTCAATGAATTTCAATACACAAGCAGGTAGATGTTCTTTTATCCTGGTTTTTAAGTGCCTAGAGGTCTGACCGATATAGCTCTTTTCGCAAGAGCAATTAAACTTGTATACTACACAACTTTTGTCTTGGTCTGGTATCAGGTCTTTCAACTGCACTTTTAACAAAGATTTTGAAAGAAATATAACTCTTGGAAGCACTTGATTGTAAGATGTTTTTGTTAAGTCTTTTAGATTGCTCTCAAATACTCGTGATTTTTCTCCAATATAAGGTAGTTTTAATATTGCTGGGAACTTCTCCGGTCCAAATAGCCTAGGTTGATTTATGTTATTGTCGTGTGATTTTATCACCTTCTTAATCAAATCTGGTGGGTAACCATTTTTTATTAAAATTTCTTTTATTCTCTCAACCTCTGAATGAAGTAATTCTTTCGAACAGATACTGTATGCTCTATGGTACAGCGTTTTGATTAGGTTTACTTTTCGTTTCTTACTACAAAACGATTGGTAGTGTAAGTATTGCCCAGTGAAAGTTGTTTTTCTATAGACATTCGTTAAGAAGCTTGTTTTATCTTTTATTATTAATATATCTAGAAATGGCAGCTGGTTGTTCTCTTCTACTTCTTTAGTAAAAGAAATCTTTTCATGTAAACAGTTTAATTTTTGAAAAATAGCTTCGTTTTCACTTTCTGTTTTGGATATAACCAAACAATCTTCAACGTATCTTATGTAGACAACCTGTGAAGACAAGTCGTCAGCAATTTTGGATTCTAAATATCCGATAAAAATATTCGCTAGAGTAGGACACAAAGGTGACCCCATGGCTACGCCAAGGTGACATGAAAAGATTTCTTTTACTTTTAAATTTGTCAGTTCTATTTTGACTTTGTGGACTTTAAATTTTGTTAGTTTTACTTTGTCTTTTTGGACTAAATTTTGTCATTTTTAATTACATGTTTTAAACTAAAATTAGGACAATGCCCATTTAGACTTATTTAAACTTTGTCACCGACTTTCTGTGACTAAAGGACTTAAATTGTGTTTTTGTACCTTTCTGCTTTAATTTGATTTAAATAATGTAACTACTTTTTGTGACCTTAAAACTTGAGTTGTGTAAAAATCCTTTGTGGTTTACTTTTTAATGTCCCTGTGGTATTTAACTCTATGAACCCTTTTGCCTGATGGTTTTTTCAACCACCTATGTTATTCTGGTCATGCCTAAAGGGCTTTAAAAGGGCAGATATTAAAGGTAAGTATTGGTACTTTAAAATTAAATGCAGGCTTTAATGTAAAGTTTTTCTAAACTTACTTTTTAAAAAAATGCACTATCAAATGAAAATAACACAAACACAAAAAAGGTGACATAAAAATGTGATAAACACTACCTTAAAAATAAAAGGTTTATTTATATCAAAATTTAGAGTATACTTTAAAATAAAATATATTTGTAAATTTTGTTTATTGTAAAATACTTTTTTGGTCTTAGTTAAATGTCACCTATAACTCTTGTTATTCTTTAACTGAAGTACGCAATGTAGGGTTATAGTAAAGTGTAGAAACACATTTAACAAATATATTTTAGACTTAACTTTTCTGGTACTAAAGGCTGATATTAAATAATACTTAAGACTACTCTGTATAAAAATAGGCGAGATAAACATAATAAACATTTAAGAAGAACATTTAAAAAACACTAACAAATAAATAAGAATATCATACTTGAAAAAAAAACTATAAAATGTTGTCAAATATATTACACAAGAGTTTATTTAACAGGACAATGGTTCAAAAATAAATAAAATTAAATATAACTACTTAGAATGTAAATAAAGAGACTCAAATAAAATAACATTACAAGAAAATACTTTATACAACACAAGAAACCAATATAAACGTCTATTCTCTAATGACATGTTTACTGCAGCAGGCTGTGGCTATAATGCCCCCCCCCCCACTCTCTGTAGCTGGTTTATATAACAATGTTTTTAACTTATATCAGTATAACACGTAGTCTGTCGAGCTCTTAAACGCTTGGATGAGCAAGAAACTTAATCAAAATTTTCCATTAAATATAAAAAGTTATCAAATGCTGTCTTGGTCTTTTCAAAAGCTAATATTTTATTTTTGTTATTCAAAAAATGAGTCTTTGAAGATTAGTTGACATGACAGTATAGGTAGAGTTGAAAGTTTAAGCGTATTCTAACAGTTAAATAATGTATTTATTACCCAGATTTATAAAATCAACAATAGCTAAATTGTACAACAAAAATTTAAACTCGCAGGGTTAACTCAAAATTTTCCAAAAAACTTAATTTAGAGAAGTTCATGAAGTAATAGCAAAATTCTAAATAAAATTGTTTAAAAAAAATGTTTGTTACATGGTGTCACAAAACAACTATGCTAAGCTACTTATTCATTATCATTTTTAACTTGGTATAACTAGATCAACTTAATTTCAATGAAGATTAACAAAAACTGTCCTAATTTTTTTATAAAACAACAAAAATATCTAAATCAGACTCAATTGAAAAATATTTCACAACATCCGAAGTAATACTGAGTTATTCTGAGTCATACTAAGAGTATAAAAAAATGAAAATATTCTGAGTTATCCTGAGTGTTTGGCAACCCTTAAGTACACATAGACTTTAAAAAACTAATAAAAATTTATAAAACAAACTCTATAAAAAAATTATTCTTTTGATTATTTTTATCAGAAAAAACCTTGAACTAAAACGTAAATTAAAACAATAGTTATTAGAATTTTAAGAAAAACTAATAAATAGTAATATATTTAGATATATTACTAATAAATTACTTTCTTTTCAGTTTATATGTTCAGCTAATTCTGATGTTTTGTAGCTACTATACAGTATCTAGGACTTTTATTCTTTCAATTCCTTATGGCTTTAAATAACATAGAAAAATAGGAGCCCTGACTGTAGTGAAAAAAACGTATTTTAAAGAGAGATTAAGTTAAAATGATTGAGAACAAGAAGGTGTTACGACTAAATTATTATTCAGAAAATTAGATTAATTTTTATACTTATAATTTTGTTTTTTAGTTTGGTTTCTTCAAAAGAGCTTTTTTACCTGTGGTATGTATGAATTTACTATCACCTTTTATTGTCTAAGACCTTTTTTGTCTTATTATAAGAAACAAAGTATGTGGGCTACTAAAATAGTAAACTTACAAGGTTCTTTCAATGGTTACAACATATTATATCTATACAAATAACCATAACTAACAGGGTTGCCACATGTATTTCAAATAATTTACCAAGTTTCCTTAAATTCTTCTAGGTTTTTTTAAGTACACATTTTGAGTATATATTTAATTTAAAGTAAAGTTTAAGGTAAGAAACTGTATTAATTAGTATAAAAATATTGAAAAGATACTGTAAAGCTACTTAAAATATGTTTTCGAATAAAAAAAAATTATGAGGACAAACTTTTTTATTTATATTATAAGTTTTATTGGGTCAAATTGAAAGTTTACTACTGAACATGTGAAAGTTGTTTACATTTCAGGTTTTTACAGGTTTTTTTGCCAAAATTTTCAAAATTTAAGTTAGTCAAGGTTTCCAGGTTAAGTGGCAACCCAGAATTAAACTTAAACTGAACTTATACTAAATGCCACTCTGTTTGCTACTTATACAAACTAATGATGACAACTAGTGGTTGTATTTTATACTAAAGAACAAATACACGATCTGATAATCATATAAAGAACATCAAACTCTAAAAAAAAACTTTGAAGGAGGAGAAAACCATAACACATATTTTAAGAAAAGGAAAACCTAGAATAAAAATTAAATACTTTAAATTTAAAACTTAAAAGTTTTCAAAAAAATAAAGTTATTTAAAAACGAACTTAATAAAACAATATAATTAAAACTTCTTGATCTACATGTTAGCAGCAGCAGGGTTGAGGCTAGAATCTCTGTCCCTGCCCAAACTTAGTATCTATATAGCTGACCATACCCTACGAAGACTTACATTAGGATCATTTTGTCTTTATTTTATCTTAATTGTTAAACCCCTCACATAAAATTTCTCAAAAAAATTATGTTAAAAAGTTTTTTTTTGTGTTGCTTTTTATCATCACCTCCTGATCATCTAATTTTAGCATTATAAATTTAATAATAAAAGTTGAAATAAATTGAGATGAAAAAAAAAATTAAATAATTTTATGTAACCATGTTAGTTAACTATTTATATGATAGAAAACGGTTTAATTGTTTTTTAAGATTCAATTGAACAATTTAAATCTAACCAAAAAAGGTACTCATTTGTATTAATGAATTAAAATCATGATAATTATTAACTTGATATGTACAAAAAAAATTATAATGCTGTTTCTAAGTAAAGTAAAGTACTAACCACCAGGCAAAAACTTTTATGACATGAATTTCAAAGTCAATAAAAGTTATGTTCCTTAACAAAATAAGTTATATAAAGTGATAAATATTGAAAATGGATCAGCTACATCTCAAAATATCCTGAGTTATTAAAATTTACCTTGAATCTCCCAGAGTATTTCTAGAATTTCAAAATATCCTGACTTTCGTTGAGTACCGTATCCTGTGTGTGGCAACCCTGTATCAATATTGTGGCATATTATTTGTTTAAGTTGGAATTCGACTTAAAATGTGTTTTGATTTTTTATTAAAAAAGAACTTAATCAATACTAATGCTATAGCCAATAAACTTATCTTAGTTACAAATTTAGTTTTATCACTTTTTAATAAAATAATTTTAGTTAACAATTTTAATCCAAAAATTGCAATTAATTAACATTTATATACCTTATTTTTAATTTTTCAAACTTATAACTTATTGTGCTTTATAATTAAATGTTAGCTAATAGTCATTAATCTATTAACATAATCTAATTAACTCAACTGAATGATTAAATTTTTATTCATAAACTCATTGAGGGGTACACTGTACATGAAACAATAGACTAAAAAAAATTAATTAAAATTGTGGAACATTAAATAAAAAAGTATTAATAACTAAATATTATGCCATGAATATTTGCTTATATCATAATAAATATTTAAACTTTTGATTAACTCTTACACTATTTTAAAAAGTTTTGTCATTTAACAGAAATTAGAATTTGCTACCCCACTTTAAAAAGCCTAGGCAGAAGACATAAATTAAGTTTTTGGTGAATTGTAAAAATTAAAACTAAAAATATATAAAAAAATATATAAGTTATGCAAAAATAAAAAGGCGTGAACCTGCTTTAATAACATTAAGTTAATTATTAATACATATTAAAATAAATTAGTAATTTGCTGCACATAAATTTATCTTTACTTAAAGGACAACTTAAATTAAAAATTTTAACATATCATTGATAACTTTTAAATAAAGTTTTAGTACCTAGTAGTTAAAAATTAGTGTACCTTCTTAAAAAATATATACATATAAGCTTTTCAAATTAAAAAAACTGTTTTTCATTCTAGTGCAGGTTTACTTTTTCAGTTAAATTTATAAGTTTATTATAATACTGTAGTAAACTTATAAATCAAAACTAGTTTCAGCTTTTTTTAGTTTATCTCATCTTAAGGTTGCGGTTTGAGGCAAAATATCTAATTATAACTGGCCTTAGTTGTTTTAAGCTCAAAGGGAAGTAAAATGGAAAATAGTATGAACTAGATAGTGAAGAAAAACTTTTATAAAAGTAAAAATACAAAAAAATAGCAAACAAATATAATTTAACTATTAGAAAAAACATTAAAACTTAACTTACTTTTTCAAAAACTTTCCAAAAATGCCTGAGTCACCTGAAGTTAGCCTAGGATAATTTGAATTTTTCAAAAATTTCAAGTTAGTCTGTATTTTTCTGAATAATAATTGTGACAAACCTTTTACCAATTAAGTTTCACTTCAACCTGTTACAAACCTTTCACCATTTGGATGATACTTATTATAAAATGTAGAGGTCTTGTAAATTCGTTATTCAACATTTAAAAAAACTATCAGGAAACTAAAAGCTTTAAAGTATGTAATGCTTCTGTATTCAAAAACATTTTTATTACCTCTTTTTGTTTTTTAAAGTCTAGCATAGCAAGTACATTAGTAAACCAGTTTAGAGCTGTATTTTTTATTAAGCATTAAGCACTAAAAACAACATAAAAAATAAACTTATCGAGAGTTTTAAGTATAAATTTATTTTTTATTTTATTCAAAACTCACTATTAGATAAAAGTAAGTTGAAATAGATAATTAAAAACTTTATATTTTAGATTAATTTTAAATACACGCCAAAAATTACCACTAAATCGTATAAAAGACCAATTTTTAACTAATAATAAAGAGTGTTGTTGTAACGCTTAGGTGTTTCCCCTATTATTTACTCAGTCAGCACAATAAAAAAAATTTTTCATGTGTCTTTTATATATTTAATTATTTAAGAATAATTTTTTGATTAACTTTTAAAATGTTTGGGTAGGTTAGGTACATGGGTATAAATTAAAAGAAACAATTAAAAAAGGCTTTTTTAAAGTTTGTTTACTGAGCAAATATTAGGGGAAACACCTTTATATTACAATCGGACCAACTAACCATAACTACTATAACGAATATAAATATCTCAGTAGAAACATCAAGCTGTTTTTTAAACTGAAAATAATTCAAACTCTTTGCTTTGCAATTCTGCTACGTGGACTAGTTACGTCACCGGTTTCCTTCGGATTCGCCTCTGCCCCAGATATGACAGCTTCGTCAGAGCCAAGATTGGTAGTAGTCTCAGAGTAACTTACATCGGTCCTAGATCGAGTACAGGTTGTTTTTATCGCTTAAATCTTTTTATTGGTTTCAACAAAATATTTTAGCAATAGGCAAATTTAAGAACATATTGTATAGTAAGTGAATAAGTTATGTTTAATTTTAGTAAAAACAAATCTATTTTTAAAAAACTTTAAGTCAATTAAACAAGGAAAATAAACATATCCTAGATTTCCTTTTTTTTCTGCTACTGGTAGCTCAAGTTTCTTGTATTAGATGACGAAGTTACTGACTCGTCTCATGGAAGGGAAAGTAGCAACGGAGGCTTAGTTATTGATTGGTTTCGTCCGTAGTCGGTAAGTTGAAGTAAATTACAATACTGAAATAAAAAACAAAGAATGCTCTGACAAAAGAATTAAATTTAGAAACAATTTGTTTTTTTATAAATAGCTGAAGTTGATGTTTATGGTCTTGTTCGTCAGAATTAAATATCCAAATTGTATATTGTATATATATTGACTTAATCGTGAAGTTGGTGATTCAGCTTCGTAAAATTGGGGTAAACTAAAATTTGAGAGCTACAAAAGGGTGCTCGCAGTTGTTGCTGAGGTGTTGTCTTGTTTATAAAAATTTTATAGAAAATAATTCAATATACGTGTTGGCAACAGGTTTAATGTTTACAACATGAAGGGATAACAATTACCGATTTGAAGAACCATAGTTTTTTTTATATGTTAAAAAGTATAACTTTGTTAAAGATCCTTTTGATTAAGTCAGTTAATTTAAGTAATCAACACGTAACACAATAGATTTATATTATTTGCAACTTTTGTAGCACAAAGATCACATGTGCTACACATTAAAGTAGACTGTAACCCAAAACTTTTAATTTTAAGATAAAAGATGTACGATAAAAAACGACCAGAACATTTTTTGTCGTTAGTACATTTTTGTTTGTGAATCGGTTTCCAAATTAATTTGACGTACATATTTTTTTTTGTTGTTACTTTTAGTTTTGTTTAACTAATTAGACTATTAATTAATTTTATAAATGTAAGAGATTAAAAAAACAAGATTTAAAAAAAAATTGATCAAAATAAAGACAAAACCGCAAATTGATGCAACACAAGTTTATCCATTTAACATCATTGAAAAGTCAAATTTTAATTTAACAAATATACTTCCGGTGATCATAAACGATCTAGTTAAGCATTATATGGAAAAAATAAATTATATAGTAGTACAACTTTCAAATAAAAAGTGTTCAAACAGTGTCTATACACAGAAAACTACTGACATTCGTTAAAAAATATACTTTAACCTTAAATTGAAGTTTTAAATAGTAAAGATTTCGATAGATAATTTAAAAACTAGTTGAAACTATATAAGTTAAGCTTTAAAACCGTAGAAAAAAGTTATCTTAACGAATTGAAGTGTGTTTTATCTTTTTTATAAGTTCGAACTTATATTGTTTATTTTTTTCTCATTACTTTCAACAAAATACATACTGCATATATAAATTGTAAGTATTATATTATGTACAAAAAGAGTATATAAAGATTCTATTAATTGCTATTGTATGCTGAGATAAGGTTATATAATGATTTGTTTGGTAAAAATGACTTATTTTGTAATAAAAGGTTAAATTTTATTAAAACTGGTAACTAAAAACAGCTAAAAATTTTTAGTACATATTCTCAAATTAAAAAACAAATGTTACACATTTACTGAGTTTAATTTGCAAGTAGTTCTTTTGCTAGCAATTAAAGTATATATTTGTGTTCAATGTATTATACCTCTGATAACTTTTAATCAATTAATTCTGTTTAAAACTTTTTTTCAATATTTACCTTGATTTCAAACTTACATTATATTCAATACATGCTTCATACTTATTAGTCACGTGTATATGACGTGTGTGTTTGACAAAAGTTTTAAGGAAACGGTGACAAATATTTTTGCATTAAGCTGACAATCAGTTGCATCAACTTAAAAATTTTTAATTTAACTTATTTGTAGTTTTAAACGAGTAAAAGCATTTTAGTTAGCGTTTAAATTGGTTAAAACAAAAACCATGGGTCAATTTTTTTAATTCTAGAATAGTTAAGAAAGTTTGAACAAGTTGACTCGAGAGTGGTAGTAAATAACACTTTTTTACTTTAGAAATGTTATTAACATGCTTATAGTTTAGTTATAAATTACAAGAAAAAACAGCTTTATTTATATTTTGTACGAGTATGGTAATTATTAAAAAAAGATGGTTGAAAATTAATTAAAATTCACAAATCTAACTGCTCTAAAAGCCGTGTACAATTACTTACATACAAATTCAATAGATTTTTTAAAGATAATTATTTGATTACTAAAATGAATAATAGAAAAGAAAGATTGTAGTAAAATATTTATGTAGTTATCTATGGCAGGAAAATAATAATTTATAGTTGTTAGTTACCTTATACTAAGCTTTATTACTTTAGATTGTTTGTAGATACATATATCAAAATACATTTATAAAAAGGAGCATCTTTAAGTTATTTCATAAGCATGAAATTTTTATTAATTTTTATGGTTCTTTTAGTTTCTGTGGAGAGTAAAATTATTAAAGGTGAGTCTCTAAATTAGGTTTGAAAGTTTATAGTTCTAAAGAATTTTTTATCTACTAATCAATGAATTGTAAAACTAAATTAAATTTATCAAAAATAGTTTAGTTTATATTATTTTAAAACATTTATAAATTTCCTTACGTAGAATAAATATTAAGGTATATATATTTATATTTTTAAGTTTAACTTAGGAAAACGTTTAAATTATCAAATATATAGTTAAGTACTTCTAATTATTATATTTACCGTAATGAAAATATATATTTAAATTATGTAAGATCATAAGTTTTTATTCATTTAAATAGTTTATTTTTTGATATTTAGCATATCTTCTACAAAAGCATAACTGAGTTAAAAAGCAAAGTTGTACTTTGTTTGTAAGTTTATTAAAAATTGTTAATTCATTTCACAAAAAATATATTAGTGCTTGAACAAAATACTTTATGTCTTTAACCAAAAGCTAGTGTAACTAAAAGTATATTTCTAACTTGTGAAAAATAATTTTATTATCTAAATAATTGTTGTTTTTTCTACAGATGGCTCACAAATAGCCGAAATAAACAACGCTTACATAAAATGCACTGAAGAAAACAAAATGGGAAAAATGTACAAACCATTGTAACAAAAGTGTGAAGCTTTTTTAAATTTTAAACTAGTTTTTATGTATTTGAGCTTTTCAAACAAAATTGTCGCTATCCCCTAAGGGCTTCTACTTATACACTATTATTGGCCTGGTTTACAACGCAACGTGCGCTCTAACTTGTATAGTAGATGCCCCCAAGATAACGCTTAAATTATAGTCGACTTAAATAAACTAATATGAATTACTTACTATTTACTAAAGGTTTAATAAATCAGTTACTTATACTAATTTAAACTTAGTTCGAATTTGTGATAATGATTATATTTACAATGAATTTGCGAAACGAAAACATGATAAAATACTGCACAACATTACACTAATAAACCAAATTATCAATTCTTTTAAAAGACGACAATACTCGAATAACAGAAACTAAAAACAAAATGTTTAAACCAAACTCAAAAAGTGTTCTAAAATCGAAATCAACTCGACAACAAGATTGAAACCATTAAAACTTAAGTGCAGCGAAAAGCTGCACTGACTTCAGTCCGCCGCAATGCAGTAGAAACGAAAAGAAGTCTAAATTACTCGAGATTGTTGAATTTATACTCGCTTGAGAAAAAAGAGGAAAGTAAAAAAGAGACAATTACCGCGTAAGCGGCACAAAATATTGGATTTAGAAAGAGTTTTACTTTTACATTATGTCGTATCTTCTAGAAAAAAAAAAACAAATATTATTTTTTAGCTAGCATAATAAATAGCTCAAGTAAATTAATAGACAGTTTTCTTTTCATTTTATACATTTACTGGAAATATTTTATATCTTATTTTAATTATAAAATATAATATCTTATTTTTGGATTTGAATTCAACTATTCCAACAGCTTCTTTTGTTTTAATTATCAGCTAGATTTGGGAAAATAACTCAATAAAATATTTTAAACAATATAATATCCATAGATTAATCTATAGCGGTCTTTTTTAGTTAATATACTTGTAGGAACAAAATTAATGTTAAAAAAATTAAAGTGAAGCGTTTTCTAATATTAAATACTTTACAGCAGGTTATGAAATAGGCGATGCTTGTTTAAAGCAAACACGTGTATTGACGACGGCTTTGGTGAAGGCATCATGTGGAAATTGATCGCACCTAGATGCACTTTTGGTTAATATTTTAATACTTTGCTTGCATAAGAAGCTTTTAAACATATAATGGTATGTGTTCAAACACAACTAAATTATTTTTTGTTAATTATTATATTAGTTTAAATATCAATTCTTAATACCTAATAGTAATATTTTTATACTTTAGTCTTCAAGTATTACCTTACTTTTTATAGCGTTAGTTTAAAAACTGCTACAGTAATTTTTTATACTACTTATAAGTCAAATTTAAAGCCGCTCCTATAAGCCGCGTTATATACTATTTTAAATAATTAAATATCATCGAAAGTTCTATTCGATTTAATTATTTTTTTCTTTATACCTTTACAAGTATTTTTTTCAAGATATTTAGCTAACTGCAAAAAGTAGTTCATTTTATATATAATAAATACAGTAACCTGCCGCCTTGGTAGGTAATTTGAACACAGCGCAAAAGTGTTTACCCAACCGGCAGTGCGTACTTTAAAAAAGTGGCTCTATAATTACCTACATTAAGCCTAATACATTTTCATTTTTATTCATAACGTTTTTTATACGCTTTTTTCCATTTATGTTTTAACCATGCAGTATGTAAATTTCAATTGAAATGTCCTTATTTTCATTGATATCGCTTTTTAATACAATTTTTACATTTATACTTTAATAATTGGGTATGTAAATTTCAATTAAACTGTTTATTATTTTCGTTTATAAAAATTTTGTTTGTAGTTTTAAATAGTTTTTATTCCTCGTCAAAATTATAATGCAAAATTATATTTTAATCTATGTTACATTTGTTAAGTAAAACATAGCTTGTTTATTATATATATAACAATTGATATACATTTTATAATTTGTAACTTTTGTTTAGGTTCTTTCAGCTTTAAATTTTTTTAATTAAATGTAGTAAAATTTGTTTTTCAGTATAATATTTATGTTTTACTAATCGAAGGTTTGTTGTTTTTTTTAATTCTAAGTAAAAAAAAACGTTTTTTGAAAACATCATTCATCGGCGTACATAAGAAATGCGTACCTAAACGGTAGGTTACTATAGTTTGACAACTAAAAGTTACAAACTAAACCTAAAGCTTAAAATATATAGAAAATTATTCTTTAACTATAATCTGTACCTTCTTTCTTACAATTTCATCTTTTTTAATTTAAAAAGCTCACTTAAGTTGTCAACTTTTTAAATTTCCTTAAAAGACATTATAAATATATTTTAGCTTTTTATACAAGTAAATAAATTTGTTTTAATTATTAAAAACAACAAATGTAATCATAAATATTAGATTATTGCAAAATAAAACAATTTTTGTTTAAACGGTGGATAATGTCGTGGAAATGGAAGTTCATACTTATTTGATTTATATATCTATTTTGTTTGCTACGTTTTGAATGTTTGATACTACCGTTTACAGTAAATAAATTATTGTACACCTGAATTGAAGAACATTTTTTTTTGGAAAAAACCAAACAAACAGTGCAACTGTTGTAAATAATTTACAAATAAAATATCTTAGTTTTATTAAAACCACATCTAATGAAATAATTACAGTTTATCTTATCACAAAGTTTTTCTTTAGTTAAAATAAATGTTTTAAAGAATTTATTTTTGGCTCTAAAGAGTGCATGATAAAAATGAAAAAGTTATATATATAGTTGCATTGTTTAACAGAAAACTGTTTTCGGTTTGAAATATCTACAACACAACAAAACTACTTTGATTCCATAACATTTTGTCATAATAAGGGTGGAGAAAGTGTTTCAAGTTTATTTGGAAATGACGGTCAGCAATATCATTCGTTAGTTTGAAAAATTATTTAAAATTATGGAAGTATTAAAGTTCTTGTTAGGCTTAAGAAGCATTTCGAACTTCACTCATACATACTTTTAGGTTCACAAATTTAATTTTTTTCACAGACCAAATAAAGACAAGCTTACCTTTTATAACTTTCTGTTCTATAAAGACAACAGTGCCGTGTTTTAAACATATAATGCTAAAGTACTATATTAAAAACAATTAATTGAAACATACCTCCTGCAAATCAACGCACATTGCACCAAAGCCAAAAAGCGTAAGTAAACGAGAGAACGTAATTAAAGGAGAGGTAGCAAATACGCCTGTTACATATACTGGCTATTTTTTGATAATGCATTTGGTTTGAAACATAATAAATATTTCAAACAATTAGATATGTTATTAATTCAATACATACAACAAGATCAATTTATACTATATTATAGATTTTCAAATAATTTTATTTTGTATTTTTAAGAACTCTAAAATTCGTTACTAAACGAATGCGTAGATTCGCGAGAGGTTACTGTAATTAAAATGAATTCGAGCGAGAAAGATTTTTTTTTGTTTTGTCGTACAAAACATATCTTTGGTTTCACCAGGACACTCGAGTATTACTGGGTCGGCATCACTGATGTGGGAGAGGAAGGAAAGTGGAAGTACACCAACGGCAAGTTAGCTGACGACATAACCCTCACGTGGTGCAATCAGAAACCTGATAATTCGGGAGGAGAAGAGGATTGCGTTTACAAACACCCGTGCGGCATGAGCGATCAAAACTGCAAAAATTCAAAACTTTACGCTCTGTGCTAGTTTCAGAACGGAAACTGCTAATCTTGATGCTTGACGTCTAAGTTGTATATTATTTTGTGAAGATGTTTAGCTGTGTTTGCATTAATGTTTTTATTATAATTTATTTCAACATAAGAAGTAACTGAAAATGTTTAATTTATATGCTATTCCGTTTATATGCATTTTAAATTAGTTATATAACACTTTTGTGAATTTCCATTGAATATGATGATTTTCTTTAATTTTATGTAGTCTATAAATCATAACACCAAAATAAATTCTGATCATAAGCTTTAAATAAAACTATTAAGCTCTTTTTTGTTTCAAAATAAAATTTTACTAAACATGCTTCATTTAATGAATCTTAATCAAGTTTATATAAAATTTTAACAATTTTTAATCTATTATAGAATATGAAGAATGGTATTTATTATATTTAGTCTGTATTTAAAATATTTGAATAGTACAGATCTTTAGCTTTAAATTTTAACAAAAATATCAAAAATAACCGAAAAACTTACAAATAAGTTAGCTTACTTGTTTTGAATACTGAAAAGATGATAAATATGTTTTACAAACACCTGTACATTACTTAACGAAAAAAAAAATTTTACTTGTATAATTAATTTGTCTAATGATAATGTTATATATATTTGTTTTTCTCCTGAAAATTTTAGTTTAAATTGCAGAATGGTTATTTTTATGTTTATGGTAACTTTAAAAAAAGTTTAGAAAAAAAAATAATTGTGTTAATAATTGTTTTATAATGATGATGTTTATTTTCACAGGATGAAAGCTTTGTTTTAAATTTACAGTTCAGTTTTTAAACAATTTTTGTATAACAAGTGCAGTTGCGCGACAGAAATTTTAACAATAAAAATAAACTATGATCCTATCTGCCCAAAATAATAGTGTTTTTTTAGCAGAAAAAAGAGGTCTTAGGCGTTTTTAATGGGAACAATTTACTACATATTCTTGAAATGTTAAAGAAACTTACGGGACCACAAGCCGTAAAAGGTGGAAACCCAATGACATCATTTCATACTTACACTAGATATTCTGGAGTTGATGATGAAGAGCAAAAAAAAACAGTTTTAAACGGTTTTAATGGTAGTTTATTTAGAAATACTTTTGGAGGGGACTAGAGACTTTTTTGTTTCTTTAAAGGAGGCCTTCTGTAAAACGTTTTGGAAACCCTGCTTTACTTTAACAAACTGTTACTTTTACCTAGCAATAGATAAGTTGAACTTAAACCATAAGACAAAGTATTTTTTTTTGTATTAATGTAATAAACTAACTTTAAATTTAAACTTTAATAGTAGGATTCTACAGTAAAACTGTTTATTATACTGTAATTATGACAAGGGTTTTTATCAACGTTGTGTTAACCAAGCTTTGTAGTTTGAATTGAAGTTTGATAAAAGATCCTTATTGTAATTTATAATAGTTGCATAAGTTTAAAATAAATCTTGTTAAGTCATTCAAAAGTTTTGCAACTAAGTTTAACAAACTTAACTTAAACAAAGGTTCCTACTGTTTGAAGAATTTTTTTTTAATAGTCGTAAGTGACAATAAACAAAGGTATTTTAATTTCATAGTGCTAACATATGTACTAACTACATATATACTAACAATAGATTCAGAGCAATTTGATATAAAAAAACACTTACATTAACTATGTGCCCATAGTTAAAATTCTTAATAAGTCACAAAGAGTTTTCAAAACATATACGTCAAAAAAGTAACAAAGGTTTAAACTAAATGTGAGTCCAAGTAGTCTTAACAGATATCCGTAACATTACGGAATCTACAACTATCACATCACAGTTGTTCGCAACATTACGCAGTCTACAACTTAGTACCACAGTTGTTTTAAAATTTAAGGAATCAACCTTTGAATCAAAAATTTCAGTATATCTAATATTCAGATAGTAACTATCTTTTGTTAAAAAGACTCATTACTTTCTTAAGCTGTTTTGCGTTTACATATACTACTCCTAAAGTTGGTCGATCTTAGACGATTTGAAGGTACCGTAAAAAAGCCTAAATTCTAAGAAACATTTGGCAATAATTTTTATTTTATAAGACAAAAAAAACAATGTTATGTTTTTGTAAAATTTTAATAAATTATGTAACATATTTTTTAACAGTATCCAACATAAAAATTAAAAAAAAATTGATATATTGCAAACAAAAATGTAACTGTTTAATAAGTATTTAACAAATTGTGAATTTTTTATTTAGTACTAAAACTTTAACTATTTTTTTTTCAAACCTATTTAGAAAACCAATTTTTTTTTGTATAGTCAAGAACATATTATAAATAACTGTTTTATCAAAACCTTAAACTTATAAATGTTTTAAAACTATGCATATACCTACTTCTTTGCCTACTAGGTGGGTTGGCCGACTACTTGACATACTATTTGCTTTACTATTAGTCCAGTGTGTTTTTAAAGTAATTACGGACTTTATTAATAAATATGTAAATTGAAGTAAAAAGTTTTTTTATATTAGACTGCTATTGTAACTGTATTTGAATTTCTGTATAAAAACTACTCAGCTTTAACAAAAAATTAAATATCAAAAATTTGTAAAGTTAGTAACCAAAGAAAATAAAATAATCTTAAATTTAAATACATTTTGAAGATCGAAAATGTTTAAAGAATGCATAAATTAACAAACATCAACTGTTTAGTGTACTTTCACTACTTATAACGATCTGATAACCGGTCAAATAATCCTTGCTGTAATAACTAACCAAAGGAACTTACAACTATCACATCACAGTAGACTGCGACATTACAACTATCAAATTGCAGTAGATCTTAATGAAACAACTATCATATCATAGTAGGTTGCAACAATAAAACTATCACATCACAATAGGTAGCAACAATACAACTATCATACCACAGTAGATCACAACACTGCAACTATCACATCACAGTAGACCGCAACACCACAACTATCACATCACAGTAGATCACGACACTGCAACTATCACATCACACTTGATTGCAACTATCACATTACAGTAGAACGCAACGATACAATAATCAACATCACAGTAGATCGCAAAACTACATTTATCACATCACAGTAGATTGCAACGGTGCAACTATCACATTAAGTAGAATGCAACAATACGACTACCATATAACAGTAGATCGCAACAATACAACTATCACATCACATTAGATTGCAACCATACAAAAACGTAGAAAAGATTATTGGAAAATCCAACTTGAAGTTTTAGCATTCAAACCGTTACTTCAAATTGAGCAACATATTTAAGAAAAACTTTTATGTGAACGCAAGACAACTCTAAAAAGAAAAAAAGGGTTGCGTGAAAGGTTGATTACAAAAGTAATTAAACTACAAAGATGTAATAATTGTAGTTCTATAGCGTTGGGGACAACTGTGATGTGATTGTCGTTGCGGATAGCAGTTATAAATATTTGTTGACTAAAAGTTGGTCTATTCTATGCAGAATTTTGAAAATTTTGTAAGTTCTAGGTAATGATTATTCCGATTCATGTAATATGTTTAAAACTACATGAGGAAAAACAAGGTTTTTTGAATAGTTTTTAAATTAAATTTAATTATTATTGATTAAAATTAACATTTAATGTTTGTCAAAAACTAGTTAAACTGTTCGATTTTTCTTTTTGCAGTAATTTTTTTAAATTTTATTTTGGAGGTTGTAAGAATACTTGTTAAGTTATAAATTAATGGTACGACTTTTTCAGAACTTCGTCAAAAATTGATTTTAATTATAAAACACCTGTAATGTGATAGTTGCAGTGTCGTGATCTACTGTGATGTGATAGTTGTGGTGTTGCGGGCTACTGTGATGTGATAGTTGCAGTGTTGTGATCTACTGTGATGTAATAGTTGTATTTTTAAGGTCAAAATTTGCAACTAATGAAATTTACATTAGATGTTCTGAAGTTGATGATGAACAGCAAAAAAAAAGTTGTCAGGTTGTTTAATGATAGTTTTTTGTAACTTCGTGTCAGAGGGACCGTAGCTTATTTATTTTTTTAAAGGGGCCTTTTTTCAAAAGACCCGGAAATGCCTGCATTAAATAATTTTTTTCATAATCACTCGTTGTTTCGCTTAGTTTTTGAATTCTGGTTGCTTTGTTAGTTTGCATATAGACGTAGTTAGCTCGTGTAATGAGAATTATGTATATTTTACTGCTAAGTAAATTGAAATGAAAAAGTGACTACAAATGGACTTTTAGAAATAATACTTTAGGGTTAATAATTTTTAATTATAAATCTATAAATTAAAAATTCTAATTAAATTGTGAAAAATAATTTAAAAATAATGAATCACATACAGTATTACAGGTGGTTCAGTTATAACTATAAGTGTATTTTAAGACAGTTTTGATACAAAAATGTAGTTAATGCTAAGTACTAATGTAAAATTACTATATATTTACACTACTTTAAACTGCCGATTGTATATTTTGATCGAGTTATATGAGGATTAGTTTGGAACAATTTTCTCAATTAAATCAAAACTATCGTGTCATCATAAATAACATTTTGTTGTTAGATATTACTTAAATTTAGGTCTTATTGTTGTAAATCGAAAATAAACAATTTTATTTGTATATTTTCAAACTAATAATAGTAAAACTACTAAACAAGTCAAAAACTGAAATAACAACTAAGCAATCAGCAACAAGTGAAGGTTATACTAACAAGCTCAATAATTTAAATAAAAAAAGTCACAGCTTTAAAATGTCACAGTTCAAAGTCTTGTAAATTTATTGCGCTTTGTACTATAAGAAAACTTCAAGGGTATCATACATTTTACTAAAAAAAGTATCATGTTTTATACATTGTGTACAAAATTATATTTTTGTATTGTTTAACGTTTGTAAGTTTTGTGCTTCACTTTAGAAAGAAAAGTTTTTTATGACTATCGAGTACAAATTTTGTAAGTAAATATATAACTTAGTTAACTTTAATTAAATGTTCTTTCTTTTTTTAAAATTTGTTTTAAATTTTAAAATTAAAAACTTCATATTTAAAATATCAATTTTTATTGACTTATAAACGATTGTAAAAGCATCTGATGTACGAATCTGTAACCGAAAGGTTCTTTCGTACATTAGGTCCTTAGAGAAAATATTTTTGAGCATTTTTCTTTTAAAACTCGCTAAGTAATAATTGAAAAAAATAAACTTTATTTAAAAAGCTAAAGCTTGTTTGAAATTTAGTGCATAACTCAGGTACTATATTCATATTTGGTGCATATATTCATATTTTAACACTTACTAAAAGAGTTCAAAAAGTTTCAGACATATGTATTTTTAAACCAATTTTTGCAACTTTAATTAATGATGATAAAAAAGTTTTAAAGTTATCAAAAAGTATTAAGTGTTTTTAACTGTCTTAAGTTAATTATATACTTTGATCAGAAGTTATCAGAAATTGAAGCTGTACTTAACAGAATGCATGCAATAAAATCAGTTGAAACCACAATTGCTAGTAGTAGCACCTTAAGATGTAATTATGGTTTTGTTTTTCTAGTTTTTGTAACAAAATTCAGTTTGTATCGGATATTTTTAAGTTTAGTAGTAGTTTCGAAAACATATTCGAAAAAAGTTAATCTATATACCAAATATACTTTTAATTGTTTGCATTTTTTTTTTGTTTTTTTTATACTTTTCAACAGTTTATAAACTTTTTTAGAACCTACTGTAAAAAACAAAAAATCAAACAGTAAATTTTATGCTTTAAAACGTGGACATTTTGGTGTAATATGTAGAATAAATTATAATACTGCTCTAAGCAGTATTTGGTATCTTTGATTTTTTGTTATTGGAGTTAATTAGAAACTGTAATCAGGAATTATCTAAAAGGAACTTTATTTCGGTAGATAGCCTACAACACAATCATTTTAAGTTAAAAGAGATAGGAGTAAGAGCTTAAGATAGAAATCTTAAATAGTTTACTTGGTAATTATGAGCAAAACTCAAGTTATGTTTTTAAAAACTCTTGCTAATTTTAAGGTTTTTTTTTTATTAGTTAGTAGTAATAATTATGTATTTTTTTGTTATTCAAGGTTTTTTAGTATTCAAACATGTTGAATAGTTATCAAAACATTACCAATCACTACATAAATTAGAAAACAATGTAAATTTATTTCTTTTTGCCTCATTCTTTTTAATAAAGCATGCTATTAAACATTATAAAACTATTAAGTATTGTAGTAAGCGTTTCCGGTTATTTTTAATTAAGAGCTTTAGTTAGGAATGTTTTGAAAATAAAAACTTTGGGTACAAAATATTCCTTTGTATCTAAAATAAAACGGTGTAATAGCTTAAGGTGTAAAAATTAATTTGTTCGTTTAAAACTTTTATTAACATGAAGTTTTAATAACGTTTATAACAGTTTAACATTAAAAACAAAGTTAAATGGTATTCTGGAATACAATTACCATCTAACATGATTATGCTTATTGTAACTATTTACAGAACCCTGTTTGTAAATCACGCTAAACAGACAAAATGCCCTCGCGTAAAGACCTCTCTAACACCGGCAAATCTTCCGACTACGACTTCACTGGTTGGTGGGTAGAACAACATGTCAATGAGCCTGCTGATATGACCAGTTTGAAAACTAAGAAACACGACGGTTGGTGGTTTGACGTAGGTGAAAGTATAGTCCCAGGAGCAGCTCTTACAGAACCATCTCGAACCGTGGAAACAAAAAAAGCTACCGAACCGGAAATTTCTCAACTCGAAAAGTATCAAGCTGTATTGAGACAGAAGTTTGCTAAAACTTACAAAGCTCAAGAGAAAGTTGCAGTGAAAGAAGGGGAATCTGACCCCGATGAATCTGACGATTACGACTCGGATGCGTCTTTTCAGGACTTGTCATCTGACAGTGATGGAGAAGATTAAATTTATAAGTTGCACGAATGTAGATAGAACTTTACTCACTTTTTTTGTATATAATTTGTGGGATGTTTTTTGTTGTCAATAAATTTAGTTTATAAGGTTAAAGGTCGTTTTACTGTTATAGAATTTAAACTTAGTCATCATAATTTATGTCTGAATAGTATTTTAAGAACCATAATAAAAACTTTACATGTTTGTGGTAAAGTGATAATATTATCATATCAAACGAAAAATAAATCGTAAGTAAGTTTCATGAGTTATATTTAAAATTATAAAATGTTATTTAGCAAGTAATAACTAATTTAAAATGTTGTAATTAGTCCGTTTAGTAATAAGAAATTAATATTTATTTAGCTAATATAAGCTTATTTTTAAAGCAGGTTTGTAATGGCATACTGAAAAATATGTCACAGCTGAACAAAATCTAAAACATGTCCAAGATATGTAGAAATTGCAAATTTAAACATATTTTTTTGCATCACAATGCAATTCTAGTTTTAGAAAATGTTTAAAAACATGTAACATGGTTAATATCAAGATTAATCATAAGCTTAATATATAATATTGTTTTTAGGCAGTATGATCTAAATTTAAAGCTTTTAGAAAAGCAAATCTTTTGATTTTAAAAGGAAATAAATTTCTAGTATCCGGGTACTTTAAATTTATGATGTTTAAAAAAAGGTAACTACATGCAGCTAAATAGTTTTTTTTATCAAAGTTAATTGAAATTTGCAAGTTATCATAAATGTTAATGTCAAAGCAAATAACAATAATAATCTTCACTATTAAAGTTATTAAAGTTATTGAAGATATTAAAAAAAAAACTTTTAATTTGTTTTTATAAAATTATTAATAGTTAAAAGCTCAAAAAGCGTTAATACTAAACTGAACAATACAAAAGGACTATTAAAACTTTAAACAATTAAGTATTACTTTTTTATATTAACATTAATCTAGAATTTCTGACATATTGACACGTTGTGTTATTCTAGAATGCTTTAAAAGTTAAAAGAGAATAAAAATGTTACTTTAGAATAAATAAAAGTATCTTCAGTATACATACATACGTTTTGTATAAATACTAACTACCTAACCCTGGTAAACAAACAAATTATTAAAATCAAATATACGAACGTTTAAAATAACACGCGAACAGCAGAATTGCTATTAGCGACTCAAAATATAACGTTGATTGTGCACAGGTTTCGATCAGATCTGCATCCGGCGAAAATTTGATTGCAAAACTAATGTACATAGTTACTTATACTTATAACATATATATGATTAACTAATAGAAACATAAAAATTATTGATTGGTGTTCTGTAAGTTATCAATACTCAACAACAAATACAAATATTCAACTTTATAATTGTTTTATGTCATTGTTTGATTACAGATAATTAAACCGACTAAATAATTATACTTTAAAGTTATGAATAAATAACAAAAAAATTATTAATTGATGGTGCTGATTAGTGGAAAAGCAGTTAACAACTAATTCAAGACAGGATTAAAAATGATTAAATAGTTAATACTTAGTTAAGTAATACACAGATTTTGAACTTTTTTCATTTAGAAATGTCTATAATAAACAAGCTTGACAATTTTTTTTTGTAAAACGAATTAACTAAATAAAAATACTGTACTTTGTATTTAGCTTATTGTTACTATTTAAAATTTTTGAAACGGTAATAAAGTAAGCTAAACTCTTTACCAATTAACAGTATTAAGATATTGTTAAATTCCAGACAAAAGCAGTTATTAAAAAAAGGGAAAGTAAGCAAAACCGCATCCAAGTTTATTGAAAAGCGAAAAATAACAATAAAAAGAATTAGTTTGACGTTTATTGATCTATAGATAGTTATAAACTGTTGAGTGATATAAAGAAATGTATTATGAATTAGAAAAAAAAAATACAATTGCAAACTTGAGCTTTAATATTAAAAAAAGTTGACGATTTTTCAAAACGCAGTATAATAACTATACTGTTAAATATAAAACCAGGCTACTAAATTAAATATAAATTGATTATAGTAGCAGTTGTTTCGTTATTGCTTTAATAAGTCTTTTAAGTTTGTTTAAGGTTTTCTCTTAAATATCAATTTTTATTGCAATAAAAATGCACGTTTCATTCTTAAAAATTTTAGTTTATAAACTAAAAATATGAAGGTCGTAGATAGTTAAAACAAACACAAAATTAATGTTAAAAGTCATCACTAAACTAAAAAAAGTTTAGAATATCAAAATATATTGTTTTATAGTTATTGTAAAAAGAGTTATTAGATAAAAAATAATTTTAGTTATTAAAAAGTTAATTTTTTTAAAGTTTCACAGTAAAAATACGTACGTTTTTTGAAAATAAATAAAATATCTGGATTTAAAAAAAGTATATTCAACATTTTCAACCTTATCTACAAATACATAAAGAATAAGTTTTGTGTAAAAACATTTTTTATAGTATGCTTTTTATCTTGATTTAAATAAAGGTTTTTGTTTTATTTACGTATAAACGCTAAACACTGCAATAGTTGTTATCAAAAATAAATTTTTGAAGGATTTAAAAAAGTACCTTAATTTTAAAAGTATTTATTTGTTTGTCATGTTTTCTTTATCTAAGAAAAATTAAATCTTTTGAACCACACTTAACATTTTAAATTCTAGATGGTTTAATTCAAAACATGTTTATGAAAAGCTTATCGGTATACTTATGTTTTTAACAGACGAAAATGGCTTAAAAAATGTCTTCTAGAACAATGATAAGAACATATCTTTGTCTCAGCATATAAGACTAAGAATTTTTCAAAGTAATGATGAAAAAAATGCAGTGTAGATTGAGTTTGTTCTTACGTAGCTCTTCTAAGCGAAAGTGAAATATGTTTAAGGCAAGAACCGATAGAAAATAACTACTATTTCTGCTTAAAGATTAGATACAATAAAAATATATATATTTGTTCTTTCGGATTGTTATTACCAAGAACAGCTAGAGAAACCTTTATCTGCAAATGGAATACTTTCACATCGGTACAGTCTTTCACTCTGGAGGTTGAAAACTTCTACCGAATCAGTAAACTTGTTAGTATTCGGTTTTATTTTACCTCCAATGATAAAGACGGATTCTTCAAGTTTCGTCAGCGCGAAATGACACCGCGGAACGCGCAGTTTACTTTTGATGACATCAACTCTACCCGTGATGGTGTCAAACTTCTCAATGCAGTTTGTTATCTTAAAGTCGCGCTGCATTCCGCCGACGACGAAAATAATGTTCTTGTGAGCAACAGCGCAATGATAAAATCTCGGGATGACCAACTCGGATGAGGTTTTCCTCCACAACTTGGTACTTTTATCGAACACTTCGATCGTCTTCAAACAGTCGTCGTTGTTGGCGCCCCCTATGGCGTAAATCTTGTTCATGCAGTTCACGAGGACATGACCGTGCCTCCTACTGTTCAAGTTTCCGACTGGCTTGAACTCATTGGTTGTGACGTCATAAATAAAAGAAGTTCTCGTCGTGTAGTAGTTGTCTTCTCCGCCGGCAATTATGAAATTATGATCGTCGTATTTGCAGATTCCGAAGTTGCATCGGCCCGTCTTCAGGGAGTTGATCGTTTCGAAGGTCCCGCTCTTGGGATCGTACCTGTCCAAGTTTTTGTTGTCCCACCCTCCGACCACGTAAATGTCCTCCATCTCGACCGTGCCGTGGTAGTACCTTCCGGTGGGCAGGTCCGGAAGCGGCGTCCACTGTCGGTTTAAGGGGGAGAAAGAGTAGAGCTTCTTCTCGTGGTACCTTCCGCCGAGCAGCAAAACATCTGTGTTTTTTTAATAAAGAAAATAAGAGGGTAAACTCTAATCTTTTTTAGTGTAATTTGTTAAAGTTTTTTAACATACAATCTTTAAAAAGTTTCAAACAGTTAACGTTGAACATATGTTATTAAGTAATTTTCAACAAATATTGGTTTTTTTTTTTTTGCAATCTGTACTTTAATGTTTTACTTAAAATTTTAAATGTCTTTATTTCGTTTTTTGACATCTTTCTTTTATATACGATAACTAAACTAGCATTTCTAGTGTTTTTTCAGCACGATGTTCTACAATATCATGGTTTGTATTTGTCAGTTAATTAACTACTTTATAGATTACTCACTTTTAGTTTTTTGAAAATTTTAAATATAGCTTTTATAATCATTTAAAAATAACATTATAAACTTAGTTTTGTTTTTAAAACAGCAAGTAATTGTAACACCTATCTTTTTATAAACAAAACACATTAATTAAAACAAATTAAGTAGTCTTCGAAATACAAATGGAATTACTTTTGTGAAGTTCAGATTCAGAAAAATTGTACTCAGATGATACAACAGAGCTTTCAGACACGTCCACATCTACAACAATGTGTAAAGAAATGACTAGTAGCTAAATTGGTTTACTAAATTCAGTAATCTTTAATGAAACTGAATAAAACCGCTTTTCTTAATGAAATATTTATTTTCAAAGTAGTTTTTAAAGTATGTTTAAAATTTTCCAAAAAATTACGGAGTATGAAAGATAAAATTATGTCTCCAAATCTAAAAAAAACACTTTATATCATTAAAGTACATAATTCTATAAAATTACAGTTTAACTACAGCATTATTAGTATTAATAATGCAATTTACAAAAAAAAAGTTAAACTTTTTTTAAGTTTGAATAAAAAGTTCATATAAAAGTTATAAAACGCCATAAGTTACCAAATATACCATGTTTGTATGAAATTAACAATAATGATTTTTTTCATAAGTAATTTACATACCTGAGTTTACTTCGTTGTCTGACAATTGTAAATGTTTTTGAGATTTTTCTTTACTTTCAGCGTTTTCAGGATCTGAAAGTTAATTAAAACTTCGATTAAAACGATACTTTTGCACTGTAAATTAAACTTAAAATTTTTAAATCCCCATAATCATTTTATTTTGACACTAAATTAACTTTGAAAACAACCTTTAGGTTTATCTTCTTATTTTTTTATAATTTTTTTGGAATACTTTGAAACTTTGAAAGTTAAAATGTACTTGTTTAATTTTACTTATTTTGATTAAAAACTTAACTAAGCGTAAGATAGAATTTAATTTAATTAGAGAGATTATATAGAAATTTCTCTGATAGTTAGATATTATAAAAAAAAAATTACCCACTTGTTGAATTCTCATTAAGTTCTTTTGAACTTTCGTAAGCGTTTTTAGCAGTTTGGTTCAATGAATTTTCTTGGTCTTTTGTCATTTCAACTTTACTAGCTTTGTCTCTGATTTCACTATTTTCCACACCTTAATATATGTTTCTATGTTTAGAGCAAACATTGCTATTGTATGCTGCAATTTAGTTTTTTAAAGCATTTTAGTCTTAACTACAATAATGTAGTTAAACCTAGATTTTAAACGTTATAAAAATAAAGTAACAAACATTTTTGTGTATCTTTTCTTTTTCACTAGTTTTATACATGTTTTAAACCAATAATATTTAGATAGATTTTCGTTAACTTTTGTTTTTGAATTAATAAGATTCAAAAAAGTATACAGGATTTGCTTATTATTCTTTTAAACTAAATGTTTAAGAGCTTTAGAACCTAAAGATTTTTTAAAATAATTTTGAACTAATGAATAATAATGAACTAGATATCAAACGTTATAAAAACAAAATAAAAACTTTATTTTTGTATATTTTAGTTATATATAAGTATTCAGTAGTGTATATTTCATCAACTTTTATACATGTTTTGAACTAATAATATTTATGTACTTTTTTGTCAACTTTTGCTTTTCAATTATTGATTTCAAATAAGTATACAAAATTTGTTTTTTTTAATTAAACGTTTTAAAGCTTTAAAACTCGAAGATTTTTTAAAAGGATCCTTGACGTTTAAACACTTCTAAATCTAAATAGAAATTGTAGATTATTTCCAAACTTTTCAGTTGCTTTTTATTATACGATGTCGGTATTAAGTAATGTTTTTAAATCGTAGATTACAAAAATTTTAGTTTCAGTTTTAATAAAATAACTTTGAGTTAAATCGTTGATTTGCTCTGGTTTTTTATCGAAACTAATAGTAGACACTTTTTTATCGACTTCATTAATAAGTTGTTCTTGATTGTTTGCTTTGTCAAACTTCTTGTTTTTGTATATTTCTTCCAGATCTAAAGTCAATATTCAGAGTTTATAAAAAAATCTTTTTTTATAAGAATACTTTTACAATGATATAGATCATTACATTAACATATATTAGCTTATTATTTTATTGCTATAACAAAAATTATAATTTTTAATGCTCTCAGCAAATAAATAAATATTGTTTAATTAAACACTTTTGTAATATTTTTTTGTAGACGAATTAGTTCATAGTCTGTTTGATATGTTTTATACTTTAAAATAATTATACAAATAGTTAGAAATTAATAAAAACAATTTTGGAATAAAAACAGTTTGTCATACATTTTGAAACATAAAAAAAAAGGATACAATATGTTTATAATTGTTTTTTTCTTGTTTAAAGGTAAATTAAACCTTTAATTTTTTCTTCTATTTTAGAGCTCAGTTGAGAAAGTTTTTTCGAGTTTTCCGGAATTTCAGGTCCTCCAGAACCTAAGTGTAAGTTGTGAAAAAGTTTTAAAATATTGTATAAAGACTACCTAAAATAACATTATGATATATATTAAGTTTATTTGAGTTTGAAATAAAGTTAAAATCACTTAATAAGTTTTTGTCTGGTTTTTCCAAACTTTCTTTAATATTTTCTGGAGTATCGTTCAATATTTTATCTTGATCATTTTCTAGCTCAGCGTTATTTTCTATCTCTTTATTTTGTTGGCTTTTGGCTTCTACAATTACTTTTTAATGTTTATTAGCAAGTATTAATTACAAGATATTTTAAGCATTTTTTAAAGTATAGATAAACTTTTTGGTATAATATCAGTATAAAAAAAAGTAGGTTTAAATTAATCTGAAGTACACTGTGTCTACATTTACTCTATATGTAAAATAATAAAAAAATAATTAAATTTATTAAAACTTTATTCTCATCGTCTAAGTCAGTAGTCTTCAAAGTGTGCACCAGTGCACACTATTGAACACGAAACTTATTTTCATGTGCTCGAAACTTTTGGGTGCACGAAATTTATTTTTGGGTTCATGAATCGTAACTTGAAAAAAAACTTGAAACTTTTACAATATATTCTGGCGTTGATAAAAAAAAATTAATTAGCTTGAAGACCTCTGGTCTAAATATAAAAAGCGTAGGTGTTGATAGTTTAGTAATGGACAAATTTACAAGCTAATTGATAAATCTTATGCCACTTGTTTCAAAGGAAATTTAAGTATACTTTTAAAAATAATCTATTTTTTTTTACTGATAATGCATTATTTTATTCAAAAAAAAAAGTTTTAACATTAGTTTAAACCTATTTTGGACTTTCCTTCATTTACGTTTTTAGATGACTTTTCTTTCTTCGCTTTTTTAACCGTTTTATCTTTATTTGTCTTTTCAAAGTTTTCGTTTTCAGAATCTATAGTTTAAAACTTAATTTACAACAGTTATAAGTGTTTAAAAAACTACAAAAAAAATATTACTATTGTACCAAAAATACAGGTAAATGTTTTAAAAAAAAGTTAATTCACTTTAGAAACCTTTTTGTACTTTCGAACTAATTAACTGATCATGAATTATTTCTGATTCGTGTTTAATATCGATTGTTTGTTCTTGTTTACTGCTGTTTTCCCCTTCTGATACTTCTAAAAAAATATAAAAAAGCTAGTATTACGTAGAGCTTGTGAAGTAACTATTTATTCTAATGAAGCTTTAATAAAGTTAATTAAACTAGTTATTTGTACACTTTAATTCAACGTATGCTTCAACAAAACAGATAACTAAACTTTTTTAAAGTAAGTTAATAAATTTATTCACAGCTAGTATACAATAAATATCCTACTCTTTTTACATAAGTTTTCCGTAGTTGGCGATTGATTAATAAAGGGGCTATAACTATGAAAGAAGCTTCTTTTTTTTAATTTTTTACCGTGGGCGCGTCTATGAAAATTAATTTAAAAGAAACCTGATCTAAACTATAATAACATGGATCATCAGTCTAAAAAGTAAATCAGAATTTTTATCACCGCTAAGTTTATCCGTAAACAATTTGTTTAAAATTTGTATTTAAAGTACTACATTTAAGTACTACTTCAAGTACAAAAACCTAACAACAAGGTACGCAAGTTGAACGCAGCTCAGAGATGCGTACCTAACCTGCAGTGTGAACTTAAGAAATTTTGGTTTTTAATTACCTACATTAAGCTTAACTAAAGCCATTAAGACACTTTAATTTAAAAATAACTACTAAAGCAAAACACCCCAAACAAAAACTTTCATGGTAAAAACAAAACATATTTTTTGATAGTATTAACAGAAGTCTTGGGTTTTTTTTCTAAATATATGTTTTTATTTGTGAGTATTTACATTCAATCCACAAAGTTTTTTTACCTATGTTTTATTTATTTTTACTTTAAAAATGAAGATAATACATACAATTATTAACTAGTTAAAAGTAAATAAAAATTTGTATAAACTTTGATCATGTTTTTATTCTATAGTTTTATTCAAAAAAGCTTAGGGTTATACAGTTGTACTCCTGCTTACTTGTTATTTAGAATATTTTTAGTACTACTTCAAGTTCAAAACTTTTCAAGAAACCCAAGCAAACGAATAAATCAAAGTTAGAATGAGTTATACTTTTTTTAATGTTAATTTTTTTTTATTTACCACTTAGTTTTTATATTTATATTTCCTTGCATCACTGCGTAGCGTATTTTGTACGTGATAGATTTTTGAATACTAGCATAGCCAAAATAAATAGATCAATATCTCTTCGTATCATATAAAGTACTACATTGTATGTTATATAGATATGATACTTTGTTATTTTATTAATAGTCACAAGTTAAAGTCCGTTTTTAAAGTTAAATTAAGTTTTTGTATTTAAAAGTTTTCGTTTGAGAGTTTATCGTTAACTAGTAGCTTTAAAATAGCTTTTGTTATATCGTAAACTTTTTAAATGTATAAATGGTATAACAAAGCATGCAGCAAACAGTTCATACAGACCTTTTTGTCTTTCCAAATTAATTGTCTGATCATGAGTTATTTCTGTTTCGTCTTTAACACTTGTTGTTTTTTCTTGTTTAACAGTATTTTCATCATCTGATATTTTTATAAACATTTATTTAAAAACTGTTTATACAAAAGACTTCTGAAATACAAATTTAAAATAAGGATACTGAACCTAGCCAATACAATTTTGTTTATTGTTCAACTAAGTTTACACTGTTATCCAAAAACCAGATCATTAAGCCTTAAAATTGAAATTATTTAAGTTATACAGTTTTATGTATACATTTAATAACTTACTACCTAAGTAAAAAAAGACAAGTTTTATCAGTCTATAAAAAATTAATCAAAACAGTTCTACAGAATATTTGTCTGAGCTAATCTTATCTGTAAAAAAAAATAGTTACAAAAAAATTTTTATGCTCTACGTTGTATGTCATATATATATATATTTAATTGTTTTATACAGCTTATTGCTGAAATTTTTAGTAGTCTTTCGAAATGGCTTGATTGTACATGTAAATAATATTAATTTATTTTTATTAATATGTATTTATATATGATACTTTGCTACTTACAAAAAAAAGTTTTTTTAGTTAACTATGTCATAGAGGTTTTTTTTAAAACTACAAGTTAAAAAGGCTGAAATGCAATCCAACTAATTTATTTAAGTTAAAGTTGCTTTATTTTAATCTTTATACCTAGCTAAAATCTTATGCAATACATTTATATTTGCTTGATTGTTAATTATACTTTAAGAAACATAAGAAGATATTTATGTTGTTGAACACTACAATTATATTAATTTTTTACAAAAGTTGAACTAATTTGTTATACATTTAATATTTAATCTAAAAAATTTTACTGTTTGCATTTTCGATTGCTTATCAGTTGATTCTGTTAATAGTGTTTTCTTTCAAAATTTATGTTTATAACTAAAACTTAAGTTTTATCTAGATTAAAAGTATACTATTTATTGACACAAAAATTGCAAACAATAAAGTCTTGTATTAACAAACTATAAATAGAACATTTTGAAAGTTAAAAAAATAACAACCTGTTTTATCATTTTTTTCTGAGTCTTGTTTGGTTGAAGACACTTCATTTTTATTCATTTTATCGACCTTTTTGATATTAACAGTCTCATTTTTAATTTTATTTACAGAAGTAGACTCTTCCAAACTATTCGATTCTTGTTTTTTAGACTTACTTGAAGTCGTTTTATTTATGGTGTTTGATTTTGAGTCAGTAGTGTTTGTCGAAGCTTTTAAAAGAGCTTTAGAGTTGCTAGGTTTATTTTTCTTAACTTCCAGATTTTTACCTAATGCTAGTTTTAGTTTATCTCCTAGTTTTTTGTCGCTGTTGTCGTTTTCAAAAACTTGTAACAAAAGAGTTTCAACTTGTTTTCTTAGTTTTTTGTCTTTTTTAGCTAACTTTCGGTCCATTTTAGCTAGTTTTTTATCTTTTTTAGCCAATTCTTTAACATGAGCTTTTTCTGTTTTTTCTTTTTCTTTTCTAAGCTCTTCTATTTCTTTACCCAAGCAAACGACTTCATCATCGAAAGCTTGTTTTAAGCTTGCGACATCTCTAACAAAAACGTTAATATTACTTTTCAAGTATTCCAACATTGATACAATTTGGTCATTAAAATCTTCCATTTCGTTAATTTTCTCTTGATACTCTTTTATTTCTACTTCCAAGCTTGCTTTTGTCGCTTTGTATTTTCCAATTTTAACAAGAAACGATTCTTTTTGCATACCAGAGCGTTGGTACTTCTTTTCCAGATTGCGTAGAGCTTTGTTTGCAGTCTCGAGTTCTTTTTTCACAGTCTTTATCTTGTTTGTGTATTCTTTCACAACGTTGTTGACATATTTATTTACAGACAGAGTTATTTCGTCATGGTGCTTGATTATTCTGTTACCTGAAAAACTTTTATGCATATTTGATGTGTTCGACTTCGTAATGAAACTAACATTTCATTTTGATAGTTTAAAGCTCGTGAATAAATATGTAATTTTTTGTGACAATAAAAGCTTTTCCAAAACATTTTAAATTGTTCTCAAAACAAGCTTTTCCAAATTTATTTAAAAGCGGATGTTGTAAACTGTTTTACGCAGATTTCGTGACGTGCTTCTAGTATTAAAAAAACAAACATTTTTTATTATTAGGAGTTACACTTGTTTTAGTGCTTATAAAACGGAATTTGACTTGCATTTACTTGCAGTAGCAGTAGCAGTATCATTAGTGTGTGGTAAAGCTCGAAATGTTGTGTTATAAAATGTTTAAGATTAAGTCTGAAATACTTCGTTTTCTTTAGTTTAAGATACTTCTTGTTACTTGTGTTCAACTGTAGTTTTAGTTAGTGCGTCGTGTGACTATTTTATATTTGTAAATAAACTTTTGTTGACTTTTAAGTATCTTAGATGTATTTATCTTATCTAAAAATATATATCCCTATTTAATTACCCTTATTACATAGATTGGTTACATTAGACATCACGTCGTGTACTTTTATCAAGACAACTTTTTTATAATGCAAAATTTTAGTCTCTAACATTTTAAATTTTCACTACGAACTAAATGAGTTTATTGATTTTGAACCTGTGAAAAATTAACTCTTCTTAAAGTATTATTGTTTCTAGCTATTTTTCCAAGATTATTTGTTTATAGTATATAGTGTACACAAATAGTTAAAGTAAAGCTATAGAAAATATTAAACTAATTTCTTAAATGCCTTTTCAAAAACCAACGCAAGCAATAATAATTGTCGAAAATGCGCATTTACACTATTTTATTTTTATAAATTATGTAACAATTTTTTATACATATACAAAAAATATTTTTATATTTTTATATATACTATAAAAATAAATACATTTTAAATATTTAAGAATGAAAATGGCATTTATAAGCGATAATTAAATAATTTTGCTGTAATATTTCAAAAATTTCTTTAAACTCATAATTTTATAAAATAAATGATTTTTTCAGCTAAATTTTTAATATTACGAAATGACTTTTGAATTTAAAAAGTAGTATTTTACAAGTTAAGGAGAAAGTTAATAGTATAAAAATTGTTATACAATTAAATCAAATCAAGCGTCTTGCTTTTGCAATTTAATGTTATTTACGAATAATTCATAGTAATCTAAAATTTTTAACTTTCAGGTAAGTGAAACAAATGAGGCTTTTGACTTAAAGTTGTGTTGTGTTTAAAGTGGCTTTTCCGTTTAACTTATTACCAAGTGCTATATAAATAATGTAAGCACCGTAAGCATTTTTGTCATCGCACAAGTTCTTATAAAGTATCATTTAAGTCTACCCATTGCAAATTTATAAAGTCATTTTGAAACTAGTCTAAATTTTAACATTTTGCATAATTTTTAACATAATTATAAAAACCTAAACTTTTTATAATTATTATTTTGTATGGCAACAACCTTAAGATTTCTTACATTTGTTTATAAGTAGAGCTATTTTGTCTTTTAATTTTTTAAGTTAGCTCACATAAGCAGGGGTTATAAGGGGAGTGTGATACTGACCTGTTGTAAAATTCTTGCAATGTGTAAATTAGTTTCAGGGTCTTGATTAAAGAAAAATTTTAAATTATGTTTTACAATTTTACCTTTGAAACAAAACTAAATTATTCGAACATTTTGTATTATCTGAAAACTTAATTGAATAAGCTTATTTTTTTAGTTAGGAAATCTGTTTACTTATAAAATACTTTTATGAATTAATTTTTTCCGGTTTTTTAATAAAGTTTAACCGAACAGTTTTTCTAACTAAAAATGCATTAATAAAAATAAAATTTTATCTTAGTATATTAATTCTAATTTTTGTGCTATTTTGAGTTTGAAACTTTAATATAATTGTTTATGTTTGTAAATGTATAAAACATATTATAAAAAACCTGGAGCATCGTTACTGATAGAAATGTTTTCTGCTTGGCTGAGACCTTGTTGTATCAAAGAACCTTGAAAGATGTTGTCCGCGTAAATAACTGTTCTAGTTTGTCTGGTGTTAAAAAAAGGATCTTTACAACAAAATGCAATTAGTTGTATTCAATTATTATAAATACAACTATTTTAAAAACATTTTTTCTTTTTAGCTTAAAGTTCCTTAATACCTATTTAAGATATAATTAAAAGATATATCAATAAGTTTTATGCTTGTTTTTAATAAAAAAAATTATTATAGAATAATGCTATATTTTTGCTTAGCTTTACAGTATTAGAATTACTAACTTATCTTATTTCGTCGATAAATAAATTTTTGAATTACATATCTACTTAAAAAAGTTGTTTAAAAGCTGCTAAAAATGTAACAACTACACTTGAAAAAATAATAAATATACGAAATAAACAAGAAAACATTTCTGTTTGTCTTAAATTTAATTAAGTTTATAGTTCAACAAAAATAAAAATATTAGTATCTATAAACTATTTTTACGTTTTTTCGTTTGTTTTTATCTCTTCTGAATGTGACATCTTGTTTTAGTTTAAAACAAAAGATCTGAAAAAAGTAACTTAACTACTAGAAGTTTACAATACATAAATATGTGCGTTTAACATACGTGCTATTTTTAAAGCATATATTTCTCAGATGTCTTGTAAACGAACTAGAATATAATCTGTTTTTAAATTGTTTGTACTTAAACTTAAAATGGTTGGTTGGTTACAAAATTAAAGAAAAGTTCACATTGTAACAAAATATTTACTTTAGTCTCGTTAACTCATTCTTGCATAGTTATAACATACATGAAAGTTTGACCATAACTTAAGAGTAAACAGTAGTAATCTAATTAAAACTCTAACTCTTATATCTTGTAATAGTTATCCTAATAAACTTTATTGTATTTATTTACGTAAGAATTGAAGATGTAATTATTTTTCGTTAAAGTTAAAACTGATGAATTTTACTGAAAAATATAAAAAAACTTTATTAGTTTTAAATATATTAATCTACTGCATTTAATTTTACACCTTACCGTATAAATTTGTACTTGTATAGAATTTAAATTTACTTCATAGACTGTAAATTTATGAATAAAACGGTTAAACTTTTTCAAATCTAGTCCAAAAAAAAAAAAAAACTTTAATACTAATTCAACAAAATGTACACTTTATATCTAGAATTTTGTTAACTTTATTGCAGATTCATCAATCAGAGTATGATTCAACAAACTGATGAGTTATTACAACTAAAAATTCTAAAATATCTTTACTGTTTAACTAGTTTAAAAGTATTTCTTATTTGAACTTATATATTAAACTGTTTGTATTTGACTTTTTTTTTCGATATAATAAATTCTATGATAAAAAGATTCCTATAAAATGTCTAGCAAGTGAACTAAGAAATTGGTATCACTAACTTAGGAAAGCAACTTAACACTACTAGCACAACTTGCTGCCATAACTAGCAAAGTGTGTCAATAGAAACCAAGGTATGACTAAATTTACCTTTTGTCCATACAGGGGTGCGCTGACTAATAAAACAAACATTTTGGTCATTGTTAAGTTCATGATCGATAATTAATTACTTGATAAGCTATTACAAAGTTTCTTTAGAATAGTTAAAGGGGATATAATAAAAGACGTTTTGTTCATATTGTTGTAATTAAGCTATGATAGTTGTTTTAACAGCAAAACCCAGTTTAGAATGTTTTATGTGTGTTTGTATTTATTTTTTTAACTGTTTATTATAAGTTTGTAACTTAGAAGTTTATTAGACTATATTTAATTTCGATAACTTTAAACACATTTTCCTAAAAAAAGGTCTTCTACGTTTTTATACTTTTTTACATATTTATAGTTATAAAATACTCCATTTGTTAGGTATAGTAGAGGAATGATAAATCTAATCGTCTAGGATTTGTTTAATACTGTTCCGTTTAACAATTTTTATAATTTTTTTACTATTTTTTTTAGTTTTACTTTTAAGTTTATCAAAATTAAACAGTAGTTCATTATTAGCTAATTTATTTTTTTTCCGAAAATAAAACTAAGTATACTTTTTATGCAGTAAAAAGAATAAACTATATTAATTTTAATGATATACATAGGATTACAACAAGGTGGTATAATTGGTTCCCTTTTTTTATTTAATTTACATTAAAGCTAATTTAAACAATGATGTTCAAAGTGATATCAGTTTATTTGCAGATGGTACAAACATTTTTAGTGAGTCAAATATCTCTTTACAATTTACTCTAAATAATATCTAAAAATGGCTAAAAATAAGAAAACTTGATTTAAATCTTAACAAATGTAAAATTCTAACCGTTAAGAAAAACAAACCGTGCCCGATTGACCTATTAATCAAAAACACTAAGACACCAAAAGTCAACGTTTTTAAGGATTTAGGAATTTATATCTCTGAAAGTTTTTAATGGAATGAACATATAAATTATTTATATAAAGTTGCACAACTTTCATCTTATCAAAAAGTTTTAGAAGTAATTTAGCTAATGTTTGGAGTAATTAAAAAATACATTCATCATAAGCTTGAATACGATACCTAAAATTAGTCTCTCTTTAAAAAAAAGACATTAATAAAATTAAGTCTTTGCAAAGAAATTTTACCTATTTTGTATGTAATCGTTGTAACATATCCAAAACATCATATATTTATAGATTGGTTAAACTTGGAATGACGTCTTTAGAATATAGAAGATGGGAACTTGATTTATTTACTCTACATAATGGCAAATATAAGGTATTTTCAGTCAATTCTTCAGTTTTTTCCATAATAGATACCACTTGAGAGGGATGATAAAACCATAAAATGCATACATAATTTTAACAACAGTCAGCGGCAGCGTTCATTTTTTCAAAGACCAAAGGTTATATTGAAGAAGTTACCACGGGATGTGATCACGTATGAGAGTATGGAACATTTTCGCTTAAAACTAAAAAACTTATATACTATAAGTATCAGTAAATTTCAATAACTTTCCATTAAATACAATAGAAAAAAAAAATATTTATAACAATTATCTCATCTAAATAAACTACTGGTTCTTTCATTTTTATTTTTATAGTATTAACTATTTTTATTTCCCTACTCCGCCCCACTAACAGACTATTAATTCACTTCGGTAATTTTGTACAAATGTTTTATGTTTTAAAACAATGATTCCGGAAGGTCATCTATTTGGTTATACTTTTTTATGGATGTGCATTTACTACTTATTTTTTGTATGTACTAAGTTAACGCCTTTTGTATTAAACAAAAACGTTGTAACTTGTTAATGAGCGCTTTATAAATTTAAGTTTGTTTAACTTTTTGTTTATGTTATTTTTTATGTTTATTTTTTTATCTTAAAGTATGTAATATATATATATATATTTTTCTTTTATGTCTTGTTCAAGTGGCTCAGGTTTTGATGCCTGAGTCCAACATATTGAATACAATATCATTAATTTTTCACTAGAAGTTGAGATCTTTTTTCAAAAAATCAATACATAAAACAGCTTGATTTTATACTTTAGTAAACAAATTACGCATTTTTTAGTACCTCTTTAATATGTGTTTTTGTATTTGTATTTTTACCTTACTCACCTACTATTTTAAATTGTAAATTTCGAAAACACGGTAACAGATTAAGTAGTTTTGAAAAGTTTGGGCCTTTACTTATAAACCGGCCGATGCTAAAATACGTTTGCAATAAATTTCCTCAATTGCAAAGTAAACTATAATGTTTGCGTTGATTTTTTTTTTTGTATAAAACAAATAAATATTATCAAAAAAATCTTATGCAAACAAATAGTGATAAATATAATTTTTTAGCTTTATTGTGCAGTGCATATCAACCGCAGTTAAATTCATTCAGCATGCTGTTTAACATTAGGACTTTTAAATAGAACTATTAAAAATAATAAAATGTTTAAAAGCAACAGAACAAAAAAGTTATAAAAAAACCTACTGCTAGATTTTGAATAACATTAAACCATATCTTATTTAAACAACTTCAAAATTAAACAAAATTAAGCATATGTGGTTTTTTGAAGGTTTTGTACAAGTTTAATTGTTTTCAAAAATATTTAAGGTGCTTCTTTTAATTTATAGATTGTCAGGCTTTTGGTATTAGTAGGCAAACTTTGAAAATAAAATTCTTTGCGGTCCGCAGTTTTAGTAACAACGTTCTTCATTCTTACTTTACTTATTACATCAAAATACAATGCAACATAGTAAACAAAAATATACAAACTTGAAGTACATTTAAGCTTTTTCTTTAGTGTGCACAGATTTTTACCACCATGTGGACTGATTATATGAAAAGGAATATAAGTACTTTAGACGAGAATACTAGAATCACCAATGTTTTTAAATCATTTATGCGCTTTTTCGAAAAAAATACTTTTTCATGATATTTTTGATTTTTGCTATTTGCATTTAAAATGAAAAATATGAAAAAATGTCGACCATCACAGACAGTCATAACAGAGTCTGGACACTAGACATGAAATACTTCACATCTCTTCTTACAACAACTGTAAAAAAAAATGGTGATTTTAAATTCATTTCCTAATCAATAAAGAACGTTTTTTATGAGAATATTTATGAAAATGAATTTTTTTGTTCGCTTTTGTTTCAGTTTTTCTAAATATTATAATTGTTTTTAGATATTAAGTAATTAATCTGGTGCTTTGTTATTTAACTCAACAAATAATAAGTACATTAATAACATATAACAAAGTAACAGCTATTTTTTTTGCTAAAAGTCTTGTTTATGTTTTTAGTTTTTTGTTTCTTTTTTATTGTGATAAACACCTATTTCTCTATAACCAAATTTGTTCGTAGTAGATAAATTACTTTATAATAAACATAAATAAATCTTAAACAAAAAAGTGCTTTTGTTATTTTTCTTTTTAGGTAAGTATTTTTAAGGTAAAATTTTTGTTTTAACGCTCAAAATTTCGTACGCAATTGTGTTACAAATTAATATTATATTAATTTAGTGTTTTTTAATATTTCTATGAAAACAAAACAACTATTTAGCATTTTTATTAAATTCAGGTCAATTTTTGAGTAAATTTTTGAATTTGTTTCTTAGGTTATACCCGCGTCCGATAGTTTACTGTGCAACTGAGAAATTTTATTGAGTATGTATTAAAGCAGCAATCAGTTTATAAGTAACAACAAAACTTTTTTAAGCTATTTAGCCTGATGTCGTGTTTTCGTAAACTTATAATTTATAACAGTACATAAACGAGGCAATAGTAGTAAAAAAACACATTAATCTTTTAAAGTACTAAAAAATGCACAAATTTATTGTCTGAAGCACAAGATTTTAAACAAAGTTTATTTTTGAAAAATTAGCTTTAGTTAAAAACAAATAGCAGGCCAAAAGTTTGATTCATGGGCTGTAGTTTTCCGACAGCAGTGTTTAAATGCTTTTCTATTCTATTTGCTTTTCTTTATTTCTTTTATTTGTTGTTCGTCTAAAACAAATTTACTTAGTGATATGCTAAGTGTAACAAAAGGTATAAACAGTTCAGTTTAATATTTGAACAATAGTTTAGTCTCGTTTAATACTTTATGAGTATTAGTAAGTTTCGGGCTTTAGATATTTTTAATTATCACCAGAAGCCTGACTTGGTTATTAAAACTTAGTACTTTAGTCAAAGTATACTGGTGAGGTACTAATTTAAAACACGACAACCCAAAATCAGTAAAATCACTCGTTATGTTTTTAAACAAGAGCTAGTAAAAACACTTGTTCTTTGGTTTTTTTTCATAACAAGTTAATAAACTTACTTAAATCTTTAAAATACTAACAAAGAATTTTATAAAAATCTCAGATAGAGTTTTTAAGCAATCTACACCCTTAAAATTACTATCATTTTGTTTTACTTCAAAATTAGAGTACTTTACAAATTTTAACACTTTAAAGTGTAATAAAACTTGAAAATAAAAAGCGTTTAAGGGTAAAACACTTTTTTTTTTCATCCAGGAAAATAGCGTTTTTGTGATTAAGCTTTATTCAAATAACAAACTAAATTGCGAATCTTTAAAAGTGTTATTTTTTGTAAGTTTAGTATAGATTTACATAAAACTATTTTAACTAAACATAGCAGTTAAAACAACTGTTATAGCTTAGCGGCAGCAATATCAAGAAAAGTTATTCTACTTTATCACTTTAATTTAAAGCAAATTTATAATAGTTTATTCAGCAATCATATGCCGATCATGAACTTAACAATGAGCAAAATGTTTGTTTTATTTGTCAGCTAACCCATTATGAATAAAATCTAAATATATCACGCCTTTATTTCTATTTACACACTCTGCTAGTTACAGCAGCAAGTTGTGATAATAGTGTAAAGCTTTTTCTTAGATAGTGCTGATACTCAAAATTACATGCTAGATAAATTTCAGGTTTTTTTCTTTAAAAAACTTATTACTTTTGTAAAAGTATTTAATACCAAAAAAGTTTCATTTGCTAGTTTATAACAAAATTAGTTTTAAACTGGTTAAAAAAGTTTTTGTTGAGAAAAAGTTTTAACTTAACAAGTTTTTATTTTATATTAAAGTGTTACATTTATTTATTTTTTTTAACTGCGCTTTCAGTAGAAAATAAAGTGCTACTGCCAAACTTATAATTTAAAAGTTAAAAAAAAATTAAATAAAAAGTTTCATCATTTGAACATCATTATTTTTTCTAACTTATTAGTTCTTTTAGACTAGTCTTAATAAAATTTTATCGATAAATTTATAAATCTACATTAAATGAAAAAGTCTGTAAAACTACTTTTAGTGTTTAAAAAATATAATAATGTACTTTAAAATGTAAATTTAATGCATTAAATATTATGATATACAAAAACTATTAAAAGTTATGTTATAGTTAAAAAATATCTTTTAGAAAAGTTTAATCTAAAAAAAGGCACCACAATCAGTTTTCTAATAAATAAAATTAAAATTAAAAGATAATTTCTACTGTATAAAAGAGTAAAGTTTAATGCTAGACTATTAATTTTTAGTACAAAGTTATGGTCAACTTTTAACGTACACAACAAATAAGCTGAATTATTTAGGCAAAATGTTCAGGCTAATTCTACTACAGTACTTGCTTCATTATTTAATAATTTGTTACTTTTTCAAAGTATGGTTTTCCTAAAATTAAGTTATAACAAGCAAAGTCCTTCAAAGAAAACGTAACAACTATTTAACAACACATTTGGAAAGGTCTCTAACACAATATACAAACTCTGTTTTATACAAGTACATATTTATTGTATTAGAAACTTCAAATACAAGAGCTACTTTTTTATAGATGTTTTCTTACAGACTAAAATAAGATGTCGGAATCAGAAGAGAAGAAAACAAACGAGAAAACGTAAAAAAAATATTCTATACAATTTTATGCTAAACTATTAATTGGAATGATTTAAGTTTTAGTGTAAATATCTAATTTTTTACATATGTATGTATTTACGTTAAATTTTTTTTTACTTAAACTACTTTATTTAAAAGCATTGAAACATCGTTTTAGGTTGATGTTAGATTTATAAAACAAGTTATTGATGAAATTAAATTAGTTTGTAATTTGTTACTTAAAAAGTAAACAAAAGCTGATCATTATTTCATTTGGAAATTTGAGCTAGAATTAAGCGTTTAACTTGTTTAGTTAACCTTAAATGATATCCAAAATAGGTATTAAAAGCTTTAAACTGACAAAGAATTTTAGTTTCTAACACTTTTATTTATAATGATTGATATACGTCAGTTGTACTATGTTGTTAACATCCTTTTTTAATAAAACACCAGAACTGCTGGAGCCGTTCACATATATGCGAAAAATGTCTACAGTGGTTCTTACATAGATAAAGGTCACAGCAAAGCAGCTAAAATTTCTATTGAGGCTACAGGTTTGTTAAAACTGTTTTAGAACTTTTATGAACTATACAAATTGACTTATAAATTAAAAATTTTGGCTATTGAAAGACAAAAAAAGCGCTCAAAATTTGGTCCTAGGACCTGGCGCCCACAAAAACTTCGTTATGCACAACTCTAGGAAACAGTTTCCTGTTTTTTCCCAGACCAAAACAGAAGAACAAGATATAAGACTTTATACAGTGAACTTAAATAAAAATAATATCTTAAGATAGTTTTTTAGTTTAAAAAATTAGGTTTTACATTTTTTGTTAAATATACTTTTTAGTTTAACTTCACTTTTAAAACCGAAAGAGTTTTACTTTAAAAAATTTAATTTATAAGTAAATAAAGTTGCTAATTTAAAAATAGACTAATTCAGAACAGTAATAATTAATAAATTATTAACTTGGGTAATATAAAACATTGATGAAAAATAAATGGAAACAATTTTGTTATGGTTTAAAGGTGAAGTTGTACAAAAATTTAAAAATTGTAAGATCCTAAAATTATTTAAAAGAGGTATATTTAAAGATAACTAATTTTTGTTCAGTTACTTAAATCATTACTAAAAAAATTCAAAAAATTGATTGTTAAAGTTTAAAATGGAAGCAGTTTAAGCTTTTTATTTCTTTAGAAGTTGTTGATTTTTACAAAATACTTTAAACATTTATATATAGTTACTTTTTGGCCCCTTTACTGTTTTTTCCCCCAAGGGAGACATATGGCCCACTTGAAGTAACCCTGTTTTAAAGACTTAACGTTTTAAATTGTTAATATCAAAAACTATTTACTTATTTATCTTTAAATTAAATCATTAAATTTGATAGATATTAATATTTTGAAAACACTTTATAAAAGGTGTTATGTTAATTATAAAAGTGAAATAGTTTAAAATGCACACTGTGGTCTTTTAATATATTCACATTATTTTTTTGATAAAAACATTTAGGATAATATTTTTAAATAGTCTTCATAAGTTTACTTAAGCAAATACTTATACTTAAAACTTAAAATAAATAGGCGGTGTAAAAAATTAAAGCTAGCAAGAATATTAATTTGAAAAGATTAAACTTTTTCGACTTTTTTAAAATCAACGAATGCTTGTAGTATGTAAAATAAATTTCAATTTTAATTTTGGAAAGAAAATATTTGTCACGTCAAAGTTAGATATTATTTTTAGGTAAGACAATAATCAAGCAACATGATGAAATAACTTCATCTGTAAACAAGCATGTCAAAAACGTGGAGAAAGAATACACAAAGCTGATAAAGGCTGCAAATGAAGAGCTCGAAACAGCAAACAGTTCTCTAAAAAAGTTAGAAAAGAAGTATCAACGGTCTGGTATGCAGAATGCAGAGCTTCAATATCAAATAAGAAATTATAAAGAAACGAAAGCAAACTTGAAAAAGAATGTAAAAGAGTATGAAGCAAAACTTAACAAAATAAAAAAATTTAACGACGAAATTATGCCGATGTTGGAAAACTTAAAAAGTAATATTAAGAATTTTGTTAGAGGTGTAGCAAACTTAACAAAAGCTTTCGATGAAGAAAATTTACGATTAGGTAAAGAAAATGAAGAGCTTAAAAAAGAAAATAATGAACTAAAAAAAGCTCATTTTGAAGAGTTGGCTAAAAGAGACAAAATGATAGCTAAAAAAGACAGAATACTAAGTAAAAAAGTAGAAACGCTTTTATTAGAAATACTAGAAAACGACAATAGCTACAAAGAGCTAGGAGATACATTAAAACTAGCACTACTTAAAAGTCTGGAAATAGATCAAAAGTTAACTAGCGAGTCAAACAGTTCATCAACAATCACAGCAAAAGACTCTACGTGTTTTAAAGCGAATTCCGAAAACAAAAATACTTCAAAAGAACCTAACGAACACCAGTCGAACGGTTTAGAAGAGATTACTTCGATAAGAAAAACAAAAGGTCAGACTGTTAGTTTTAAAAAATTAGATTTAATGAAAAAATATAACTATTTAAACTAAACAAAACTCAGAAAACATTAACTAAATAAGTTTTATTTGAAATGTTGATTTACTGTTAGAAACTAATCTAATTTTGTTAACTATATTAAGACTCTTCTAAGTTAACTGTTTATAGTTTTTTAGACAAGAACCTATTGTCCGCAATTTTTGCAAAAATAGATCGTTTATTTACGAGAAAGATAAAAACTTGGTTTTAAAGATTAAAAATAAGTGTTAAAATATAACACTATTACAATAATCAATTGATAAGCAATCTAAAACACAAAGAAAAAAGAGTAAATAACAAATGTTTAACAACATAATTCAATATATGTGATATGATTTTATAACTGTAGTATTAAAACGTATAAAACGTTGTCAGTATGTTTAGTATAATACATTCAAAATATCACAAATAAATACAATTTGCAAGATTTCAGTTAGGTATAAAAGTCTAAACAGAGCAACTTTAATTTAAATTTCTATTATTTGGATTTTAAGAGATTTTGTAGTCTTCATTTGAAACTGTTTTTATTTTTTAGTTTATAAAAGAAACTCTATAGTGTAACAAATTTTTTAAAGTAGCACACTATCATGTGTGTATAATGTATTGTATATATATTATTCATATATAATGTATTACTTAAAGTATTTTTTTCATAATTAAGTTGTTCACAGGTAAAATTAGCGCAAACGAAAAGTATGTTTAATTTTACTGCTTATGTTTTTTAGACTGATAAACCTCGCACTTTCGTTTAGAAAATGAGATATCTGTCGCATACTAATCCGTTTTAGTTTATTTGTTTTAACTACAAGGCTTAACTGTCAATATTGTTTAATAGCAATTCAAGCTAACTTGAACAATAAACTAGTTTATATGAGCTAGGTTGAGTTTCCTCAGTACAAGTATTAACTTCACAAGTTTTACGTACTAGTAGCTTTTAGCTAAATTTATTTAAAATACTAGATGAAAATAATACGACTAACCAAGGAAAAGCAAAGAATGTTAAAGACGAATCAGAAACAACTCATGATCAACCTCTTAATTCGGAAGTACAAAAAGGTTTAAAAAAATCAATTACTTTTTTTACAAAACATTTCGGTGGTTTTTAACTAATGTCTATATCGATGTATTATACATATAATTTTTGGTAAAATGATAATAAATACCATAGTAAAGTAAATTTCAAAATTTAGGTTCCGAAAACAAAGACTTTCAAAAACCAAATAAGAATAAAACGATTGCAAAAGAGAAGACAGAAAAGTCATCGAACAAAGTAAATATAGGAAAGACTGAAATAGGTATAAACTGTTGTTACCTTATTATCACTAAAAACAGCTATTTAGAATTTACTGAAATATAAATAATTTGCTTAAGCCTCTCTCTATAGTAATTAATATAAGAAATAACGACTAGTTTTAAAATAATTTTCATTAGTAAATTATCAAAATCTATATAATTTATACTAAGTCAACGGAAAATGAAGCTTTAATGATTTACTGTACACAGTAAAACTTAAATTTAATTAATAATTCAGTTATTTAACTTAATTGCTATTAGAGCTAAAAAGTTTTACTTATTCTTGAATTGAGCTTTTATATATACTTTAAACATGTTTGCTTATAAACTTCAAAAAATAACTTTAGAAATAACAAACAAACAAAGCAAAGACACAAAAAATAAATTTGATGTAAAAAACGATCAAAAAAAGTTATTGATTGAAGCAACAGAAAGTAAAAAAGATAAATTAAAGAAACCAAATACAAATTTATCAAGTAATTTATTTTTTGCCTAAAACTAATTTTTACTTTATTAAGATGAAAATACTTTTATAAATTTTCTTCAGTTTGTTATAAAAAGTCGTCATACATTTTTCTAAAGTTGTTTTACAACTTATTAATAGGTTTTGGAGTATCTGAAAGTCCAGAAAATTGCAAAAAACTTTCTCAACTGATTTCTGCAGAGGAAGAAAAAATTAAAGGTTTTAATACAAGTTGATAAAGTCTTAAAATTTTGTCAAACTTTTATACATTATTCTACAATCTTAACTTATTTTTTATTAATTAAACAGCATTAACTTCAAGCTCTTTTTTAAGTTTTAGGTTAAATAAGTTCGTTCTTTTCAATAAATATGAACTAAATTTATACTTAGACCAAAATTACTTTTCTACCTAAAGTATATTTAATTTCAAATCTTACAACATTCCAAACATGTTACAAAAATATTCTGTCATAAAACAGTTTGTTTAATAACTTTGAAAAATACTTTTAGATCGGAAAGAAGTATACATAGATAAGAAAGCAGAAAATACAAAACGTCAAAAAGAACCGAGAAAAAAAACTTCTACTAGCGCTGGAGAAAATTCAGAGCATTTTAACGAACCATGTAAAGGTTGATTTATTAAATTTAAAACTAACACTTTCGTAATTTTTAAACTTAGTTTATTTAAGTATTTATACCCGAACCGCATGTATAAGAAAATAATTTAAGGTCTGTTTTATAATTCTAATTTCTACTTACATTCTGTCGTGTTTGATGGTTAAGGAGGCTAAGAAAATAATCTTTTTAGAAAAGTTCAAGCTCTTAATTATGTGTATCTATTATACAAAAGAACAACGCAACAATTTAAAAAAACTTCTTACTCGTAAAATATAAGCTGCTTTCAAAACTTTTGTAAATCACTAAGCAAATGTTTTTTAATTAAGTGTTTATCGTTGATTTCAAGCCTTATTTTTCATAACTGCAGCAAGCTCTAAATTTTCTCTTAATATTCAGATTTCAACAATGAATAATGAAAATAGTTGCAACAGTTCATTGCAATTTAATTAAGATTGTTAACCGATTTTTTACTTTTAGAACATTGTTTTAAAAATAAACATAAAAATTTTTGAAGTTATAACAAATATACCATAAATTAAAATCACCATTAAAAAAAAAATAATAAAATATTAACAAAAAATATTAAGATAAAAGTATTTAAGCATCTGCTTTAATGTTACATATTTAAGTTACATATTTTTTTGTTTAAATAATGCAGCAGTTCATAACAACAAGCAAATATAAAAAAAAACTAAACATATGATGAATAAATAAGAGCAGTTATCTTAAAAGCTGAGTTAAACGCCATAACTATTTACTTAATTTTATTTGATAGTCTAACAAAAACTATATATTTTAGTTTTTGAAATTTTCATTAGTAAATTATCAAAAACTGTATAATTTATACTAAGTCAACGAAAAATAAAGCTTTAATGATGTACTGTACACAGTAAAACTTGAACTTTATTAATAATTCGGTTATTTTATTCAATTATACTTGAATTGATTTTTTTTATATGCTGTAAACAATTTTTGCTTATAAACTTCAAAAAATAACTTTAGAAATAGCAAACAAAAAAAGCAAAGACACAAAAAATAAAGTTGATGTAAAAAACAATCAAAAAAAGTTATTGAATGAAACGACAGAAAGTAAAAAAGATAATTTAAAGAAACCAAATACAAATTTATTAAGTAATTCATTTTTTGCCTAAAATTAATTTCATTTTATTAAGATGAAATTACTTCTATAAACTTTCCTTAGTTTTTTATAAAAAGTCGTCATACATTTTTCTAAAATTGTTTTACAACTTATAAATAGGTTCTGGAGTATCTGAAAAATCAGAAAATTGCAAAAAAATTTCTCAACTGATTTCTGCAGAAGAAGAAAAAATTAAAGGTTTTAATACAAGTTGATAAAGTCTTAAAATTTTGTCAAACTTTTATACATTGCTCTACAATCTTAATTTATTTTTTATTAATTAAACAGCATTAACTTCAAGCTCTTTTTTAAGTTTTAGGTTAAATAAGTTCGTTCTTTTCAATAAATATGAACTAAATTTATACTTAGACCAAAATTACTTTTCTACCTAAAGTATATTTAATTTCAAATCTTACAACATTCCAAACATGTTACAAAAATATTAGTTATAAAACCAGTTTGTTAATAACTTTGAAAAATACTTTAAGATCGGAAAGAAGTAAACATAAATAAGAAAGCAGAAAATACAAAACGTCAAAAAGAACCGAGAAAAAAAACTTCTACTAGTGTTGGAGAAAATTCGGAGCATTTTAACGAACCATGTCAAGGTTGGTTTATTAAATTTGAAACTAACACTTTCGTAATTTTTAAACTTAGTTTATTTAAGTATTTATACTCGAACTGCATGTGTAAGAAAATACTTTAAGGTCTGTTTTATAATTGTAATTTCTACTTATATTCTGTAGTGTTTGATGGTCAAGGAGGCTAAGAAAAAAATAATTTCAGAAAATTTAAAGCTCTTAAGAATTTAAAGTTTTTTTAGTTTTAATATAAAATTAATAAAAAATTTTGAAAATTAAAATCTTGTTTGTTCAAAAGCAAAAATCAAAAAAACTATGAATAAAAAATACCACTTGTTGTTGTCATGTGTAATAAAAGATGGATGTATGAAACAGATACAATAAAGTTTTTTTATTAATATTATAACATTTAAACGTTTGAGGTTATTAAATTTAATTTATAAATTCACATACTCTGCGTATCAAAAAATTTGTTTTTGAAATTTTTGTTAACTACCTTTTTATAGTTTTGATTACAAAATTGTTGAATACAATAACTATGTTTGCTTTTAGTTAATTTACATACATAAAGGTGTGGGAAAGGAAAAAATTAGAGACAAAGCTAAGAAAGTTGAAATGACAGAAGACCAAGAAAATATAGTTAAAGATGATAAGGATGCTAATGAAAATATAAAACAAGGTCACGAGGATTCTACAAGTAGATAAGTTTATAAAAAAACGTACTGAATTATTAATATTAGATAGTTTTAAACTATTTTTATTACTAATTAGTTCATGCTTTACGCTATAGTAAATTTTTAACCGATATCAAGTAAGATTAACTAGGGTGATTTTAAGTTTTGTTTAATTAAAAATTTATGTCTTAATTGAAATTTTATTTTTTCTAATTCACATTAAACTGAATCAACTCATCACTTAACAAATTGTTTAACTAATACTTTGAACTTATTTATCAAAACAATTTCATATAATAACAGTTTCTATTTTTTTAAATTAATGAAAGTTTTCTAAAAAATGTTTCTAATATTATTTAAACTTTTTTTGGTTTGTTTTTGTTTGACAATTTAAAGGTTTATACATGTTGTATTAAAATTGTTTAAAAACATACTTTTACAACAATATATATTTTTCTTATTTTAGTAACACTTAAAATTTATATTAAAAAAGTATGATTAATTTATATAATTGTTTCAAAAGTTTTGAAATAACAACTTGAAGATTAAAACAAATATCGTAAAGACTAATAACTATATTAATCATAGCATAAAGATAAAACTTTAATTAGTATATACATTCCTTTAATATCTTAGTAGTTTTTCTTTTTACATTTTTTACTACAAAACTGCATTTTTTTATTGTCAAAATGTTTTACTAAAACTAAGTTTGAAACTGATACACAGGTTAAAACACTCGGATTGCTTTATTTCAAGTTATATAACTTTTATATTCTTATACACGGGCTAAATATAAAATTAAATATATAATTGACAAAACCGTAGAAGCAAAGTTGAAAGAACCAACTAAAATTAGATAGTTTTAGAAGAAAATACGAGAAAAACATAAAGTTTTAACGATTCAAAAGAATTAATTAAAAGTTAAAAAATGAACCAAAAAGTTGTTTACAATATTATTTTATGCATAAAAAGAGAATATGAATCTTCAAAACCACCAAGTTTACTTTAGTAACCAAAATTAAGTTGTGTTCATAATTTTAGTTACTTATTAGGTCGTTAACACACTAATTGTACAAAAATTTCTCCAAAGCATTTCCACTCGTTAATAAAAGAAGTAAATTAAACCTTATTAATTTTTTGGTGATACTTTTTCTTTCGTTTGCTTACATTTTATTTTATTTAGTTACCTAAAACAATTTTACTAATTATTTCATACACATATGGTGTAAAAACAGTAATTAAAGTAATCTTAAAACTTTTATAAAGTCATCTGATTTAAACTTTAAAACAGTTTATCTTTTTCTCAAAAATTTTTTATAATTATATAAGTATGCTATATTTAAAGATAACTTCATTAATAATGATTCATTATAAGGATATAAATGATTTTTTGTTCAAAGAAAGTTTAGAGCATGTCTACGAGCCATTTCAGAGTATTTTATTAAAGTTGAAGTAAAAAAATTGTCAATTTATAATTTCACAACAATACTTAGTATCAACACCGTATGATAAAAACAGCTGTGTAATTTTTTTTATAATCTACAATTTCTATTTAGATTCAGAAGTGTTTGAATGTCAAGAAGGGTCAGAAAAAGGTTATTATAAGAAATTTTCAAGTTCTGAAACATTAAAAGGTTTAAAATCTAAAAAAACAAATAAACAAATCCTCTATGTTACTTTAAATCTTAATAATTTAAAAGAATAGTTTAACAAAACTTTATAAAATATCATTAGTTAAAAAAGTGTATAAAAGTTGTTTGAATATATGCAACTAACTACTTTTATTTAATACAAAAAATACAAAAAGCTATTTCTTATTTCATTTTACAACGTTTAAAATCTATATAGTAACAGTTATTTTTTTCAATGTAGATATTAATGTGTCTAAAGTGTATTTTTATATAGGTTTAACTACATCATTGTAGTTACGACTAAAATGCTTTTAAAAACTAAACTGCAGCACACAATAGCGATGTTTGCTCTAAACATAGAAACATATTTGAAGGTGTGGAAAATAGAGAAATTAGCGACAAAGCTAGTAAAGTTGAAATGACAAAAGACCAAGTAAATATATTAAACCAAACTGCTGAAAACGCTCATGAAAATTCTATAAGTGAGTAGTTTTATTTTTTATGATATCTTACTATTAAATAAATTTATATTTAATCTTACTAATTAAATTAAATCGTATCTTGCGCTTAATCAAATTGTTTTTAAGTTAAGTGACGAAATATATGGTAGTTTAAAAAGTTTTTCTTTATTTAACAACACTTATGATATTAACAACATTTCAATTTCAAACAAACTTAACGGTTTATTACAACCTTAATTTAGTATTAAAATAAAATGATTATGGGTATTTAAAAGTTTTAAGTTTACTTTATAGTGCAAAAGTAACGTTTTAGTCAAAGTTTTAATTAATTTTCAGATCCTGAACACACTGAAAGTAAAAACAATTATTCAAAACTGTCAGAAAATAAAGTGAATTCAGGTATGAAAAATTATTTGATACTTTTTCTTTATTGGTTTAAAGTTGTATTTATGTTAATTAATTTACAATAACTAATTTTAGAACTAATTTTATTCAGTTATGGTATAGTTTGTAGTTTAAGCCTTTTAAAAGTTTTGTAGGAATATATTATTTAAGTAATACAACAGTTTAATTTTTAAAACGGTTTCATAATATTTTAAAATGCTGTACTTTAACTACAATTTCAATATAAGTTATGTGCTTTAATGGTTCAAATTTAATTTTTGTTTTAGAAGTAGTACATTATTTTTAAACAATTTCTAAATCTTTTAAACATTTTAAATACTACTTTAAGTAGTAAAATTTTATAAAGAATAACAAACTGTTCTATTCAGTTTTTTAAAGTTGACTGAGTTTAAAAAAACAATCTAGCTAATAATGACTATTTGCGAATACTTTTGTAGATGCTGACGAACCTGAAAACACTGTTGAATCTTCTGAGTACATTTTTTCTGAATCTGAACTTAAGAAAAGTAATTACATTTGTTTTTTGAAGTGTAGTTACAAAATTATTTTAGTAAATTTAATATATACTTTTTGAGTACTAATTGCTATTTCAGTTTGCAGTTTAAAACAAAATTTATTACTTTTTTTTCTTGACTTTAAATAATTAAAAACTTTTTTTTAAACTGCTAAAATGACATAATAAAACAAACCATGAATGTGGTTAATTTATGCAAGTACTAACAAAGTTAACCCATAAAATTGTACACTATCGTGCTAGAAAACATTTGAAACGCTACTTTAGTTATTAAAAAAAAAACTTAGTGACATTTAAGATTTCAGGTAAAAAAATAAAAACTAGTGTTGGAAAAATAAAACAATATAGTTCATACTTTACTTAGATTAATTCAAAACAGGATTATTTCAGAAATTTAGGGGTTCATAAGCTGCAAAGGTGCCAATATATATATATACACAAGATGTTCGGGAGTTGACGGTGAAGTGCAAAATAAATAAGTCACAGGCGCATTTAAGAATAGTTTTTAAACTTATACTAGATATTACTGATAAAATGTCAAAAAATTAGGGGTAATAAGGCCATAATTTGAAGCTTACACTAGATATTCTGGAGATGATGGTAAGAAGCAAAAAAAAGGTCTTAAGCGTGTTTAACATTAGATTTTTTAGAATTTTCTTTGAGGGGCAATAGCTATTTTAAATTTTTACAACGGTGCCTTATGAAAAAGAGTTCAGATAACGCTGCTTTATAGTAAATAAATGTTTTGATGATTGTGTGCTATAAAATTTTAACAACCTTAACTAGATTAAGTTAAAGATTTTACCGAAGTTATACTTGAGTTGATAATAAAACAGATGTTTTGCTGCTCGGCGGAAGGTACCACGAGAAGAAGCTCTACTCTTTCTCCCCCTCAACCCGACAGTGGACGCCGCTTCCGGACCTGCCCACCGGAAGGTACTACCACGGCACGGTCGAGATGGAGGACATTTACGTGGTCGGAGGGTGGGACAACAAAAACCTGGACAGGTACGATCCCAAGAACGGGACCTTCGAAACGATTAACTCCCTGAAAACGGGCCGATGCAACTTCGGAATCTGCAAATACGACGGTCATAATTTCATAATTGCCGGCGGAGAAGACAACTACTACACGACGAGAACTTCTTTTGTTTATGACGTCACAACCGACGAGTTCAAGCAAGTCGGAAACTTGGACACTAGGAGGCACGGTCACGTCCTCGTGAATTGCATGAACAAGATTTACGCCATAGGGGCCGCCAACAACGACGACTGTTTGAAGACGATCGAAGTGTTCGATAAAAGTACTAAGTTGTGGAGGAAAACCTCATCCGAGTTGGTCATCCCGAGATTTTATCATTGCGCTGTTGCTCACAAGAACTTTATTTTCGTCGTCGGCGGAATGCAGCGCGACTTTCAGATAACAAACTGCATTGAGAAGTTCGACACCAGCACGGGTAGAGTTGAAGTCATCAAAAGTAAACTGCGCGTTCCGCGGTGTCATTTCGCATTGGCGAAACTGGAAGAATCCGTCTTTATCATTGGAGGTAAAGTAGAACCGAACAAAGTAGGCTCGAATAAAAATGACTCGAATGAATTAGACTCGAATAAAAAACAATTGAATAAAAAAGACTCGAATAAAAAAGATTCGAACAAAAAAGACTCGAATAAAAACGACTCGAATAAAAACGACTCGAAAAAAAAAGACTCGAAAAAAAAAGACTCGAACAAAAGAGACTCGAATATATTAGTGTCGAATAAAAACGAATCAATTATGCCTGTTGATGAGTTCACTAACTCGGTAGAAATTTTCAACCTTGAGAGTGAAAAACTGTATCGGGGTAAAAGTATTCCGTTTAAAGATCAAAGCTTTTCCAGCTGTTCTATGTAAATAAAAGCCAAAATAGAACAACATCTAGTTTTTATACTACATCATATAAAGGCAGAAATTGTAGTTTAACATGTTATTGGTGCTTGCCTTAAATAAATTTCACTTTGACAAAGAAGACCTTTTATAAACGTCAACAGTTTTGATCTACAATGAACTTTTTTCACCGTTACTTTAGAACAGTCTTAGTCTGAAATACTCAAATAAAAATATTTTATAATGTTTTACCGAAAATATTTTTTAATGGTTTTGTATCTGTTAAAAACCAAAGCATACTGTTAAGCTTTTCTTAAAAGCATTTCAAACTAAAGCAACTAGAAGTTGATAAGCTGGTACAATTATCATTTTATTCTTTCTCAAAAAAAAAAACGAGACAAAGGAACAAACATTATGGATTAAATATTAACTGTAAAGACATCTAAAACTTATTTTTTGTCAGCAATGATTTTACTTTTTACTTTTTTCAAGTAAATCAAACACTTTTCAATTAAATTAAATTAAAAACTATAATAAAAAAATTCGTTACACAAGACTCATACTCTATGTATTGATGTTGTTCAAATAAAATTAGTAGTATGCTTAGTAAAAAGATGTTTAGTATTTTATATAAGTTAACATATTTACTGTTAAAAGATAAATTTATTAGATTTTACTTAACTATCTTTTAACTAAAATTCGTTTCTTATCTAAAACTTCTTCTGGAAACCTTCTTTTTAGTAAAATTGTAAATCTATTTTTCATGGTATTATAAACTGCTTTTTAGCTTAGCAATAACTTTTAACAAAAATTCTGTGTTTGCTTTAATTAACTCTAACGTTATACCTTTTTAGTTTATAACTAAAACGCCTATATGAAGTAAATATTTCTTAGTAAAACTTTTACGATGGTTTGAAGAGAAAACTTTTAATAACAATTAAAACATATTTAAATAATATTATAGCCATAGTGTTATATCTACACTATAATTAGTTTTTGTGTAATTTTCTAATTTGTTACAGTTTAGTTTTTTAAATTAACTTTTTACACTGAGTTTTAGAACATTTTTTTTTTAATTGTTAAATTTTAAATTCAAGCTTATAATAGTTTTTTTGTAATACTTTTTTAAATAGTAGTTAACATTTTGTAACTAACTATAGAGTAATAAAGGTCACAAAAACTTTTCTTTTTTGTTTTTTTCTTTTTGATTTATTTAGATGCGGTTTTGTTTACTTTCCTCTTTTTAAATGTTTTCTTTTGTTATAAATATTTTATTATTAAATAAGAAAGGGATTAACTTGTTTTATTACGTATAGTTTTAAAAATTATAAAGTTTATCTAAGTAATCTAAACATTTAGTATAAGTTTTTAAATTACTTCATTATTTTAATAATTTTTTAAAGTTTACTTTAACTAGACATTTGTCAGTAGGCGTTTATGTGTTGGTAGTTTACCATTGATGCAGAGAAATCTGTCATTTGATATCCCGGTTTTATAAAGTTCATGAAAAAATTTAAAAAAAACAAAGCAACAAACTGTTGTGTATACATCAAATGATATAAGTCTATTACTAAAGTTATAACTAATTAATAAGTTTGTTTGTTTCAGGTTTTAGACGTTGTTCCATTAAATTATGATTTGTAGCTTTTTTAGATATTTGTAAAATTGCAGTTATCAATACAGTTGTAACATTTAAAAAAGATTAAGTCTTTAACTTTTTTATAAATAATTGCTAGTATCTAAAAATCAGATCAACAAAGCAAAATATCTAATCAAATAAAAAGCAGCTTTTAATTCCTTTAGCCAAAATTTTTTAATAATGTAAATTTTAAAACAATAGTAAAATAAAGTAGAAAATAAAACAACTTAACTTAAAATTAAAAAAATATAATAACCATTTGAATAAAGTAAAATCAATTTTTAAACTGAAATTAGTTATACAAAAAAGGTATATTTATATATATTAAAAAAAAATGTTATAAATTAATTTAATAGGTCTAAAAAAATATCAGTTCAAAGTCAAGTCAATAAACTTATATTTTAAAAAATACTATACAAACTTTGTTTAAATGGTTTGTACTGAAAACACTGCAAAAATTACGGCATAAACTTACATAATTAAACAAACATAACAAATCAAATACTTTTGCCAACTACTCAAATAATTTCTAGCTAGTAAAAAATACTGCCTTAGTTTAATAATGAATAGTTTTAGAAAATCTTTTTTTTTTGTTTATTCTATACCGAATAAATCAGTGACTACACGCGTCAAAAACAGTAAAAAGTCATGAAATGATGTTGTTAGATTTCATTTTGTTGTATTACAACACTAAAAAAATCGGTAGAAAACAAAAAACTCCATCAAAAATTCAACTACTGTACTTGTACTTCTCATTCTTGAACCACCGATGGTTCATCACCTCCTTCAGTTCCGCCCTCTCCTCCGGCTCCACCTTGAAAATCCTCCTCATCAGACTCTTGCAAGTCTTGCTCGGGTAAACCCCCTCCCGCGCCATCACCCTCTCCACGTCCCTGGCCGTCGTCATCCTGAAAAATGCTGACGCCTCGGTCAGGCACTCCCCGGTGAGGCACTTGTGCAGCACCACTCCGAACGACCACACGTCCGCCTTGAACCCGTCGTACGGCTCGAACAGGTGGACCTCGGGCGCCGTGTAGTCCGGCGTGCCGCAGTACGCCTCGACCTTGCGGTGGGCGCGGCAGCTGAAGCCGAAGTCGATTATTTTCACGCAGAAGCCCTGAGAGATGGCCGCCGGCTTGACCAGGATGTTCTCGGGCTTGATGTCCAAATGGGCGAACTTCTTCGAGTGAACGTACTCCAAGCCTCTTAGTATCTGCTTGCCTATCTGCTGGGTGGGCTTCTCCTGCAAGAAGCCGTTGTTTGAATTGATGAAAGTGCAGAGATCGGGTCCTTCGAAGTACCTGATGACGAGGTAGGGCCTGGAGAAGATTTTCTTGCCGGAAAAGTCAATAAACTCTGAGATGTTCGGATGCCAGTACAGTTTTCTCAGCACCTTCGCTTCGTTTTTTATCATGGACGCTTCTTTTCTCCCGTCGCAGGTCTTCACCGCCACTTGGAGGCGCTGGTACTTGGCGTCGCAGAAGTAGATTCGGCCGAAGTCGGCGCCGTTTTCGCTCGTCTTGCTTTTGAACACCACGTACCTCCTTTTGTTTATTTTCAGGTCTGTTTTGGGTTTCTTTTCGCTTTTCTTTTTAGGAACTGGGAAACAACCTCTAAACATAACTGGCTTTAGTTTGCTCTTTTTATCTTACAGTAAGCTGTTTCTACTTTGAAATTATTAATTAATAGTAAAAAGTACACTTTCTATAGAAAATAATAAAGCAGAACGTTTACAGTAACAGTAGTTAATACAAACAGTTATTTCTAAACTTGTTTCAAACACTTAAAATATTTCATTCCGTAAAAAGAAAGTTTTAATAACGTAATACAAACTTCACCGTACATACGTTTTTGTAACGCTATACTTAATTTTGCAAAGACCGTTTAAAGATTCAAAGTTAACCACAAAATTAATGTAATGCTTTCATATTTTTTCAAAAGTTTGAGAATCTTTTATTATTTTTACAATTTAATAGTTAGACTTTTTTTTTCAATTGACTTAAGTTTACGTAAAATTTTTAAAAGCTTTATTAATATATCAAATACTTACCTAAAAAGAAACATATATCACAAAACTTATATGTTTTTACATAAAAGGTTTTCTAAAACAGTTGTTTATCTAACTAATAAAAATACATCATAGTTTTAAACGAAATTTACTACTGATTTAAAAACAGAAAAAATTTAATGCTTCAACAATAAAACCACAATGTGCCTTAGATAGTTAAGTACTTGAGTAGCTAAAATTATTACAATAACGAATGTTTTTACCAAAAGTTAATTATCATATAAAACGGTTATATATAAATTTTTAACAATAATATGTTCGATGCTTAATTTTTTTTTCTACAAAATTGTGTATACTTGTTTGAATTAAACGTTAATTGCTCATTTTTGTTTTTAATATATGGTTTTTTTTGTAAATTTATACTATGGCTTTCTTAAGTATAGTAAATTAATATCTTCTGATTTTATGATTAAAATTAAACAAAACTAAACTAACTGAAACAATAAAAAAATATTTAAATACTTTAATAAAAGTTAAAGCTAGTACAGAGTAATAACTTACAAGCTAATGTTTTGTTGACATATTTAGAAAAAAATATAATTAGATATATGTTTGATTTAAAAATAAGAGAACAAGTTATGTAAATAAACTTCTAAAAAGAATAGAACTTATTTTACACATATAAACAAACAAATAGTATATGTCACTGAACTAAGCTATTTAAAACTAGTTATTTTTCAAAATTTAACACTTAAATTATTAAATTTATTATACAAGTACGACTAAAAACTAAAATTAAAAATAATGCTTCTAACTCATAATCAAGTTTTTATAACTGTTTAGTTTAAGCAGTGTTTTTCTCCTATGAAGACACAAAGAATTTATAAATATAACTTATAAAAAAGTAGTTTTTAACAGATTTTGTTTGTTTTTAACACAAAAACTAAATGTACGTTTTTATGTTGTTGTATCACATGTATAATATATATCAAACACATTATTATACAAGCTAAAATCAAAAACTAACTTTTATGTTTTACTTTTAAGCTTTCGTAAATTATGTAATTTATAAGGTAGATTGATTTATATATATATATATATATATATTACTTTACAAAAGCTTTATTTGATTATTCAATGTAAATCTAGCTAATTAACCAACCATAAATTTTTTCTACTTTAAAGAATTATTTCCTTTTGATAAACTAATTTTATGATTTTGATTAAGCTTTTAATTAGTATTTTTAAGTTTTTTATTAAAGCAATTGAAAGGTACAAATTTTGAACTATAATATTTTAGAATACTAATCTTAGTTTAGTACTTACGTTCTTTTAGTGTTAAGTAACTAGATTAAAAACTATAAAACAATTTACTTAATAGTTTTTTTTTATTATAACATTTTTACAAACAGCATTATAAAATCACGAGATTAAAAGAATAGTTTAGGTACTAGATAGGTGTTTTTATATTAAATACATAATATAAAACGCAGTCGAGAAAAACGTTTAAAAGGAATATTTTTATCATTTTTTTTTGGATTTCTTAATAAATCTAACTTAAAAATTTGAATTTTCTATCAACTAATTTAATCGTTGAGCATTTAAAGTTCTGATTTTATAGTTCTAAACAAACTTATTTTGTTCAATTGTTTAACTTGTTAAAGATGAAAAGAACAAAAACAGTTTGATTATATTTAAAAAACTTCAAAATCGAGTATTTCATATATATTTTCTTTCTTAAACTTCTTATTGTTTTTGTCCTAAAGCTTGTTTATTAACGCAACTACATCATGATGTCGTTTTAAATACTTACAAAATTATTAAATTTAATTTAATATAAATTAAAATGCAGAAGTAAAAAGTATATAAGTAACTAATTTTGCTTGACTTGATGTATTTGTTCATTTACAGACAAAAAATCTGGTGTATTTTTTTTTTGTAGCTGTTTTAACTATGATACTTATTTTCTTTAAAGATACGTTTTAATTATGTTTAAGATAAATGACAAACTTGCACATAAAAAAAGTATTTACAGAAAATTGTTCTCATGTAAAAGGTTTAGTTGGCTCTACAACTATTATGTTTTATATGTTTAAAAAATAACTTTAAATAAGTTTCTTTTTGCTTAATAGGCATCTGATCGATATTACAAGATAATTTACTAACTAGTTGCTTTTTTTAAGCAGGTCTTTTTGTCAAGTACTGTTACAAAATAAACTGTACACACGCCTGGAATTGTTTTTTATAATGTTAAAATATATTTCACATAACACTGTAATGTCGTGTGTAAAGTTTGAAATAACATTGACTATTAATCATCGTTTTACCTAACTAGTTTACTCATTTGAATAGATAATAACATAGTGCGTTATTGTTTGAGATTGGACTAAAAAGTCTAACTATAAGTTTTATTTTATCAAAAAAGTTAACAAAAGACAAGTTTTTGTTTTTGTATTTTAAGATATTATAATATTATTTTTAGTGTGTATTGCTTTTCAAACAGTGTTTTATTGTAAAAAATAGTTAAAAACAGAAAAACCGGACTAATACAGACAAGAATGTGTTCGCAAAATCTAAAACATGTATATCGCCGATAACGAAAATGCTTACAACTAATAATGAGATGTAATTAGCATAAAACAAAATATCTATTTTAATGTAGCTAAAAATAATTTTAGGTTAAAAACAAGTCGTGTTTTTAATTTTACTGGTAAGCATAGCCGCTTAATACTGCTTAAAAATATTAAACACAAATAAAAAGAACGAAGTTTTTATATAATTTGATAAGCTAGCAGTTATAAAGGCTGAGTTAAAAAGTAATTAATTTTATTTTGTGTGCACAAAGCACAGTTGATTAAGATATAAAAAACTTGAACTATTTTAAAGCTTAAATTTACTTTTTAAATCAAATTTTTAATTCTAAATAATTAAGGTGATGTGTTTAAAAAACAATAAGAAACTTTGCAGAGATGTATAATGCACAATTATGTAAAGACTAGTTTCTTAGGTTTATCCGTTTATAAATTAGAATAAATTTATCTACACAAGTTTTAAGTTAAAAAGCTGTTAAAAGTGAAATTTAGTTGTTTCATTTCAGTTTTATAATTCACGTTACTGGGCTATATAATGTTATTTCTAAATTTGATAAGTTTTTCCAAAAAATAATCTGTTTTTTTTAAGACTAACTTAATTAATGGGACAGTAATTATTTTAAAAACAAGCAAAAAAACTAGTAATCAAAAAGATACCGTTAAGTTTAGTACTATACACTGATTATAAATAGACAAAAACAGCTGTGTATAAAGCTTGGAATTTGTAAATATAACTTAAGTTTAGGTAGCAGCTACCAAATGTAGTTTTTAGTTTAAGTTTTGATTAATTACTAAAGTAAAATAACAATTTGAAATCCGTGACCTTAAAAATTTTAAGTATTTTATTAGAATTAAACTGTCATTAAATCTTTTATTAATGACAAAATACATCAGTGTTACTCAAAATAAAGTGTATAGAGCTCTATACACTACTGAAGGATTAATAGCTTTATGTATTAATTACTATAACTATAATAAAACTATAACTACTTCACAAAAATGTTTAAACAAAAAGTACTGTTCTTAAATTAAGTAGAACAAAATTTATTATAAACAGTAAAACTTTATAAAAGAAGTTTTTGATTTAGTTTCAAATTAAATTTTAACTTGATTTTAACTTTAATTTAATTTTTTTTATTTGTGTTTATGCAACCAAAACTTTAACTGTATTTTCTGTAGAAGTTAGTAATACAATAATTTATTTTGTGTTTAGGACGACTTTAAGTACTATAAAAACTTAAGGTAGCCTTGATTATTAAGTTTTAAAAAATGTAGACAATGCACATTTAGTATATGATTGATGTAGATAAGTTTTTGTTAAAGTTGTTAAAAAGTTTAAGTTTATTTTATTTTAGATTAGGAAACTTGAAAGTGATTTTTTTAAATTTTTTGTATTGTTTAATTATTTTAATCGCTGTACTTTTATCACTTTACCTCCTCGAGTAACAAAATATGTTTTGAAAATAAATACAACTAGTTTAGTTTAAAAAACATATTATTAAAAAACATCAAATTATCAAAAGACTGACTTTTAATAACTAGTCACAAAATAACATATTTTACAATCACTCATATAATTTAAAAATTGATCTAAATTTTTTTTTTGGTATGTTTATCTTTATTATTGTTTTTTCATTTATATACTTACTTTAAATTTTATCAATAAAAATTCCTTATTACCTCATTTAAACTTAAGATTAAAAATTAAAAACAAATCAATATTTTACGCAGTTATTTGTTATGAACTTCGCATTTCTACAAAGACTAATTCACTTAGAATGACAGAAAATTCAAGCAGTACAGAGTTCAAAGAAATTAAAAATTTAAATAATTTATTTCTTTTTAAACTTAATTAGTTTTCGCTTTAGAAGTTTATTTAAATAAAAAATAGAAATATTTTTTAAACTTGTCTAACTCAAAAAAAAATTACAATTTCATTACTAAACTATTTAGGAGTTTTAAATTTGTTTTTAAAACTGTTTTTTCTGAAACTTAAACGGTTTATCTAAATAAAATATTTTTTTTTAATTATGAATAAAAAATTTAACTTTTAAAGACATATAAGCTAACTATTCCTATAAGCTAATGTCAATTTGCATATACAGGTGTCAAAAGTTCCAGTATCTCAAAAGCCTAATAACGTAAGCATAAATAAACTTTGTTATTACTCACGTATTTTTTTATAAAATACCAGTTTTCAAAACAAAATGTATACTTAATTAGATAATATGTGTACTAATAAAAGATTAGAAACTTGTTAAAAATTTACATACCACTATTATACTTTCCATATAAAACAAGTATACATATTTAAATGGTATATTTATTCTTTTAAATTATTATACTACTCTTAAGCTTATAACTTTCTCTTTTTTAAAATTCAAAATTATGAAAAAGTTATAAATTACACTAAGTTAAAACTCTTTTGTTTTGAATTTTAGTTTTAAAAGATTTTTTCAAAGTTTGTATAAGTCTTTTTGTTTAACAACTAAGTGAGTTTTTAATCAAAATACTTTCATTTGCTTTACACCATGCAAAAAAAATTACAAGCTGATAATTCAATCATTGCAAATTGATATTTTGAACAAAGTTGTTATCTGAACACAAAATAAATTTTACATAAGTTTATTTTATAAAGCAAACAAGCCCTAAATTTAATTAATTTTAGTTTAACTAAAAATTTTTATAAATTATTCGAATTTTCAAATGTTTTTATTGGACCAAGAATTCTCATTTGTTTTTAATAGTTTCATTTAGTTATTGAGTCTTTGAGTAAATTTTCAAATTTAATAAAACTGTTTTCTTTATTGTTTTTCATCTTACTAATGTGTTAGAACAAGTTTTTTTTACCAAAATTTATTCTAAAAATAAGTCAAGTGAAAAAACATTAGTTTTTGTTTATTTATTTTGTATCCTTTTAAAAAGCTATGTTTAACTATAGTTTAGTTATACACTTTTACATCGGAAACTTAGTTTGAAGTTATATTGGAAATACAAATTTTATTTATCTGTCACTTTTTGTTAAAACTGTCAACTTAAAAGTGATAACTTTTTTTTATTGAATTGCGGCTGGACGTTTTGTGTTTTTACAACTTTGCAGCTTAAAAGAAATCAAATTTATTCTAAATCAGAGGTGAACAACTAAAATCAATAGCTTGTCGTTTTCTTAATCATATCAGATGCGAAACATTGACCTTTAAACTTAGAACGTAAGCTGCACTCGAATAACAAAAAACAGTTACAGCATAAGTTGAAAGTCTATAAATCGATACTCAAGTTTTTCTAATCTAAGTTTTCTTTCTTTTAAAACTCGTTTAAGATAACTTAATTTTCAATTTCCTGCTCTTTTAACATGTTTAAAATTTAACTTTTGTATAAATAGTTATTATAAAGTACAATATGTTTTTCTTATTGATGTATAATTATTTTTTTGACATTTATATGTCTGAAATTTATAACTTTGGCTTTTTTTTATAGAAAATATTTGATTAAAAAATAGATTTTAAAACTTTATAGTTTATTAAGTCGTGTATTTCTGTTTATTTTAAATTAGACAACTGTACAAGTTTTTATTACAGTTTATATTTGTTTTCAAAAAACCTATATCACTAATACACTAATACATTAATATATAAATGGTGTAATTTATCTTATTTAGTAGATAGAAAACTTTTCAAACAACACTTAGAAACTTCAAGTTTAAAAAAGAGAGTTGAGTAAACTAAAAAGAAAAAATATGTAGCAAAAAATGTACTTCGTCGAAAAAAAGGTTGAAAAGCTATTTTGTTGTAGTCTCTTAAGCTTCATTCAAGAATGAGTTGGTAGTGAAATGTTAGTTAAACTTTTGTAAGTCCATTGACGCATTTATTAACCTTGATTTATTTTATTTACCTTTTCTTTTTTTGAGTTATTGTTCGTATCATAGCTTGTACTAAGGAATTAAATAAAAAGGTTTAAGACTTTTTTTTAATATTTTTTGTCTGTTGATAGTTTTATCTTAATTATATAATACGAGCTATAACTAATTTACTAGTTTACACACGCTTTCTAGCAAAACGTTAGACATAGTTCATATCGGCATTTTTATATCACTTTTATTTTTTATGCGCTGGTTAACTATTGTTTTTAGTTTTAAAGGTGCTCTAAACATAATGGTATTCGTATTTCTCTTAACCTTTATAATTCTACGAACCTTCTTTTTTTTTCTCAAATAGAATTATATGAAATGTAAGTAAATTTTAGTTTGAACTTATGGTTTTAATTAAACTTTATATGAAGCTTAGACTTTGACTATATGCAAGATAACAAAATTATCTTAAAAACAGAACATGTTAAACTTTAACCTCGTATAATGTTTTAAACTAGTTTGAACTCCGGGTTAATTCAGGTTAAAATCTAATACAGTTTTATCGATTGTTGTTTAATAATATTTTACGTGTACACTCTGTTAAGTCGTTTAAAATAGATCGCTTCGTTTTGTAGACTTACTTTATTTTATTTTTGCCGATTACAAAAACTTAACCAAATTTTTTTTTATTGATAGTTATACTTTAAGATATTATATTGTCATTACATGTTTTACTTAACTATACTCACAGACTAAATGAGTAACTGTTAACTTTTAATCTATGCAAAATAGAAGCTTTATACTTTAGATACGTCTTTTTTATTAAAAAAATATAAGTATACTGAATTAAGTCATCAATTTTTTTTAGAATTAAAGCGCTATCTAATTTTTGAAGTTAGAGCTTTAAAAACCGTTTGAAAAATAATGAATATTTTGCTCATGAGACAGAAAACTGTTAAGACTTGTATAAATTATTATTAATGTCTGCCTAGTTATATGGCAGGTGCGTAGTTAACAACAGCTTTAATTTTTTGTTATAGAGTGGTATATCACAGGCCTACTTTTCATATAGTGTAATAATTAAATTAGTTTAAAGTATTAAGTTTCAAAATTTTATTTCGTTAGTTTTATAAAGAATAGGTATTACATAAAAGGTTTATACTATATCATTTTTGAAATTTTTACTCTAGCCGGTTTTGAAGTAGGTTACGTTTTATTATTTAGCTGCATTTTGTTTAACGAACTAGTTTGTTTCATAATTTGTAATGTAATTTTCCATATTGATTTATTCAAGTTCCGCCTAACATCCTAAAGTTTACTTTATCTGTTCAGAATTTACCAAATATTAAACCGTGCCAGCTTATTTAAAGTTATTTAATTTTCAAAATAAAATTAAAATGTTTTAATGTGTTTCCTTAAATCTATATTAATATACAACACTAATAAAACTTCTTAACATTTTAATTTTTCCTAATTTGAAAACTTACTTTATTGCTTATAGAATTTTATGTTTTTATAACTTATTAGTTTAACTTTCAGTTTGCAAAAGTGTTCTGCGTTTATAAAATTATAAGTCTTAAACTCTAATTTTGCAGATTTTACATCACATTTATCTTAGTGCATTGATTACTCTTAAGCGGTAGCGCGTTGTTAGTACTGAAATTTTACACAAAGTTTGAAATCAATTTTTCACAAAAGTTTAGGGTTAAATACTTTATATTTTGTTTTGTAGTATAGATGGAACAAACCTAAATATATAAAATAAACTAAAAAATAAAGTTGAATATATTACAGTGATTTAATTTCATTAATTTACAGAAGGTTTTTAGTGTTGATGTTTATGTTGTTTTAGTTTATTAATAAAATCGACTTTTTTCTGATGAATTTGTTTTATTTTTTTTAATATTTATTTTAGTTGCAAAAATTAAAATAAAAGTTTTTTTTAAACTATGTAAGTAACATATCGGTTTAGTATACTTCCTATTTGTCTAATTTTATTTTTTATATGCTACTGGCATCACGTGACTGGTTTTCGAACTCAAATGACCCAGTTTGTTGTTTTGATGGTTCTTGTAAACTGTAAATATTGCACGTCTGAAAGACAAATAATATCCATTAAAAATAAAAAAAAATGTTTTTTAAACTTGATTAAACTATCACTTTTTTCTATATAAAGTAGTTACTGATTTAGATTAGCTAATATAACAATATCAGTTGGAAAAGTTAGTTTGAAAGATTAAGTTTATTTGTAGCTGGTTTTAAGTAGTATGGTTAGTTTATTTCAAGATTAATATACAGTTTTTTTTTACTTTTTACGAGTAAATTAGAAAACTAATGTAGTGTTTACTATCAATAATAGTTAGTTTGATTAATATGTTAAACTCTAAGTTAGTATTGATTTATTTTATCCTAGTAGTTATAAAAGTTTAAAAGAAAATGTTTAAAATCTTCTTTTAATAAATTTTCAAACTGAAAACTTCTGAATTAGTAATAATCAAAAAAAGATACATAAAAGAAGCATAGTTTAATTATATCAATAAAATTTATTTTTTGCACTAAAGAATTTAACTGAAAAAAATTTAATTACAATATAAGTAAAAGTTTATATGATTTATTTTTAAGTATTATAACTACTTAATCTGTAACGAAATTTCAAAATCACTTTGTTATTAATAATATTGATAAATAGGTAATAAACTTTATACTGTTTTCTTAAATACATTAACCCAAAAGTGTAAACAAATCTATCTAAGTATTGTATTTTCATTAAATTATTAACGTTGACAGATTAAATTGACAATTTATTTAATGAAATTAAGTAAAAACTTAGGTATGTAAAACAGAGGACAATATTTACTAATGTGAATGTTTAGTACAAAGATATACTTTTAAAAACATTTAAACAACATTTTGCTCGTTAATACTTCGGTAAACAACTTTCAATTGAAAAAAATATTATTTTAGAAAAACCGAAAGTTATGATGCAATAAGAGTTTGTTTAATGATTTGTTTTTGTTAAACAGTATAATTGTACCACTTTTTCATCCATAGTTATATATTCTCATAAAAGTATAAATATCAAAGAGATTATTATTAAGGAAAGCAAAAACTACAATGACAAAAAGTTAGAATTTCTTTTAGTTTTTACGTACTTCCATTGCAATTATTAAGTAGCAATAAGCTTAAACTCGTTTTGCTTACAAGCTATCATTCTAAAATAAGATTGCCTTTAAAACCAAAAAAAAAAAATTTTAATGCATTGCATTTACTGAATTTTCTTAAACTTTTAACAATGTTTAGCTATAATTGATAAAACAGTCTCTTTAACTTGAGAGTTTTCTAAGATTAATAACTTTACTGTAAAGTAAATATTTTCTTTCAAGTTTTCTTAAAGCTATGCCTCTTAAAAATCAAAATAGTATTACAAACGTTTTAAAAATCGTCCTATAAGCTTAATTGCAGATGAATATTCTTTTATCTAAGTACAACGTTAAAAAAACTAGTATGTTTTTAAGTTGTATTATTCAGTTAACGTAAGCTTAAAAGTATTTTTTTAGCACGTGTGCTCAAACTTAAAATAACAGAAAGTTTTTAGCTGTTGCTAAAACATAAACTTTTTTTTATAAAGCTTTATAATGTAAACTGTTTTTAAGCTATAAATCATACACTAGATGACTCAACTAGATAAAACACTTACCATTGTTGTTTTTACATTTTAGAGTATAAGCGCAATTACATTTATATATTATATTATCAAACATGTATTACTTTTTATACAAAAAAAAATGTTTTGGATTATAAACTTTAAACTGCATTGTGATCACGAACGATTCAGTAAAGCTTAATCTAGAAAATATTGAGAGCAATAAACTAAACTTTTTACAAAATAACATTCTGATAATATTTTGAAAACTATTTAGGTCGAATAAGAACTTGACTGCTGTCATTTTATATTGTAGGTTTATTCAGCAACGCTAAATTATTCAGTATTTGTTGCTATGCACTCGTTGCTATGTCGCACGTGCTTTTTATCGTACAAGCTAATCTAGGTAAAACTGCGTTTAAAAACACAAAACGAGTTTTTTATGCAACTTTACAGATATTTTAATAAACTATAAACCGTTAAGGCCAACCTCAGAAATAGAATAAAAGACACTTTTTATGAATTCTAAAAAAGAAAGTTCTTTGTAGAGTGTAAATTGGTTTTAATTGTAGGATTTTTTGTTGCTTTTATGATTTTAGCTTTAACCTGTTATAATACATGCTTGCTTAAATTAAAGCTTTCGTAAAACAAAATTAAGAATGTATTAAAAATTAGTTATAAAAACAAATTATATTTTTTTATACTTTTGAGAATTAGAAACAGCGATTTGTAACGAATAAATTAAACTTATGAGCATAAAATATTTTAGCTAGATTTTCTCCATTTAAAGTTGTTCTTCAATATTAAAAACTTTCTTAGTTACTAACATTGAAAATATGCGTGTTTAACATTTTTCTATTTCACAAAATTTATGTTGTAAATACATACTTTTTTTATTAAGTAAAAACACTACTTGGTTTTGAATCAAAAAAAAAATGTTAAATATTATTTCCACTTCATATGAGTTCTGTGTTTTTAAATACATATAATAGATATTAAAAAACATATATTTGTAATGGAAACTCGTACAAACGATGAAAACTACGACCCTACTATGCGTGCTCATCGTTACCTCATTATCACATTGTGACGTATGCAGGTTAGACAAAAGAAGAAAATGGTCATTTTGCCACGAAAGGGGGCTTGAGATGATTCCCGATGACGTCATTGAGACATCGGAGAAACTGCTCCTGCAGGAAAATTTCATCCGCGATGCAAACTTGCTAAAGTTCCGCGAATTGAAGGAAATTAATTTCAACGGAAATCTGCTGACGAAGCTGCCTTGCCTGCCTGCCAAGATTGAAGTTGCCGAGTTCAGTGGAAACAGAATAAGCGAGTTTTCAGAATGTTTAAACTTAAAAAGCTTGAGGCTGTTAGATCTTGGCTTCAACGACCTCACCAGCGCTTTTTTGTACGACGGGGTGTTTGAGGGGTTTCCAAGGTTGAAGCGTTTGAACTTGGAAAGCAACAGTCTGGACAGGATACCGACTAATCTGCCACAAAATTTGGTTTTCCTCAACCTTAAAAACAACAAGATTCACACAATACTGAAAGAGTCTTTTTCGAATCTTGTTACATTGCAAGTGCTTATTTTGGAACGAAATAAAATTTCCAACATTGAAAATCATCCGTTTTCCAAGTTGAGCAGTTTGAATATGTTGAACTTAAACAGCAACTTTATAACCGAAGTGCCTACTAAAATGCCTGCCAGTTTGAATAGCTTGTTGCTGTCTCGGAACAAGATCACTCACCTGTACAACAACGAAAACAAACTTCATGGTTCCATTAAACACAAGTTACAGGTAAAAATTCGTGCACATTAGTTTTTATAATAAAATAAAAAAGAGATGTTATCATAACTTTTAAAGCTTAAGGTAACTTCCACTATAAAGCTTCCTTAACAAAACAAAAAAGTTAATCACAAAAAAAATAATAAAACATTTTAAAGACAGTACGATATTTTTAACAATTAATAGAGCTGAAATGCACGTTGTTAAAACTAGTTATGTTTTTTAGTGTTAAGCTATTAACGCTTATGAAATTTCAGACTCTAGATTTGTCTCACAACCGTTTGATATCTGTAGAACGCGGTTCATTAGAAAACGTAACCATGGCAATGCTTCATGGCAATCAGTTTGATTGCAGCTGTCATTCTAGATACTTAGCATCATGGCTGCTTGGCAACAAGCTCCCTAACAACAGGAATCTTAAATGCTCCACACCAAAACACCTGAAAAACCATTCACTCGTGCAGGCTGAAAGTTTACAATGCGAAAATCGTCACTGGCTTGTTGATTACGTCACGATTACAAATATGACGGCTAATAGCGTTTCTATTGAGTGGAATCCAATAGGAAATGCGCATGAATATATAAAAATGAGAGTAGTTGGCGGTAAAGCAAGAAAAAAAAGATTTGATAGAAAAGTGAAAGCCGTAACTTTAATGAAAGGTACTTTAAGTTTACAACAAAATATTGTTTATACTAACTATCTTTTAAACTAATTTTTAAAGGTTATATAGAAAAGATTACAAATTGAACACTTTTGAAAATTAATTAAATTTGTCGAAATCTATATTCACGTCAACATATAATCATAGTGAGGTGTATAATTTTTTTGTAAACTCGGTTTAAAATTCTTTTATACATTTTGATGTTTAACAGTGTAATATTTTATTTCTTAGTAGTTTTCAATAACAGGTGAACTGACTTACGTAGAACTGATGAAAGGAAAAGTTTTGGAAATTTCAAATCTTAACTTTGACTCAACTTACATATTGTGTTTGTTCGAGTCCGACCAGGATGCGTACAAAATCATTGCGAGTCAGTGTTTTCAAATCACAACAAAAAACAAAACTTTTGAAGTGACTAACGAAAAACAAAAACACAGCAGACGTATGAACTTGATCTTTGTTCTTTCTTTTTCTTTAATACTCATAACATCTGTGGTAGCTATTTTCTTTTATGTAAAACGTCGTTATGAACTCAAGCAGGAAAACCCTCATTTGGAAACCGACTCTATACAGTATTATGAGCCGGTTAGGGAGAAAAAAGTGACAGAGTCAAATTATTTTGGGTATGAAATAAATAATGACGAAGTTTATTTTGAGCCATTAAGACAAGTTAACAAAAAATATTCTTCTAAGTTTATAAATGATAGTTTTCTTACTCACACTAACCGATCAGAAATGAGTTCAAGTAATTATTTAACTCCAATTTGCTTATCACAAAACAACAGAAGTACACCTAAAGTATCGAATTATGATAAAGAATGTGAAGGTCAAATTGATAACAAAACGAAAGGTCATAACTATATTGCAAATGAGAAAATGCCACAAGAAGCAGCATACATGGTCATTACTCCGCAAAACCGCGTGACAACATTTGGTAATTGTGACGTCGTAAAACGCTCTCACTGCAGTTTCAATTCAATAACTACCTGTGTTCAGAGTTCTTCCGCTCAGTCATGGTAAGTTACTTTTATTTAAATTTATATTTTTAAGTTGTTGAAGAGTTTAAAAATTAAAAAAAAGTGGATTATTTAATTTTCGTTATGTTTTCCTTTGCTCTAAAGCAGGGTTTCCCAAAGTGGGCGATATCGCCCCCCTGGGGGCGATTTTAGTAATTTGGGGGGCGATAATTAGTAAGGGGGCGAAAGGGTGGGCGATAACTAGTAAGGGGGCGAAAAGGGGGCGATTTTAAAATTTTGGGCTGTCATGAGATTTTTACTTTTTTTCTTGCTATTTTACTAATTTTAGCTTGCTCTAAATTGTATGACCCTGAGGTAAAACTTAAACAAAAATGTTTATTTTATTAATGTAAAAAGTAGAAAAAAAATCAAGTGTTTATGACTCCTACTTTCAAGTAAATACTTTATTTTCATTCATATATTTCCTTGTTTAACAATTACATATATCATAGATGATTGAAATCCCTCTAACTATTTTTTAACCTGAGATATATGTTATTTGGGATCATAAATGGTTTGTAAAAATCTATGTTATATTTTATTAACTATCACCTCATGATATTTCCAGTTGTTTTTTGAAAAGTCACCAAGTTAGACTAAGAAATAAAACTATACAGGGTTGCCAGTTTACCTAGAAGCCTTGAAAAACCTGGAACTTGACAAGTTCGGCAAAAAAAAAACCTGGAAAAAATCTGGAATTTTTAACGATTTTAACATATTAAGTAGTAAATTTAGTTCTGACACAAAAAAAGCTATCATATAGATAAAAATATGGATCCCTTCGAGGCAGATACTTTTGAAATAAACGACATACAGGAAACCTTCTCAGATTTACAAACTGACCTTAAACTTCAAGTAAATTCTTCCAAACAACGATATGAAAGCTTTTGGACTCAACAAAAACTAAGGCAAAAGTATCCAATCATTTAAAAGGAATTTAGATAGTTGTTTATAGCTTTTCCTTCTAGCTATGTTGTTGAGAAAGCTTTCAGTTCAGTTATCAACATCTTGAGCAAAAGTTTTAATCTAGATATTTATAAAGGAGGTGACTTAAGGCTCTATTTTACTGAGAATCAGATTAGAAAAACTTGCAAGCAGTCATGAACCTCATCCATTACATTATATTAGACTTCAGTAGCATACATTATTTTATGAAAGTTTTTTAATTTTATTTGATCTTTTGAAAACTTCTTATTTAACCTGGTTTGTATTGTATTTAAGTAGTTTTTTATAATAACAACTTTATTAAGCTATTTATTCTACAACAGGTTTGCATAATGCCTAATAAATATTAATTATGGTGGACTTCCTCTTGAGTTCGCACTTTTTACCCAAATAAAAAAAGCAAATTTATATTTTCTTATATATAACTAAAGTAAAGTCTATTACTAACCAAATATTAACAAAACAAAATATATATAGTATTTGTTAGCTTATATAGATCTGTTTTATTTTAATGAAAGTTTGTTTTATGTTTTAGTGGATTTCATGTTTATTCATAACATTATTGCATATAACATATTGAAACTTGTCATTTTGTAAAAAAAAATATGGTAATAATTCTTTAAGTTTGCACTTTTTAGTTTTTTTCAAAGTGCGAACTTAAGCGGAAGTCTACTATGTTTATTAAATGGTTTATGTTTTAAAGTTGTTAACAGTTTTATTTTGACCTGGTTAATTTTGTAGTTTATATTCGTCGTTTTACATTTCATTCTAAAAGTTTTTATAGCATAGTGATAAAATTAAAATATTTGTTTGAAAGACCTTTATTTGACAGGTTTTTGTTATTACTTGTTTAATCTGTATATAACTTATATAACTATATACCTATTATCTGATTGTAAAATTTTGATAACTATTAAAGTTTTAAAATCTAATATGAATTTCTTGGTTTTAAAAGAGTATAAATTTGAGGTCTCTATTTTAAATGACTTCTACTCTTTCCTTTAAAAGTTTCTTAAACTCAATTTTATTTTCTAACTTGATTTATTATTGTTGAAAAATTATTATTATATAAGGAGTTTTAGACTATTAATACAACTGTTTTTGGTGTTTTCTTAATTCAATAATATTAGCAATTAGAATATACTTAGTTTATTTTAATACTTCAACACTAGCTTTTAGTTTTTCACTATTTTCCTCTGTTAAATTATTATGGGCTAATAGCTAGAAAAAAAAAATTTTAAACAGATTTAAATAGGCCATCAAAAAGACTGCTACAGTTACAAAACAAAATTTTATCCTAGTTAAAAGTTTTTTTTAAATTGATTACTTTCTGTTCACAGAATTAAGTGTAAAACATTGGACTTTTTTTTGAATTTAAATAGAGAAAAAAAATTGCTAGAATTAAGGTTTAGTTCCCTAAAGATTATTCCAAGTCAAGTACTATTTCATGGTATTCTACTACGAAACAAATAGTTTAAAATTTTTACAACTAACTTGCTTACAAAATATCTTAGTATTGAAATTAATAAATTTACTGCATTAACCGAAGCTGTTGATGAAACCACTTTTCATGTGAGAAAATCAACCAGTCGGTCAAACTTCCTCAAACTAGATCAGTAATTAATTTTTAATTTTTATTTTATTATGTGTATGATAAACTGTTCATTTTTTTATTTTTTTTAATCTCTGGTATAGTTATTTTAGAATATGCATATTTATAGAATAATTTAAGTATTTTGTGCGGCTTGAATAAGTTACTTAGTATTAACTTCTAAATGTCCGAAATTTGTTATACGAGATATTATTATAATTTCAGGTTTCAGTTAAGGTTTCAGATAGGTAACGTAAGGCTCAGATCCAGTCGCAGATCCAGTCGAATTTCGACCCGCTAAGTAAATTGAAAACTACTTGTGCATAATAAATAAAATTTAATTTTTTGATACTTAATATTTTGAAATACGCTTTCATTTCGTTTTCAGTTCACAATAATATTTCCTAGATCACAATAATAGTACATGAGTTTATTACAATTTTGCTCGAGTTTTTTAATTTTCTTATTTGTTATTTTTTTAAAATCATGCAGCCCGCAATTACATTTTTTTAACGAGTTGAAACTAGAAAAGATTTTTTAGTAAATATGAATAGCTGACTACAAAAATTGTCCACCACTGACCTAAAAGTTTCATTAGTTTCAAAACAGTTCATATTTAAACAGGATTGATTACAGATAACACAAGGCTTTTTAATCATTAAGTATTTTAAAACACTTTACTGGGCTTCTAAGAAAATAACTGTAAATTATTTTCTCAAGCCCTGTAAACTACTTTGAACACAAAAGTGCGTGCATAAGAAGTACCAGACTAAATTACATTTTGAACACAAGTTTTTTTAGCTCAAAAGTTTGTACTCAAAAGAAAAACTACTATGTGAAATCAGGGGGGGGGGCGATTTTTTTCAAATTACTGAAAAGGGGGCGATTTAGTAAATGAGTTTGGGAAACCCTGCTCTAAAGGTTTAAAATATTTTAAAAACATTGATTTATTTAAATAATTTGATTGTTTAAACAACTAAAGGAAAAACTAAACCTTAACTAGCATGCTAGATTTCCTTAACTTGGTAAATGTTCTAACACACAGTTGTATATACAGTAGAACAATTGATCATGGCTTATTTTCCAACCACAAAAAAGTTACAGTTGTGACGTCACATATGTGCGATCACTCAAATATCTCGAAACCACGTTGATGTGTAACAACTCACATAAAACTAAAGTTGACGATGACCAACCCAAAACTTACATGCAAAAGCAAAGATGCGTAGTCTAGTTTGAATTGTTTTCGTATTAATTTGATATTTATATGTATGAACAACCTATGTCACTTTTTTAAAGTTTTTAAATAACGTTTTACTACTTTTTAAATTTTTTATATTAATGAAGTTATTATTTCTTTGTTTTTGTTTTGCTATTACTTTAGTTGAAAAAGAGTTTCTAGTAGAATGTTTTAATTGATTTAGATATGCTTGAGCCACTAAGTTTTTCACTGCATTCTTTTAAATAGTATTGTAAATATATAAAACTAGAAAGAATAACATTTTTACTACTCAAAACAATTTGTTTTCCTTTTGTAGCTCTTTTTCAACTTTGTGAGTTTTTCAACTAAATTAAGAGTTTTTTTTAGCAATCAATCATTTATTATATCTTTTTCATTAAAAGTAATACCAAAGTTTCAGAACATTTTGTTTTATTTTACTTTTTATTCAACTTTTTTTTATTTAGGAAGTATTTGTATGTTTTTTTTTAATGTCTTTTTCACTGAGAATGTTTGTTAAAACTTGCAGTAACTTTAAAAAAATTTAAAACTAAATTAAAACTTGTACTTACAATTTTTTATAGTTTTCAAGATTCTAAAAACATAAGTTAGTTAGAGTTTATATTCAGTAAATGTTAATAAGTTTTATAAACATACAATTTTTTAACTATAAACATCATTATATAGTGTTTTACTGTAGTTTATAAAATTACAGCACAAATTTTAGCCTAATTTTCCTCCATAATTTCCAAAACATATTTTAATAATAAAAAATAAACATAAAGGGAGCTAGAAATGATTGAGAACTATTGAAAACTATGTTTCATAATTAGTTATTTTATTTAGATGGTTTTCAGTTGCCTGTTACACTGTCTTGAAAAAAAGTAGTTTAAAAAAATAATTTGGGAGTAATATTTCAATACAATAAGACCTTAGTTGTGTTTTTATAAATAACCTACTGAAATTTTTTATACTTTTATATGCACTTTCAAGCTTTTAATTATAAAGTTATAACTTAATTTAATTTAAACACTAATAGTTTAAACAATACCTATTCTTTTCGATTTTCGTATTTTATTTCACAGTATAAGCAAGTTACAGTTTTTTAATTAAACTAGTTAAGTAAGTACTAATTTTTTATATTAATTTAAGTTTAGTAGTGTAAGCAACTTTAAAAAATATTTTTTTTTAAGTAGTGCTAATCTTAAATGATGTGTAATGTTTCATTTAAAGTTCAAGTTTTTTATTTAATTTTATTGAAGAATTTGTCCTTAAAAAATATGCAAAAAATTAAAACAATGTTTTTATTTAGACATTGTGTTTAAAATAAGTTCATAAAACTTCAAAAAGTTAAGTGTTTTGTTTTTAAAAAAAACTTGAGTATCTAATTTTAGCTTTGAAAGTTAAAAATTATCAAATTATTCACAGTTTACCAAAAACTTTGTCTTATAAGTTTAATAAATGAACAAACTGAGTTAAGAAAATGTTGTAAACATTGAATTTTTTTAACTAACTTTTGTTATAAGGATATACAATATTAAAAACATCTGTTTTGAAAATAGTTATAAATACTTTATTCTAATGATTATTAACTAAATAGTAATTTTGCTCGTACGATAAGTGATGGTATATTAAAAAAAATTAATACTGTTTACTTAAAAAACCCTCGTATATACTAAAGTATTTGATAACTACAACTATCAGTTTTTACAACTTTGTCAAACTTGCACAAACGTTTTGCAAACACTATCAAATAATGACTGAAGCGAAACGTCGTTTAAACACTTAATTTTAATTCTATCGCTTTAACTGATTTATTGATTTATTTGTCTTTTCGAAGAAACAAAATAGAATTAATCTTATGTTGTCACTCAGTATTTTCTAAAAGAAACGACATATATAAACTTAAGCTTGTTTAAAAATTCTAAACTGTTTTCCTGTACTTAAAAGCAAAAATTTCAAGAGTACTTGAGATTAACATTTCATACATTAGGAAAATTATACCTTTACTATTAGTAAACTATAAACATTTTTTTAATTTACCGTTTTTCTCTCACATAATTTCTATCTGAATTTACTTAAAGAATATTAAAACAGTTATAATTTTTTTTTCAAATAATTATTTAACTATTATGTATAGATTCTTAATTTTATTTAGCCACTTATACTTTTCTAGCGTTTTTTATCCTAAACTTTATAAATGTATGTTAGTCTTTAATTTTTATTACTCATAGCATGTGTTTTTTGCTCTATCTAAAGAAGTTTAATAAAAAGTTAAAAACTTTCTTAACAGTTATAACTACATTTTAGCTGAACAAGAACAAAACGTATCATAATCTTTTTTATTGTTTAAAACCGAAGAAAATAATATTTTAAAAAATGTTTAAACCTAAACAATCATGAACTACGAGAATTCTAAAACACATAGTTTTATGGATAAAGCAGTGTTGTATCACTGCAATTTAAAACAATATTAGTATGAATATGTTAAACAAAAATCAAGAAGTAGATTAAAATCAACAAAGCGAAATATATACTAAAGTTTTGTTAAAAGTTGAATACTGACATAAAAAGTAGTGTAAAAAGGTATGATTGTTTTCTAAATATATACTGGTTTTCACTTGTACTTCTACTTAATTCATTTGTCAGTACTTTTTGTTTTTTAACAGTGTTTTTTCTTGCTATTTTAAAAATATCTTCCTATACGAAAAAAAATCAATAAAGTTAGAAAGCTAATGTGTGCAAATAAATTTTCATTAGCATAACTCTTTAAACATTTTGACAGGTAATTAACGGTCGTGATGCAAAACTTGCATGTTTATTTCACACTTAAACGTCGCATACAATAATAAATACTTTAGATTTCATAAAATAAAAAAACATTAAAAGCAGAAAGAGAAGAAATCAGCCAATTGAAAATTTTGTAATTTTTTTTTCACAATTACTAAAAACCATTTTTTAATTACTTTGTTTTTGTTTAAAAAGATGCTATTAAGAGTAAAACTTTCAAAACTCAGACAACTAAAGGTTTATTAGTTAAATGAAACACCATTTAACTTAATCAAACTAATGTGAATATATTATATAGCGAATAAATTATCTGATTGATTACAAAAGATTAGTTTTTTTTTCGCTTTTTAAACAAAATGAAATCAATACTTCATATAAAAAGCATTATCTAAGTAGATTCATGATAATAGTTAACCATTATTGTTAGAACAAAACTTAATTGAAAAACTTATAAACAAATTTTATAAACAAATCTGTACTAATTTTTTTTAAACGACATTTATTTTTCTAACAAGTTGAGCCCTACCTTCTGCTTTAACTTTAATAAAGTTATCAAACCATTTATTTAAATGCTGATACCTTAAGTATAAAAATTAGAAAACATATGTTTTTGTTAACAAACTTTCTGTATAAAACAATAGGTCTACATTAGAAGAGTATAACTTATATAAGAAAAATTTATTTTTGAGCTAGTAGTTGTAGATTACAATTTCATTACAAAGAGGCAACAGTTTATCTGATAAACTTTATTATAGGATTGTAAGTTATAGAATTCAAGTTTTATGATCTGTTTAGCTAATAAACTTTTTATTGATACTCTGTTTAAAAAAAATACTTGTCAATTGAAGTTTAAGATTTATAACTTAAAAAAACATTTCAAAAAGTTTCAATACTAAATTTTTTAAGTATAAGTTTTCAAGGTTTTTAAAATTTTTATGAGTTTTGTTTCCTTTAAAACAAATTTTCGCCGTGATAAAATTGTTAAAATTATTAAAAACATCTTGTTAATATTTTTTATACATACTTTAATTTAAATTAAAGTAATTCTTTTTCCTAATACGACTTTGAGGTATTATTGTCAAAATTTTTGAAACTCAAAGTATTCGTTTATGTCACAAATAGACACCGCATAAACAATAGATTATTGCTAGGTTGACTGATATCTGTAAAATAGCAAAGATGCTATCGAATTTTACGAATACCCTCAGGAAATTTGTTTTATCTTTTCTACAAATCTTGTGCTTACTTTTAATGATTAGGTTAAATATATAAAAGATTTTAAAACTAGCTGACAAAATAGACGTTGAAAGTTATAATACAGTTTCTATTGCTTATAAAAATAATACTTTAGTAAAATAGCTTATAATTTTTTGTTTTATAATTGTTTATTTTAATACTACTATTTATGAAGTTTTAAAACTTAAAAGTATAAAAGTATTTAAGATATTTTAAATAAAATACCAAAATGTTTTTCAAAAACAAAGTTTAATACTTTGAAATAACACTTTGATAAAAACAGTTACTTAAATTCTTTGGAAATACTGTCTACAACCTTACTTTGATACCTAAACACTAATAAATTTAAAATATACTATTTTCTTGTTTTTGTTATTACAGATTTATCAAACATCACAATTTTTGATTTATTTAAAAACCAAAACAAAAACTTCTCATAATAAACATATAAGTAACTTGAAATTTTAGCAACTCTACTTAATCTTGTCTCATAAGCTTTAACTGAAATTTTTTTTTTAATAATTTATTTGTATAGCGTGCATATTAGCTAACTTCAGACTTTTTATTATATATTCTGACGCTATAGAAATTTAGTCGCACTTAACAATTAATTTTAACATTTTCTGCTTTGTATATACATAAAAAAGAATTTCTTTTACTTTTTAACTAAAAATACTCGTTTTTTATTGAGTTTGGATATCACGCCGAAAAAAATGCTTTTGTTTTGGACAGAAGTCACGCTCTTGTTGCTATAAAATTTCATAAAATATATCTCGACTAACAAAAATGGAAACTTTGAGGTTAGAAAAATAGAACTAGCTTGAGTAGTATAATTTATACATATCTAAAGAGTTATTGAAACTGAATAAGGTAGATTGTACGCTAATTAAAAATATTTACTTTGTTTACATGACAATTCAAATTCTGAAACTCTAATTCCGACATATCAAATTCTTAAAAAAATACTTAAAAGACTAAATCTAAAAAATAATATAAGTTAAAAAATACATATATATATATATATCTTCTTAAAGTTTACCAGCCACTTTTTGTTTTTTGCAAAATCTTCAATTTTTTTCTAAATATATTTTAAAACTGTTAGAAAAATTACGTTTTTTTATTCTATTTAAGCCATATCTCAAAAAATATGTAAAAACGGCTTTTAATAATCAATAGGACCTACACACGTCTTTTTTAGATTTGACAAATATACATTACTTTTTTAGTTGTGACCTTTTTAATTTTCTTTAAGAACTTGAATTTTCCGAATTTAAATAGTCGTGCACCCATTTACTTAAAGTAAGCTGATGCTTTTAATAAGTTATATTACTTACTATATTACTAGTTATACTTAATTGTATCAAAGCACATTTACGTAAGCTCATATATACTTTATTTGCAATTGTTGTAAAATTTATAATTGTCAAACAAATGTTCTTAAGTATTCTCCTTAAATTATCGTGTCACTTCGATAGTTAACGATTTATCTATGACAACACTACAAGCGACATTTAAGTTGTAATTTTGAAATCATTTAAGTAAAAACACTAATAAACTACTAAAGTACGTTGTAATATTAAATTAAACAATTCTTTGCATGTTTTTCGTTATAACATTAATACTTTTGAATACAATATTTTTTTTTGATAGGAACTTTTGCTTTTATTAGTTTCGGACTATTTGTTAAGAAAACTATTTGTTTTTTATTCGTCGTTGTTTTAAGCATGTATGTTACTACGTACACAATAACTAAAAGAGGTAACAAAATACTTGAAAAGAAACCTATGCAAAAACATTTAAAACATAAAGTTAAAATTAACGGATTTAAATTCGTAAATCGCAAATGTTGAAAACTAAAAGTACAAGTAAATAATGTTAACAACTCGTTTCAAACAACTGGAATTGTTGACCAACTAGTGACGTGTTTCACTTCAACATCACCAATATCTTCAAGTGACCACTCATTCTTAACAACATCATAAACATTGAACTTATCGACTTCAGTTTTCGGAGAATTAAATGGTTTAGATATAACAAGCAGTTTGTAACCTATACGAACTATTGAAACATCGTAAACGTATCTTTTGGCGTTGAGCAATTTCTTAATGATTGTAAACTTTCTTGACACATTGTCAAAAACTTCGCTAGTCATGTTGTCATCACCACCGATCACAAACATTTTGTTGCCAACGCTGGAAGCTCCATGGTTGAACCTAGGATGATTTAAATCCGGTAAACAGGTCCATTTGTTTTCATGGTGATCATACGATTCAACCAGTCTTAACGGTCCGAGGCAAGCACCGCCCGCCAAAACGATTCTACCCTCAAAAACTGTACAAGCAGAGTAAGACCTGTTGTTTTGCATGCTTGTTATGCAGTTCCACGTACTAGATTGTGTGTCATATTTTAAACAAGTTCGTAAAGTATTGTCTTTTTTCTCAACCATATGTCTATAACCATGAGGATCGTATCCACCAAAAACATATAGATTTTTCAAGAAAAAACATCCACAATAAAACTTTCTGGAATCAGGTAATTGAACTAAACTGTTTGTCAAATTATTCGCAGAAAGAGAAATTTTTGATGTAAGAGAACCTTTAGTACAGATTGTCCAAACACCAGTGGCAAAAGTCAACATTTTGTAATGACTACTTGATGGGGAAATCGAACTTATATTTTCAGTCTTTGTAAGGGGAGGGTATCTAAACCTATAGATACTTTTCACACAACCTCCTTCTTTATCAAAATGTCGTGCAGAAATAACAATATCAAAGGTTTTTTGATAACAAAATCTGTTTTGGTACAAAGTGGAAGATGCTTGAGTAGACATTTCTTTATTCATTTCGATAGCTGAAACATACAAAAGCATAGTTAAATGTTGGAAACTGTAGCTAGTTTATTTAAACTTATTAATCAGTTAATTAGTTTAATATCAATTTTTGATTTAAATGTTGTTACATTGCTATACCATGTAATTAAGATTACTGTGGCTAAAGTCTTTTATTCTCTTGTAGAACTTGCTGAAAATTTCTAACTTTTAGAAAAAGGCTTAAAGCTTATCACAAGTTATGTTTTAGTTCTCTGTAAGACAACAGTATAAGTAATTAGATAGAGCAATAAAAAAAATGTTTAATTTATTTTTTATTGTATGTACAATAATAATAAACTATAAAAAAATATACAACTTGCGCACAGTTATATAAAAAATCTCAAGTTAGCAACATTTACTTATAACTTAAATACTTTTGTTTAAGCTGAGTTGCAGTTGTAATCTTTTTTGTACTAAAATAGTATATCTTTAAGTATTTTTTAATTAAATTTATGGTAATTTACCAATACAGCTGCTGTTGTAAAGCAAGCTATATTGGATTAACAACAATACATCTATGGAAAAGAAAAAAAGAGCAAGTGTCAAAGAGTGTAGAAAATTTTTGCTTTTCTGATTAGAAAGATGATATACCGGTCAAGGTTTTAAACACATCTAAACGTTTACCCATAGCATAAAATTTGGTTAAGAATTCAACTTATGCAAACAGTTATAATCTAAATAGATTTAGAATTATTAAAACTTGTAGTAATGTTTTCGATTTAATTAAATTAGAAGCCATTTGTATTTTTTTAAGGAAACCTGTTTTATGTAAGCAAAAAGATTTTGACTATACTGTTTCTTTATTTTCGTAATACTTTATAAGGATTTTTTTCATTTTATTTTGTTTAGTTTTACTGTAGATCAATTATAACGTAAGTAAACTTAAATGACTTTAACTGTTACTAATTGTTTTTGTCGTTTATTAATCTCCTAATTACTTTATGATTATTTGATTTTTGGTCGCTATATAAGTTTGTAAAATCTTTTTACTTGTTTGCTTTGTACTCTACTGATAAGAATTGCTCGAAATATATTTAGCTTTACTGAAGTTGTGTGTCTTGTTTATCTTATTGTACAATTTTTTTATGATTTACACATACAATTGTATTCAAGTTAATAAATTATCTTAGTTTATTTTCGTGATATTTTGAAAAATATGTTTTTATAAAATGAAGTTTTGTATAACTCTTTAGTTTTATATCTGAACACTTTATGAATAAATAGAATTAACAATTACACAGTTTTATTAAAACTTTAAACTTTTGGAAGTTGAATTGTCAGATAAAACATACAAATGTTTCAATAACGCAGATTTTGTCTTTTAATATAAAGTTTTTACTAGTTTTTAGTCACCTAGTAACAATTTAATATCATAAGAGCCACTACTCTTTATTGTTATCGTTATTAAAAAAGCTCAATGCATAATAGCATAAAAATTTTCATAACAACTTTCTAGCTAACGATTTTAATAAAAACAAATTTAAATTATTAAAAAGAATACAGTAAATTCAAAACTTTAGTTACTCCGAGAAAAAGTTTCTAAAATATTTTGTAAATAAGATTTAAACCATTTTAGTTTGTTTTACTTAAATGAACATTAATAAAAAATAGAAGATCCTAACTTTATACCTTATTAAAGAATTTTTGTTTTCTAAATTTTATTAGGTCTGAATAATTTTTTTTTCGCTTTTTTAAACTTCATAAGTTAGTTTTTTTTTTTAAACAGACAAGTTAAATTGAAATAGCTGCTAAATTAAATATAATTTAAAATCTTCAAAATAAAAATAATATGTGCATTTTTTATGCAAAATATATTTATTCAATATATATCGAAAATATGACTCCAGCATATCTTTAGCTAATTAACCATTTACTTATTTTGACTTAAGTTTATTTCTTGTGTTACATACAACAATTATAATTGTTTATACACAGGCTTTTAAGTTGTTTTGTCTAAAATTTTAACTGATAATAAGTCAACTAAGCATGTTGTTACCAATACAAGTCAAATTTATTATAGTTTAACATTAGATAGTTTTGTTTAAGTATTTTTCAGTTAAAAGTAAAAGTTTCTATTAAAAAAAATATTACGAAATAGTTAGCTAAACTTAAATATATAGTTATAATGTATTTAAAACGTGTAATGATCTACTAGAAATAATTTTTCATGCTTTTCATTTAAACTATAACACCTTTTACAGCATAATAAAAATATTCTTCATAAAAAGGTTTTAAAAGAATTTTTTGTTTTAATATTTTTTTTTTAAGTTTCTACTATGTTGCTACTTTTATAAAAAAAACGTAAAAATAGTTTATAGAGCTAAAGAATACGATAGCAAAATATAACTTTTGCTCTGTTTATTTATCGATAAAAGGGTTTTTTCAACATATTTAAACAGTTGTTTTTTTGAACCATAAAAAAAGAAGCTCAAAATATTTGGTCCTAGGGCCTGGAGCACGAAGAAGCTTTCGGTTATCGGGTCGCACACCACGGATACCTTTTAACGTCTTGTCCAGAACAGTAACTTTCAATACGTTTAGATCTAGCTCAGGGACCGCAAAGCAAAAATCTACGGACGGGTATATTTATCAGGTAAAAGTAAACGTTTTTTAAACAACAAAAGAAAGTTTTTGTTGTAAAAAATATATATCTGGGGTCTTAATTTGATTATTAATAATTACTAGTGTCTGATTGTTGCTTATTCTAACACGTCGATGTTTTAAAACAATACTTCTTATTGATTAGTACAATTATTTTACCTAAATGCGGCCCGCATGAAAAATAATTCTAGGAAAATAGGCATGTTACTTATAAACGGCTGGCAAAGTTCCAAACTTTTGAAGTTTGTTATGCCGTTTTTTTGCACATTTATCCATTTCATAAGTATATTGAAAGCAATCGTTTTGCTATAGTAGAAAAAAAAATGGAGTTTAAAATAAAAAAGTTTACACTTGCCTAACTAACCATATAAAAAGTATATATTAATAGTAAATAAATATATAAAAATCTAGTCGTTTTATTCATAATTTACAACATATTTTTTATCTAGATTTTTATTTAAGGAAATATATCGCAGCAGACTATTTCAGTTATATGCTAAGTATTCAACTTTAATATTTGAGTTTGAGCACAAAAATTAATTTACACTTTGTGTAATCTCACAAATGAAACTTTTGAGTACCTGGAAAATTAATGTATAATTTTCGACATCCTTTGAATGCATCAGTAAAAGTGTTTCTATTTAGCTTTCTAACTGCAATCATGGAAATATCATTGTCAATTATATTTAACCATTTATAAGCCGAAAAATCTATATTTTTCAAAGTAAAATTTATAAAAACTAAACTAAATTATGATATAGGTTGTATAAGTTATATAAGTTTGTATAAGTTGTAAGTTAGTTTCCCATAAGTTGATAAACATTACTTCACCTATAACTCTTCTGAATTGACTTCGTTTTTTTGTTAACCCAACTAGAATTAATTTTTTAATTTTTTTTTAAAATAAACTTAAACTCTAAACTAATAAATGAGATAAAAGTAGAAAAGTTTTTCTGTAATAAAACCTTTTTCAATCAAAACCAAAACATACTTAAAGTAAACCTACAGTACATACATATAAAATACCTATAGTGTTCCAAAACACTGAAAAAAAAAGTTATAACAGATTTTGTTGTTTAGAATGACCATTTATTTAATCAGAAACACCAGGGAAAACTAGCATTTTAAAACATTTTGTGTATCAAGTTATAGACGTCCATATTTAACTTACAAAGTTTAACCGTTAGTTTTTACTTTTAAGTCAGAAATAAGACTAATTTAGTAAAAAGATAAAAAAGTAATCAATTTCTGATAGCAAAATACAATTAACACAGTTTGAATACTTTAGTAAAAGCTATCTAAATTGTGTATCTATAGAACGTTAAACCTTTTTAAAGAAGTTTCCTAAAACTTAAGTGCAAGAAAATTTGCTTTTATTTCGAAACAATGAAAAATAATAAAAGGCTCTAGCTACTAAAATATGCAGTTTCTGTACTACCACAACTAATGCAACTTGTTTCACTGGAGCACACTTTCAAAATTGAAACGTTTAAATGCTTAGTATCAAAGAGAAAACTGTTTTGCTTCATAGAAACTTTTTTGGTTTTCTCATCAAAATTTAAATTCTCGTATTTCTCTTTTATTTCAGTCTCACAAGGTTGGTACAAACTTTCCAAACTGCTGTTTGCTTCCACGACTTTTCCACCGGAAACGTTGCAAGACGGAATCATGCTACAGTTATCGTTCAGTGTTTTGCTTTGAAATGAGGAGTAATTGTTTCTATTTGCTAACCTCCTCTGCAGCTTTTGTATATCTTCGTAGGCGGTGTCTAGTTTCGAGTTAACCATGTTTTTTGTAAAAATTTGTTCACTTTTCGATTGTAAAAACGAGTCTTCGTTCCCTATCAATGAGTTAAACAGCTTGTTCGAAAAAATGTCTTTAAACTTGCTTTTGTCTCTACTTTTAACTGCGTTTGTTGCATTTCTTTTTACTATTTCGTTTATTGTAGCTTCGGAGTAGTAGTTTGGTTCATATTGTAATGTACTTGTATTTTTCTTTTTAAATACTTCCTTTCCTTTATAATAGCTTGCGGCAAAACTTTTCTGACTTGCCGCAGAGTTTGTGGCAAATAAGTTCACAATTTTATCCAGACGCTTGTTCGTTAGCTCATGGTTGTCTTTTTCAACTTGCAAACTCACTTTCAACTGGTTAATTTCATCCTTTAAAGCTGATACTATTTTTTCATTGTCTGCCAACCTGTTAAAAGTAAATGACAACTTTTGGTCAACTTCAATCAGCCGGTTTTCTTCGTTGGATAGTCGGGCTTGTAGGCTTTCAATGCCAGCAGAATGAGTATTTTGTTTCAGAGAATTTGTTTCCTCTTTTTTGTTTTTCACGTGCCTTTTGGATACTTTCAAGCTCTCTTTATTAAAGTCGTTATATAAGCTACGATCAGATTCAATGCTTGTTTTACTTTGCAAAGCAGCTGGTTTCTTAGACTTTACATTCTTTTTAGTTTTTTCATACTTACTTATACTTTGCTTTGACTCTTTGTAAGAATTTTTCAGTCCACACTGATCAACTTTTGATATTTCCGACAAGGTTTCTATATCAGAAATTGTTGATTCGCTTTGATTTGTTGAAGATTCCAACTTAGTCTGCCGTAATTTATATAGAGTATTGAATAGTTTCTTTTCCCATTTATTGGTTTTGTTACTTTTCATGCTTAAATGAGAAGTAGAAGTTTTATAGTCTTTCATAAAGTTCTGCTCATATCTAAATTAAACTTTCACTCACAAAAGTACAAAACACAGAACATACATCATAAAAGCTTATATGAATTATTTGTTCAAAAACACCGTTATAGCAAAATATTAATTTAATTATCTTATTATGACATACTTTTTGAAGTTTTTTAAGATAACGTACAAATCGTTAACTTTTCTACTACAAAACCCTTGATTTACTGCCTGAATCTACTAAAATATTTTAACAACCAATAAAAAAAAACTGGTGGCGGAAACACTATAAAAGTCTTTAGTTTATTTTAACACTTCTATACTTAAACTAGTCTTATAAATTCGTTTAAAAGTAACATCAAGTCTTGTATAATAACTTTAACTGTTTTCAGTTTATATAAAAATCCTTACATATGACCTAAATTTTAACATTTTTTTTAGAAATCTTTTTTCTAGCGTGGCGGTTACCAGCTTTCGAAAAGCTAAAATCTTTATTTTTTTTCTAAGCAGGACTAATTTTTTAGACGCTGCTCAATTACTAATGAATATAAGATACTATTCAAAATTTAAAGTTAGTCATTTGCTAATAGAGATCCGGGCGAAGAAAGTTCACTGAAATATAAAAATAACAAATTTTCACAGTACTCTTTCTGGTAAAGGTTAGTTTAATAAAGAAAGAGTATTGTAAATCTTTTTATTAAATACGAGAATGAGTTTTGTAAATTAAAGTTTCGTGTTAAACTTTTTTATGTAATATTGGCAGAAGAATAGGTTATGGCAAACAGAAAAGCTTCTATAAATTTTGATGTGCATAACTTGCTTTTTTTTAATAATCTGCAAAAGTTAACTTAGCTTGCCTGTTTATAAGTTAATGATTTATATAAGGAGATAGAGGGTAAATAACTTTTTTTTTAATTTGATACTGTTTTGTTGAGTTTTACAAAACTACAAGTTGTATTTTACATGTTTAAAATATTCAAACTAATTTTTGAGATACAGCCACTTAAAGTCAGAAAGTACAATAGTCTCCTTATGGGAGGCGCAAATTAAAACGGCAAATAAATAGAAATCAAAAAAAATCGATCTTCCCCTACGTTTTTTTAATAAACACCTCAAATGTTAAGCAAAATTTTCCTTGCAATGTTTAGAAAGTTCTGTTGTTTTATGAAGAAAAACCAAAAAAGTTTTTGTTTGATTATTTTTAAAAGTTTAAGTCAAAAATTTATCAATTTCTTAAACAGATTTTTCTATAAATTGGAAGAAACATTTTCTAAAAAATTGAGATCTTTATCTCGGAAATCCGTTAGAGAAGATACATTTTTAGTGGAGAAGTCCTTTTTAGTCTGCGCTTCCTATCAGAAGCCTTTAGTACTTTTTGACTTTAACCGGCTGTATATCAAAAAATATTTTGAAGTTAAATAATCTGTAAAAATCAACTTGTAGCTTTATTAAAACTCTAGAAAACAAGATCATGTTGTTAAACAAATGATAATCCCTTCCCCCCTTAAAATGTTTAGTTGTTCATTTTAATTGTCTTTCAGACTTGATTTTTTGACAATATGTTTTTTAAACTTAAACTAATAGTAATTATAGTGATCAAAATCTAAATATTATACATATTTTTAATTTTATACTTTAAAAAACTTATTGTGTGAAGTCAATTTACATAAGCAATCGAGTTGAATCGAACTATAATTAGTGTCTAAGTTTTTGTTAAATAATGAAAGTTTATTAAGTCTTTCAAGATAAGTTTGCAGTTTCTTAGAAATATTCAACAGCAAAACCTTTTTCTAAAAACATAAAATTCAATAATAAATGATGTACATAAAATAAACTAAGAATTATTTTTGAAGTCTGTTATGCTAGACTTACTTATATTTACCTGTATCTTACAACTATTTTTTTAAGAATGAACAATGCTATGTTAATAGTGTGTTACTTTAGCATTTAGATAGCTAAATTATTTTAACTTTGTATCGTTTATATACACTTGTATTTAAAAGTATAATCCAGTAAAAGTTAATATATTTATGTATAAACTCACATGCTATTAAATGTCTTGAATTAGTTTTATTTAAGTTTTTTCTTTATTTATTGTACTTGATTTAGTTTTTAAACATCTAATTTTTATGACGTATAACTAGTTCAAACTTAAAGTAAAAGCAAGTATCAATAACAGCTAAGCACTTTTAAACTAATTAATTTAAAATGCAGGTACTTACATTAAAAGTTGAAATAATATTTTTATGTTATTTAAACTAGAACCAACTTGTGTTTATAAAAAAAATGTTTTATGTAAGCACAATTTTTTTGATTATACTGTTTATTTATTTTCGTTATATTTATACTTTTAAATTCGTGTTACTATCATTACATCAATGTATAATTTTACTATAGGTTAATCATTGGTAAGTAAGATTAATTGGTTTTAATTATTGCTATTTGTTTTTGTCTTTTATTGCTTTTTTGATAACTTTATGATTATTTTGTTACTATTCAAGTTTAAAATTTTTATCTTTTCTTAGCTTTGTACTCAACTGATAAAAATAGTTTAAAATGTACATATTTAGTTTACTGAACTGTATGTCTTGATTACTTTTTCGTGTTTATTTTTCAATCAAGTTTTTATCAAATAGACTCAAAATACTTTTATTTTGTATATGTCGTACTTTAGAACCAAGAAAAACTGAGAACTTTTTAAGATCTACAAAAATTTTGATAAAACTATTAAACTAGAAATCATAATTAGAATTATATTTTGCTAACTACTTAGCTTAATAAGTTGTAATGACGAAGCTTTTATTTTTCCAAGTTCATTAAAATGCAAAAAAAAATATATGTTTTATAACTATTATATGATTTTTTATTAAATTTACGAAAATTGAATGGAATGCATTAAAGGAAATCTAAAAACAAACGAAAGATGGAAGTTAAAAAAAAACCAATGGTTAGTTATCACTCAAAGTTGGTCTTCACTTTGGTCCTCCGTTGTAGTGTTTTGTGAATAATCTGTAAACATGTGTAAATATATAACTGTATACTAAATAATAAAATCATAAATCTAAAAAATTATTTAGTAGTTATCATTGAAAAAGTTTAAAGTTTGCACGCTAAACAGTAATAATTGCATTCATTAATATTTTTCAATTTCAGGAAATAATATTGAGCTTTTTATTTGTCTTATCCGAAACTTAGTTACTTTAAAAAATTTAAAAATCATTTTTAAACACGTTTTTTATGCTTATTCTTGATACAACAAACAGCACTTTCAAAATCATAACATATTATTAACCTATATTATACTACCAGTAGCTTCAATTCAAAAAATCAAGTCATACGAATCAAGATTATGCTTTCAGTTCATAACTTATACTTATACACAATAAAAAATTACCAGTTATAATCTAGTTCAATCATGGCAACGAAAACGGTAAAACAGCAACGTTTACACGTTGCACTTGATGCTCTCACCTCGGAAAATTTTTATACTCCGTGGTGTCCGCGGTCGTGTCGTTTTTGTCAGCGACGTGAGCGCGGGAACCGCACTGCACCATCTGAGACTGGGCTACTTTCAGGTATTTGCAGGGCAGCCCGTGGCACATGGACAGGATGCTCGCCTGGTAGATGGCGCAAGACATGGTGGACCTTAAAAATACGAGAGTTAAAAAAATTTTGTTTATTAAATTGAAAGTAAGCAGCTGTCTTGTCTGTTTTTTAAACTTTTCGTATAATAGAACACTTGTTGTTGTGAAACTGTTTATCTAAAACACAAGCTGCCTTAAATCCGGCAGTTACAAAATTATGGACATGGACGTTAAAAGGTGACCAAGTGGTGTGCGACTCGAAAACCGAATGGTTTTTTCGTGCACCAGGTCCTAGAACCAAATATTTTGTCTGGTTTTGTTTTTATCGCTCAATAAACAACAAGTTACAAACGAAAACAACGGTGTTTCTTTTTATTGTAAAAAATTGTTGCAACTTTGCACCTCTGAACGCCGTTGGCACAGGCGATGACTTGGCAGCCTCCGACCCGGAAGCAGAACTCCGAGGCGAGAGCGAGGATGCCGCACCCCTGGGACGACAGGTCTTCGCCGGACTTTCCGTTGTTTCTCTCCGCCCGTTTCTCGAACAGCTCGCCCAAGTCAGCGAGAGCTGTTATTGCTCTGTTGATCTGTTGAAACGGAAGTTGCGGATTACTTGTTGCAAAGTTTGGTCAGTTGTTTTTAACTAAAACCAAAACACACAGATCGTTTTTAATTTGTTTATCTTTTATTAGTTTTTATACTTTCAGTGATTTACGCACAACGGCTTAAAACCAGGGCACAAATTTTTAACAAGTTTTATTTTTGATGACCTAATGATATTATCATATAAAGTTCAAGTTTTAACTAAATATTTTTTTTTCTTTTACCCTGTCATTAGCCATTTGACAAGCAACTCTGTCGGAAATTTGCCGCGCCATTTCATACAGGAAAATTCTGAAGTCGTAAAAATATTTGTGCAAATTCCTCGAAGCTTTCTTGTTGATCGTGTTTATAAAGTCCTGCATCGTCAAATCGTTCTCGTACACTTTTCCCTCGACATTTTCCAAACCTTAGTTATAAAAATAGTTAAAGAAGTGTCTAGTCAAGTATTTCAACTATAAAAGTAAGTTTTAAATTAAACTCAAGTTAGAATTCAAGGTTTTGAAATACTTTTCAATTTACAGAGCTGTTTTTTCGTAATACTTTACATTTTTCAATAACAACCAACTATTCTGGTCAATTAAAAAAAAATCACTATAATAAATTCAAGTTAAAACACGAAAATAAAGTTTTGATACTTAAGAAACATTTTTTTTATATGCTAAATTTATCAACTTTTAACTATCTTGTTGTAACTAAAATACTCTTGCTTAACTAGTTTTAACCCTTAAAAAAATTACAATTAAGCTTCAAAAACAGACTTAAATCAATTAACTTTTTATGTAAACCTTTTCGTGAAATTTTCGTATACGTTTACTTATTTTGTTAAAAACGTATGTCAACTGATAACATGTCAACCAACCGTGGTTTATAAGCACGGGTCGAAGTTTTAGCACGCGACCAGACTGCAGTTTCAGCGGCAGTTTGTCGAACAAGTGCTCCTTCAGGTAGATTGTCACTCGTAAGGAGCACCTGTTGCCTTCTATCGAATAACCTACTCCGTCGTCTGTTTTTATTGTATCATTGATTAAAAAAAAATTGTTTGAGTTGAACGAAAGATAAAGATACTTGACGATTGTTTATGAAGAATAGTTAAAGCTGAAAAAAGTATTACAGTAAGACTCTTTTTCAAATTTTTTAGAGTTCTTATGTCGTACTTAAACAGCTTAATATATTAACAACAAAACAATAATTTTATAAAAGTCAAAAAGTATAACAACAGAGAAAAATCAAAAATATTTGAGAAGCTTTTAATTAGTTTATAAAGCGCTATAGTTTAGTTATTTTTAGAGGTTATAATAATTTTCTAAAATGCAACTAAAAATGCAAAATCATCACTAAATACTAAACTATTCTTTTCTAAATAATGTATTTCTTCGTTAGTTTTGTTTTAATTTGAACTATAAAAAACAATTTCAACATTATATTCGGAAAAATTAATCTTGAAAATCAGACAGATTGTTTTTATCTTGTATAAAATCTAAATACACAATGAAACGTTATAAATTATAAAATATAAGTTTTTTAATAAATAAGATCAAAATATTTATTTGAAATTAATAAGTTTTTAAAGTAAACTGGTAGCTCTGAATCAACTTACAGATAACACAAACTGTTAAACTATTTATGACTTTTTTATTATTAAAACAAACCATTAAGTTTATCTGTATTTACTGATGACTTAAATTGAATTGTCACTTTTTCAAGATCGTTAACACCGACGCGACAGTCTTGTAGCATAGAGCATTCGTTTTCCTAAAAACAATCATTAACAATTTTTGATAAGTTTGTATGTTTATAAATAATGAGAGTTTTTTAAATGATATGTTAGTATCTTAATTGTTCTTACCTCGTCAGGGTTTAACATTGTTTTGAACAAAACAAGCACTCCGCATTCTGCAATTTGGTTCAACCAACTGTAACTAGATTCATGATTTTTGTACCTATACATCTGATTTGAAAGTTTTAAAGTAAACCGATACATATCAAAAATCAACAAAAATAAAAATATTAGAAGAAAAAAAAGATGTATGAAATTATCGTAGCTAGTGCAGTGTATTTTTAAACTTTAAAAATATTTAGTTTAACAATAACTTAATTAAACAGGGCATACTCGTCAAAATGCTGATAGCCGTTATAACGATTAGGCACTGAAGTGTATAAACTTTTGTTTGTTTTAAGTTGATAATTTCACGCTCGAGTAAACAAGGCAATGCCTTTTCACATGTATGGAATCAGGTGTTTATAAATAATGTTGGCTTTTAACTATATCGAAATTAGTAACAAAGTATTTAGTTAGTGTCAAAACTCATGTTATACAGTTAAAATATTTTAAAAACAAAACAAGATTACTAAAGGACAAATTTTAAAATTTTAATAAACCTTAACATTTTTATAACAACAAAAAGAAACTCACATTGTTGTTAAAGTTATCAGACAAGCAGCTTTTCAGTTGAGTGGTGAACGAAGAAATGGCAGATATGAGCGCCTGACTGAGTACTTTATCACGTCTCTCCACGCTTCTCGTATCTGTTAGTTATATTTTGCCATTTTCAGTTCAAAGTTTTAAGAAATATCCAGTTTCAGAAAATTTTAGAGTTTAGAAGTTTTTTATATAGTTTGCTATATTAAATCTTTTTAAACTCGAAGAACTTAATTTATATAATTAACTAATAATAATAAAAAAGCTACCGACCTTCATGTAGCATTACGCACAAGACAAGCTGGGTTCTTATGTCCTTCAAATAGCCTTCGATTTTCGTGACTGATTTTTCCAAAACTTCAGTAAGTTCGTCACTACTAACACAGCTACCGACAGCATTCTTAAACTTTGAGGCATCGAATCTGTTGAAGTTTTATTGATTTTATTTCAGACTTCTTTTTTTATTTGTGCACTGTCATGGTAATAAAATTTTTTTACGCAATATTTTTTAAAAATTCTTTTTTTTTTGATTGAAAAACTGCAACTTTAAACTTGTTTTATTATTTTAAGTAAAACAATGAATTTTGTTTCAAATAATGTGACTTCATTTTGAAAAAAAAACTAGCTTTTATGTATGATGGATACTTAAATGAAGCATCTACGCATTAAGATTAAAATTGTTAAAAATACTTTTAAGAAATGACTCTTTTTAAATTAAAATAAACATGTGAATTTGAAGAAGGTAAATCTAAAAAACTAATTAAAAAATAATTTCATTAATGGTACAAAAAAACAACATTTTATATATACATATGTATATTAATATTTCATTGTTTTAAGAATCGTTCATTTTAACTAGTCATTCAGTCAACAATGTAGTGCAATAAAAAACGTATTTTGCTAAGTTTAAACGTACATTAAAATTAAAAAATAGATTAAAAATGAAGCAAACGAATACAGACTCATGTGTAAAAAATAATGATTTTCAAATCCACACTAGCCTTAGAAACAACTATAATTACCCACATTTCAAAAGAGATCAAGCTTAAACAATAAACTCCGACAAATGTTAAATCAAGTTTGGTTAAATTTTTTTTTTGTTTTGGAACAAAACAAAATTTGCTAGAACTATATTTAATTAAACATTTTTAGTGCTTAAGTTATGTAAGTTTAGACAAATGAAAAAAAAACAGTTAGCATAAATTTGATTATAATGTTGTTTTCAAAAAAATCAAACGGTATTCTATAAACTCATACAAAAAACTTTAAAGTACTTTTTTACAAAACTTTATTACCAAAATGTTTAAACTGTGTATCTATCCAAACAAGCATTTGACTAATTGTTTTCAAACAACTTTTAAACGAAAACTTTAAAATTTAAATAGTACATTGTAAGTCAGGGGTCGGCAAACTGCAGTCCTCGGGCCAAATACGGCAATTAAAGCCACAATTTGCGGCTTAACAGGTACTTTTAAGCTAAAAACTTTATTTTTGATATTTTTTTTTTGTTTTTTAAAAACCTACAGTTAGGGTCTTAATTTAATTTATACGAGAGCACTATCATTGCTTGTTTTGTCACATTATTGCTTAAAGATAATATTTTTATATTTGTTTTTATACTTAACAAAAAAAAAAACAGCAGCCCGCATTTTTTTTTCTAAACAAATCGGACCGCGAGCAATTTTTTCTATAAAAAATGGCCCGCGACTTATAAAAGTTGCCAACCCAAGTTCTAAGCTATACTCAAACGAACATGATATCTGCGTCCATCATAAGTTGCATATAATCACCTTCCGGGTAAGTATCAACACTCAGCTTGAACACTTTCATAATGTCAGGAAGCTGGATTATTTGTTGAAGTGATTCGACCTGATGAATAAAAAAAATGGTAGGAATTATTTTGAACTTTTGTCCATACATGTGTGAACTTAAACACGTAAAGTGCGAAATTTTGAAAATTATTTTTTTTCTACGAAACAAGTTTTGTGTCATGATAAAAAAAGGATAACATATTAAGATTTTTAAGTTAACATCAGTACAAAATTAAGTATTAGTTTTTAAGGTAGCTTACTACAAAAGAAAGCAACACTTCTTTGTTATCTAAGTTACTAGACAAGTATTTTAAAAGAAAAAAAAAACTTTTTGTTGAAATAAGGTGAGATAGCCCCGTATTTCATCATACCCTTCTTGTGTGACAGTGAACTCAAGGAAGGAAAGACGACCTATTTCACCACTGGTCAGACCATCCTGACCTTATAAAACAGTATTTTAAACTAACTTGAAAAGGTTAATACAAAATTTTAGTTTTTTTTAATACATTTTTTCCAGCTTATGTGGTAATAGTTTAATTAAAGTAAAAAATTAAAGCAATTTTTAGTCAAAAATATATAAGTTAGAATAAAAAATATACTTTGATAACTATATCAATGCTTTAAAAATTAACAAACTTGCAAATGTCACATTCGATCCGCGTCTTTCGTGCTGTCTGCTCTTCCTCATCACCACTCTTGTCGGGCTGATCCCTTCGTTGATTGTAGAAGACGATGATGAAGATCTGATAAAGTTTTATTATCCACTAAAGTTCTTTACGAGAAGTTTGAAAAGCATTTAGTCAGTATTTTAAAAACAATGTAGATTAAAATACCAAATGTTGGCAAAACAACGTAAACTTGTTAAATGTAGAAAAAAAGTTAAGCATATAAATTTTGTTTCTAAGTATCGGTTTTTTCTTTTATACAAGTAAAAAACAAACGTGAGTGAATTGTGGGAAGAACAGTAGTTTTCTTTATTTTTCATGATAGGATGTCTTTCTAAATCTGTTATAAAGTTTTAAGAAACGTTTGCGTAACAAAGATTCAAAACTAACTAAGATATTAACTTTAAGTTAACTAAAACAGCTATCATTTTTAAAAGCCATCGTAAGTTAAAAAGTTTATAATTTAAAGTATAAAGCTAAAAGTAAAACTAACTACTTAAAATCTCTTTTTTTGTGCTTTACGTACAAAAATTTGTAGAAAACATAACGATTTTATGTTTACTTTTGTAATCATAAAACAAGTAAAAACCTTGCAAAAGTGATTTCTTTAACGAATCTCGATCGACTATATTTCTACTTGGTATTTCATTACCCTCCACAAAGCACCGTTTGGTTAATAATCCTATGGTTTTCGAAACTTTTACAAAAAACTTTTTTTGAAAGTGATAGAGTAAAAAATATAACTTTTAGCGTTAAAGTTTGATATTAGGCTTAAGCGTAGTTTTTAGTGTTGTATATGTATAAAACTTTACAATTATAAGTATTTTTTACTGCATTTAACTTAAATCAGAAAAAAATGTTTACCTTCTTCAGCTAATTCCCCATCTTCTGTTTGTGCACCTACTGAAATTTTGTATTTTAGTTTTGAAAAAAAAACGGAAACTATAAACTAACAGCAAATCGTTTTTCTTAATAAGAATACCGAACCTGTGTTTTGTGAAGCAGGGCTTTCTTCATCCACCGTTGATATGCTGCTGGCTATTGACCTCATGCTCATCTAGAACAATATCATAAAAAAATACATAATAACGTACATAACAATGTTATCAATTTAATGATAAATATGAATCAAAAAAAATTATAGACCTAAAGTTTATAAGTTCTACTTTTTTAATAAATGACTTATGTTTAGTAAAACACATATATTCAACACGTACAAGGGATTTAGGTCTCAGTGAGGAATATATGGAGTAATGTGAACACAAGTCTTCGCTTCTTACTGTAGCTGTGCTATTAAGGGAACTTCGCTTTTCTTCTGCTAGTATCCTGTTATAAGATTTGTTTTCTTAATTTATATAGAATTATTAAAGCCGTAAAATTGTTTTTTCAACTAAGGAGTGAAAATAAAAACATGTTCTAACATAGATATTGTTACAACTAAATTATTTTTTTTACAAATTTAATTGAAGTGCGAAATCTAAAACTTAAAGTTTTACAAACAAGAACTAATTGTTTAAAAATTATAACAAAACTTTTTAACTTAACTTAATTCATACAAAAATTCCTTTTAATTGTTTTTAAGTAAAAAAAGAAGTAAGTAAAAATGTTTGATTTGAATATTAACCTTTTCATATTCTAGTTCAGCATAATGCTTTTAGCCTTATAAATCAATAAAGTTTTGTCATGCGTTACTTATACTTAAGTATAACTAAATAGTAAATCCAAGCTATAGTGATTCGCACATTTTTTAAGTTGTAATATACTTTGTACAAGTTCGCTGTTAAAAATTCTCTATTTTTAAAACATTTAGCTTTATAAAGTAACGTTTTTAAAACTCATATAAAGTTTTTTTGCTGTTTTGTCTAGTATAAATTTTTGAAATTGTTATTAAACTGTTTTACAACAAACTTGAAATTTGAAAATTTGAAAAACTCAAGCAGTATTTTTAATAAAAAAACATTTCATTTTTTGCTTGATCAAAAAACCTTATCTGTATCAGCTTTATCAACTTCACTCATCTTAAAACAGCTGCTGTATTGATATATGTAGATTGTCGATAATAAAATTTAATCAACGCTATAAATGACTTATAAGTCTATAAGCTATTTTGAATAAAGCTGTATAACAAAATAAAACCTGCTCAGCTCCGCCTGGGCCTGCTTCATTTCTCTGACGGAGGAATCCAACTTGACCATCATTTTTCTCATGGTGTCCACCCAGTTGTCCTCTCCCCCCAACGTCGCGCTCAACCCGTGGTTCTTCCCCCTGGTGCGAACCGAGGGGGCGGCCATGCAGGTGACGCTGTACTGAGTGTGCTCTATTTCACCTGTAAAGTAGTGTGTAATTTTTAGTAAGCTTTGAAACGTTTATAAAAACATTTGATTATGTTTATGGATATTTACAACTTTTTGGAACTGTGTTAAGTTGTTAAACTCAGAGAAACATATGTTAGTTTAGAAAACTAAAAGTGATGTGGGAGTTTTTTTTACTATTAGAAACATGTATATTTTTTTTTACTTTCAAAGATTCCAAAATCAACTATGAGTAGTACGATAAGCTGATAGTTTATATCGTGCTATTAAAAACAATTTTTAGTTTATTACTTGGTAAAAATTCTTCGACAGGCTGCTGTAGAGGGTTTGTGTAGTTTTGCAAACCACGCACCGACGGAGCTCGGATTCCCTGCCATTCTTTTTCGTGGCTAACCTGAAAATAGTATATTGTATGTTTTATTCTAAAATTCTTTTATTATTCATATATTAAACTAAATAACTTATACTATAAAATTTCTCCGCAAGACTTCACAATATTGTTTATAATTAGCTTAAGAGAAAAAATTTCAAATAGCCTTAACATAGTGTAGAAAAAAAAATTTTTTTTTAAACAGCTTGCAGCTTACATACAAAGTTTGTATTACAAAGTTTGTATTACATACTAACTTGAATCATATTGACATGGCAGTTAGTTGGACAAAAATCTCTGGCGTTTGGTCCACAAACCTCATCTACAGACTTCTTGTATGAAGGCCAGTAGAAGTTTTCAATGGATAACTTCCGTTTGTACTAGTTAAAGAAAATAATTACAAAACAAACTGATTTTTAATTGAACTAGTTGTTTGATAAATTTACAAAAACAAAACTACTTATTCAAAAATTATGCAATAAATTTTCTTTTAAACATGTGTAACAACTTATCTTACTTCTTTATAATTTTCAACTCTCTTTGTTATTGTTTGCGTTCTAAGCAGCTTCCTTCTGTCGTAAACTACCTTCACTTTCTCACTGATGTGATCTTGTATGTCGTCCAAAGCTTCCAAGTCTTCCAAGTCTCGCTCGTCTTCGGCTGATAACACGTCCAATAACTAAACAGAAAATTATAAACTGCTGCATTGTTGAAACATAAGAATTCAAAACATCTTTATTAAATAGCTTTGCTGAGTCAACTATTTAATCGCTTATATAGTTAGAGAGAAACAAAAATGTCTAACTTTACATAAGAAGCAAGATTAAAAGTTTATTTTTCATTTGGATTTAACCAGAAGAAGTTTTTTTGATTTAAATCTTTCAACACTAACTTTTGCTGACAGTTCGAATATTAAAAGATTTTCAGACGTTTTTTCTACTACCAAGTTTCTCTCATCCTTTATGTTGGTAAACTGGTACATACAAGTTCGCTCCAAATGGCGGCTACTTACAACTAGCTGTTGTTATGATTATAATTACATATTACTTTTCTTGATTTAATAACAATTTTATATGTCATATAAGATTTGAATTTTTTTTGAAATAGTTTTACTAGAACATAAACGTAACAAATAAGTTAATTTAGTCGTATTTAAACGTCTTTATTCTAAAATTTTCGAAGCACATGAAATTAAAAAACTATTAAGCTGTAAAGTTTATAAATTATCATTTTATTGATTTAAAATAAAAACGTACATCTAGAGTCGGCTGACAGTCTTCCATGTCGTTTTCAGATTTCTCATTGTTTTTATTCAACTTGGGTTGCCACTCTGCTTTCTTCCGAGCTATTCTGATAATATTGCCTACGTCCTTGTGAAGTGCTTTCTCCACGTTTGTCTGTTTTACCTGAAAAAAAAACTCAAATAAAAATCATAAGCAATACTTTTACGGGACACGTTCAAAATCCACCCAGTCAAATTGGAGAACCGCTTACCGATCGAGGGTAAGGGTTAAAGGTAACAGTGATAGTGATAAATGTATAAAAAATATATAAAATAAATCCGTTGGATTTAGAACGCAGGTGGATTTTGATCGGGTGGATTTTGATAGTATACCACTTTTACAATCTAGGAACAAACTAAATTAGAAACACCTACCGTTAGTATCGTTTGTCCCTTGCTAAGTCCAGACTTCCACGCTTGACTTCCACTGATGACGTCATGAACTATGGCAGGCATTGCTGACCTCAACTCAAACCCCAGCTTTTCCTCCGATGTGTTTGGTAGACGTATTTCGATGTTTCTAGTTTTCATTCGAAGTTATAGTGAAAGATTTTTCTTAAAATGCTTATTGATATATAATCATATGTATGTAATTATAAGTTGAACAGATTCAATGTTTAATGCTGAGATTTATTATTTTAAAAATAAAATTACATCATCTCTTATTATAGTCTAATTAATATTTTCTACTTTTTTTTAGTTTAATCTGTATGTACTAATGTTAAAACATTTCTTTTAAGCATAAACCTCTATTAGATTTGTTATAACTAAGAATTCAAGTAGCTTATATCATATTTATACATACAAAAAAGTTAATAAAAGATTTAATTGCAATCTAAAGAAAAAGAGTGACACAGTTTTGGATTAAAACTAAAAATTCAGTTTAATGAATTTTTTTTTTCTTAAATACGAACTTTACCTTTATTTTTCAAAACTTATTTTACATAAACTTACTGTTCAGCTTCAGCTCTCATTGTTATCATTACAAGTTTGTGATTGTTGCTGACGAAAGTGATTACTTTGTCTACTTCCGATTGATTGGCCAGATTTGCCATTGAAAAGCTGTTGAGCAAAACTATCTCTTGTGACGTCATACCTTGCACCTGAAAAATCAACGGAATTAGTATTAAGTTGTTATACTTAAATTGAACTGTGTGTTATTTCAAAATATTTGAGTAGACATTTAAGAAATATTTTTAAATTAAAATTGTACAAAATGATAGAACTGAACGTCCTAACTAAAAGAAAAGTTTAGAAAATAAAAATTATTTAAAGAAAAAATAATACGTTTAGTCACTGAAACATGTGTCAAAATAACCTCTGATTGTGGTTTGTTTAATTTTAATAATTACATTTAGTTGAAAGTTATTAAACAAGTTAGATTTTAGTTGGCTTTAAATTAGTATAAAACTAAAACTAACTTCTAAATTACGGCTTATCAAAATATTTTACCTTAAAAACTCGAACTTTGTTTACTTTAAAATAAATTTTTTTACGCCGTGTTGTGACTAGTGATGTACCGGACTCACTATCCGGGTCCGGGTCCGGCCGGATATTGCCATTTTTGTCTGATATCCGGATCCGGCCGGATTCGAATTTGAAAAAAAAGTCCGGATCCGGTTCCGGCCGGACTCTAATTTGAAAAAAAAATCCGGGTCCGGTTCCGGCCGGATTCTAATTTGAAAAAAAAGTCCCGATTCGGGTCCGGCCGGATCCTAACAGAGATCCGGCCGATACGGATCTAGTTAGTAAAAAAGAGTATACTGAAAAGTATTTTTTCAAAAACAAACCCTGTGTAAATTAATAAGAGTCATTTCTGCAGTTAAAATTAAACACCTACCGTGATTGGCTCATTTTGTACACGTGACTAAATTACTTGTGTTTACATTTAAACTATGAAATAAACATTTCATGAAATGCTACTCTTTACATATGTTGTAAAATTGAAAACTTTGGAATGAATACTTGCATTATTTATTGTTTAAAATTGAGCTCAGAGAATATTTAGAGTTAATACGGTTGAATGTACGAGTCAATGATAATCATATGACGAAATGTTTCAAACTAAATACTGATGCAACAAAACATTAGAACATGACAGGCAGTTTATATGTAAGCAGTTAGTTAGTTTGGTGTGTAGCTTGAAGCAACAAAATATCTTAAACAAAATATTATCAACGTCTTTGTGAATGCTTATTGTAAGTAGTGTTTTGTTTTAAAAGTGAATATTTCAACAGGTGTTTAATAATTTAAATATTTAAGCCAGGTTTATAGTTTAATAGATTATTAAACATTTTACAGTTTCTTGTTTACTAAAAGTTTTATTTAATTTTTAGTTTTTTGTTTTAAGTCTTTTGATATAGATTTAAATAGCTTCCATTTTTTAAAGTGTTACCAAAGTAATTAATAATTTTGTATATGCTAGTATTTCTTGTTGTGTTTAATATAAAAGATTCATCATTCAAAACTGTCGTGTCTCATTACATAACGTAGTCTCAGTTAGAATTTAGTATTTGTTAGATATTAATTAAATAAGGTAGGATTTAATTATGTTGGGTAGTACTAATAAGTTTAGTGTACCACAATCACTCCACAACTTTACTAACAAATTGTCAACCTATGCTAGCTGTTCTACTGATTATTAGATTAAAGTAATTTTTTCAGTTTTTAAAAACCTCATTCTGACTCAGGCTTGTTTATACTCACTCTAGCTAGTTTTATTAACTTAAACAGTGGCAACCCTGCTAGTTTGAAATTTTTTTGGAATTTTAGAAAATCTTGAACTGCCTCAGGCTAGTTTAGTTTTTTATAAAAACTCAGGCTAGTTTTCTTTTAGATTTTGAATGAGTTTGAGCTGATCCAGTTTTCAATATTTTGTAATTTTCTAGTGTATTTTGTTCAAGAACTTTATTTCAGATTTTTAGTTGTAAACAACACCTAAATTTGTAAACCTTGTGGCTAGCTGTTCTACTAATTATTAGATTAAAGTTTTTTTTTTCAGTTTTTAAAAACTTCATTTTGACTCAGGCTAGTTTATTCTAGTGATGTACCGGACTCACTATCCGGGTCCGGGTCCGGCCGGATATTGCCATTTTTGTCTGATATCCGGATCCGGCCGGATTCTAATTTGAAAAAAAAGTCCGGATCCGGTTCCGGCCGGACTCTAATTTGAAAAAAAAAGTCCGGATCCGGTTCCGGCCGGATTCTATTTTGAAAAAATAGTCCGGATCCGGTTCCGGCCGGATTGTAATTTGAAAAAAAAGTCCGGATCCGGGTCCGGTACATCACTAGTTGTGACATAGCTTAAAATGTCTTGTTTAACAAAATATATTTTCCAAAAATTTTCGAAAATAAGAAACAACTAAATTAAAATTATAATAAATTATAGTAGATGATTAATATTATAATAAAATATACATATACCTTTAAGTTTTATTATTGCTGCTCAAAATCAAAAACTTACAATGTACAACTGTTACTCAGTTGTTTTTAATCTACTTGTAAAAACGAAATAAGACTAAGTTTTACAAAAGTTAGCTTACAAATAAATTTTCTACTAGCTTATTAAATAAACAAAAACAACATTTGGTAATAAATGTATTTTGAATCAATAAGAATATCATTTTATATTTTTAAGAGACCTTGAAATTTAGGATCAACTAACATGGGCTTGGCCACCGATTTTTATATTTTCAGCATAAACATTTCCTCCTCTATATTTTGCTTCAAACCCCCATGAACTAATTCCTTCTTCATTTTGCTAAATTTACAAAAGTATTCGAAACTATTGTTATTTTTCTAACAAACAATATCTAAATTATTTTTAAAATTTGTAATTTTCTTATTACCTTTTTCTATTAAACTTTAGAAATTAAAGTTTGAAAAAATTGTCAGAAAGTTTAATCGAACTACAAAAAGTAAACTAAATTCATCCTAATATGTTTTAAAAACTTTAATAAACTTCATAAGTTTAAAATTAAAAACAACTTGCTTTTCACTAAACTAAAACCACGCTTATAATAAACTAACAAGTATTATGGTTTTAGTTAGACAACTATCTATCATTTGAAAGTCGTGACCATTCGAAGCCTTCTTAGCTTTTCTGGGATCATAAGCTTTTTCATCAGGACGAAACCTCAATAATGAGTTATCGTACTTGAAGTCCAACTTGCCTTCTACTGCAAGTAAAACTTACTTTTTTACAAATTTATGCTTAGGTTATTGAATAACTTGAGTATTCCAAATTATTGATTGTGCTGTTTATTGAACGCAAAAAAATGGTATAAGGACCTGGTGTACGACAAAACCTTTCGGTTATCGAGTCATACATCAGGATACAGTTTAGTGTCATGTCATGTATACAAATATTAAGATGAGTATTCCACTATTTTTTTAATTAATTTAAATGTTAAAAAGTTTTATAATTAACTTAAACGGACCTATTTAAACTTTTTATGCTTACCGCTAAAAATAGTTGTATTACTTAAATAAATAATGATAAAAACATGTTAATTTTTTTTATACATAAAAAGGTAAGTTCTTAATACTAACAACTACCTTAAACCATTAAGCGTTAATATTTTTAGATCGATTTTTAAGGTTTTGTTTCACGGTGTCAAATATCAGTAAATAAAATTAAATTCTACCATTAAAAAAGGTTAATAACATTTTTTAATGCTTTATGTACTACTTACCATGGCGTAGTAAACCGAATTCGTGCAAAGTGGTGCAGAGCTCAATTGCTTCTTTTTTTCCTGTTACATCTTTGTTTTCAACCAGCCAGTCTATAAACTTCTTGCTTTCAAAAGCATTCTTGTGCTTGTTAAACTTACCCACTATGAGCATACTTTTCCTGTGAGTTTTAATTTTAGTTATACGTATTGTTAAACAATATAAATAATAATACTAAGCTAAGTTGATATCAAGGTTTAAAGTTAAAGTCTGTTAGCGTGCTTACTCATATAAATTCGTATAGTGTTTGCAAGTTTTAAAAAACAAATTAGTATAAACAAACAATACATCGACCTGAATTTTCTTAATTAATTAATATTTCTGTAGAACACTAAAATGTTATACTTATTAAAAAAAAACTTTATAAGAGGATTGTACAAGCTGTGCAATCTGTGGTAGATCTGAATTCCTCTCGCCACGACCTCCTGAGCCTTACTCAACCCCTTGTAGGTTCCGTCATCGTATCTGAAGCAGAACAGGGTCGAGTCGTTCTTAAAGTTGCACTTGTCGCTCACTGAGTATAAAAAGTGTATTGTTTTATGTTGACTGGTGATTAAAATTTTTGTCAGAAAAAAAAAATTCAAGAGTAAAAAAGAATATATATGTTTAAAGCACAATGAAAGTATTTTTTATATACAAAACTGCGTTTAATGCATATTATAAACTTTAATTTCCAAACCTTTATTTAAGTTCTTGATAAAAAAAAGTTTCACAGACATTTACAAAATTAAGATAAAATAAATTTATACATTCCTAAAAAATATAAACTCCAAAATATTACGTTCATAAAATTAAACAAAGTCTAGTGGTGATAAAAAAGTTACATAGATAATAACTTTTTCAGTTATTTTTTTTCCAAAGCCAATTAAGTATAAAACTATATATGTGAATAAACTAAATGATACTTTTTAATGGTAAAAGCAAACTACTTGAAAACTTTAAATACATTTATGTAATATATACCATGGTGAATTATTCCACAATCCAGCAATTCTTGCCCAAGCACGATGGCTTCTTCTTCAGTAGATGCGTCTTTGCTACTTTTCAAAAAGTCAACAAATTCGCTGTAATAAATTTACAAGTACTTGTTATCATAGCATTAGTAAGAGATAAGCAGGCTTGCCACAAGTTTTTGAGAAATTTCCTCTTGGTTTTCTGAATTTCTTTCATGTTTTAAAAAGTACACGTTTTTGGGTATATTTTTATTTTTAAAATAATTTTAAGGTAAGTAAATGTGTTAAGTAGTGTAACGACATTAGATATATATCTTACAGCTTCTTTAAATGTATTTTTTAATTAAAACAGTTTTTGATGATGACAAACTATTTTGCTTTATATGATAGGTTTTTCGTGTCAAATCAAAATTTTACTACTTAACATGTTAAAATTGTTTAAAATTCCAGTTTTTTAGGAATTTTTTAGCCTACATTGTCAAATTTCAGGCTTTTCTAGGATTCTAGGTTTGTGGCAGCCCTGTAACATTTTAGAAAACATAGGGTATAAATATCAGTTTTTAAAGCGTTAGGTAGGTAGTAAAAGTTTTATAGTAATTAAATTGTTTTCAGACAAAGTACATAAACGTCAGCTTGAAAGTATCCACGCAACAATAAAATTGAAGCATAAATTATCTTAATAAAATATTAGACTTTTCTTTTGTTGTATGAACTATTTTGAGATTTTAAATATCAGAAAGTGTGTAGTTTATTTAAACAAACCAAGTATTAATCAAAATAAATCTAGACATGCTAACAAAAACTAAATTAAGTGTTTATGAAATAGTGTAACAAACTTAAAAAAAAAATTTAATAATCCATAAAAACAAATTTAAATACTTTAGTACTTGTTCTTTGAGCATTCTTTGAGACTAATGACATTACAATGTTCATAAAAGTGAAAAAAAAAACAAATAACTACCTCCCAAAGAAAGAGTTTTTGTGGGTTTTAAGAAATGACGTGTTAGTTTTCAAAATGCCGGCCATCCGAGCTCTAAAGTGAATGTCTCTACCACGAGTTTGCATCATATCTAGTGAATCACGATTACAAGCCTTCATCTCTGTATATAGTATGCAGCTTTAGTTAACTTATATTAATGTGAAATTCTTTTAGCGTTTAGATTCAGAGTATCATCATAACTAATTCTTTTAAACAACTGTATAAACGGTATCTTAATAAACACGGTATGAACTTTTTAGTTTTCTTAGTCGTAACAAAAAGTTAACGATAGCTCACAATAGGCAATTAGTATAAACCAAAAAAATCATTCAGCTAATTTTTGTTTCAAAAACACTAAAACAACTAGTGATCTACTGTAATAGATTTGAAACCGGAACCGCCCGGAAACAGCTTTCTTTTGCTTGGAACCGGATCCGGCCGGACTCTAGCTGAAATTTGGCCGTGTCCGGATCCAGTTAGTTTGAAAAGACTTTGTTTTACGCAATAAGTTGTTTTCAGTTATATACTTAGATTGTTGTGGTTTGAATATTTAATATATATATATATAATTAGTCAAGCGAAACAGACTAATTAAACTTTATTTAGTCAATCATTTGTTGTAAAAATGCAGGTACAAACAGTAGTTTATCAAAAAGTTATTAAGTTCTCATCTTAATTATGACCATTACTTAATCTACTTTTGATGCAAGCTCAAGAAGTTTTGGAGAAGGAAATTTTTGCTATTTCAATTATAATAAATTTAAGGAAATATGATTTGGTTCTTTTTTTAAATATGAATTAGAAACTGGGTTTACACACGGTCAGGATACTCAGAATAATTCAAGATAGCTTTGTAAATTTAAGAAAATATATATTCTAGTTTTTACTTAAGTAACACTTGGTTGAACTCAAATTCTTATAGTTCAATTTCTTATAACCATATTTAATGATAAAAAATTTAGTTTTAATACTTTTGAAAAGTTAGAAAAACGATTTAAAGCATCTGATAAAACTCAAGATGACTCGGAATAGTTTCTTTGACAAAAAGAATGACTACGCTGTAGAAATATAAGACCAATCATATTATTTTTAATAAAACTAATTTCTAACAGTTACACAGTATATTTCTTTTTAGTTAAAAATGTCATTGCATGGAAATTTCCAACGTAAGTGAGGAAGACCCTTGTTGTTCAATTTGCTGTTTTTACAATAAACTCAGTAAAAGAGGTAATGCTAGTTCGTACAGCACTTCTTCTTTACTAAAGCATTTGAATTCAAAAGATCAAAGAGAAATTTTAGAGGCTAGAAAATCATCATTATCATCCAATAAAGCAGTCAGCAATAGTTCGTCCACAGCTCGAAACAAAGGAAGCTAAAAGCAATGAACCAAGCTAGTATTGAGTGTTATCGCCCTGTTAAACAATGGTAAATAAACGATCAAAAAGCAATCAAATTTCATTAAAAAAATTGTTAACATGATTGCTATGGACAACCAACCGTATTCAATTACTAGCAATCAAGGTTTCATACACCTGTTGGCTGCTTTAGAGTCAGGTTACTTGAATCCGAGCACTAAGTACTTCACTTGAGAATGGGTCAATTTGTAACGAGCGTCACTTTTGCACGAAGAGACACTTTTGCATGAGCGTCATTTTTTGACGAAGGGTCACTTCTGCACGAAGTGACACTTTTACACGCAGGGTCACTTATGCACGACACGACTTTTGCACGGCGTCACTTTTGAACGAAGGGTCACTTCTGCACGATGGGACATTTTTTCACGGCGACTCTTTTGCACGGAGGGTCACTTTTGCACGATGTGACACTTTTTCACGGCGACTCTTTTGCACGCAGGTTCAATTTTGCACGATGTGACACTTTTTCACGGCGACTCTTTTGCACGCAGGGTCAATTTTGCACGAGGAGACGTTTTTGCACGGTCGTTAACTTTACGCGGCGACATTTTTACACGTCAAAACTTTTGCCCGATGTTACATTTGCATAACGAAATTTTTGCAAAGAGTCGCTTTCGCACGGCGTTATATTTTCACGATATACTTATGAACTGCTAAAATTTTAAACAATTAGTCAATTTTGAACGGAGCTTTACTTTTGCACGCTTCTATTTTTTATTTTCTCAGATAAAAATTTAGATAAATTAAGCTATTTATTTTTCTACTTTAATTATATTTGCTTTAAACGAAGTTGTTTTGAATGAATAAAATGTGGTAGTTTTTTAATGAAATTTTAATACAAAGTTTTTATTTGAAGTTTTACGTAGAACATAATAATAACGTAGCACAATTCATTAATTCATATTTATAATCTTAATTTAAATAAACTAGATAAACACAGTTTTTTAAAATTTTATTTAAAACAATTTTGAACACTTTGAATAAAAGTAATCTGAATTTCGTTAATTTTTAAACATAAATACAAACTTGATTTAGTAGGGCTTTACAAAACGAATCTTGAGACTGATTTTTTACTTATGTTCTCAAGATGTTAGAATTAGCATTATAAAGTTGTTAAACAAATATTTTAAATATATTTTAGTTTTAAAGCAACTGCTAAATCAAAAATAAAAAGATTTAGTTAATTCATGAAGTGTAAAGGTATTTCAGATTTTACTTGATGTTTATTTTTCAGTTATATGAAAAGTTTTAATTTTTAATTTAGCGTGAGAATAAAAAGAGCAATAAAATAGCAATTCATGACTTTAACTTTGATTATAAAACTGCTATAATTTTGAACGTTCTGTTTTCAATAACTAGATTGCTAATACTCTTGGTTGGTATCTTTTCTAAGCAATAAGTCTACTAAGTTATCTATACAGAGTAAAAGCTTTTAACATTGTCTCTCCATTTGAAAAAATTAAAACATTTTCGCAATACAAAGTTCATAGCTCTGTTTAGTTATTTTAAAGAGTTTCTAAATACTATAGCTTCAAAAGTTGATCTTAGCAGCAAAATTAGTCTTTTCGCAGATGAGAAAAAAAATTTACTAGTCGAACAAAACTTAACAATATTCCTTAAAAAAAAATTACAATTGGCTCAGGTAAAACAAATAAAAATAAAACCCTAGTAAATAATTTTAACTTAGTTTCTAAATAAATTAAGTTTTGTGTCCCTGGTATGAATCTTTTATAAATAATTTTGTTTTATACTTTCGTTACTTTGTTGCTAACGTTAACTTTTACTGTTTAAGATTTTATATCTTTTATTTTTTGTCTTTAACATAAGTATGTTATAAAATTTTAGTTTTTAGTTTCTTTTTGTGTTACAGATTTGGTACTAGCTAAAAAAAAACTTTTAATCGGCCTGCATGCAAAAGTTATGTTCCGTGCAAAAAAGTCATCGTGCCAAAATGTCGCTGTGCAAAAACGTCACCGTAAAAATGTGACGTTGTGCAAAGGTATCGTTACGCAACAATGCTGCCGTGAAAAATTGTCATCGTGAAAAATGTCGCCGTGTAAAGATAAATCCGTGCAAAAGTGTCCCTTCGTGCTAAGTGACGCTCGTGCAAAAGTGTCCCCTCGTGCAAAAGTGACCTTTCGTGTAAAAGTGACGCTCGTGCAAAAGTGACACCCACCCACTTCACTGATACAATGTTTTCTCAGACTTATGAAATTTTAAGATAAAAATACAAGCTGAGTTATTAGAAGCTTCGTTTTTGTCATTTACAAGTGACATTTACAAGTCTCATCAGCACCATGTTTTTATTCACACGCTTTAAGTGATAATTAAAGATGCACTGTTTTCAGAAAGTAACATAAGTATGTTAATAGCGAAGGTCCGTAAAACTCTTGGACACTTCAACCATTCTTCTACAGCGTGCTAGAAACTAGAAAAATCCAGGTCACTTTAGGTTCATCAGTGTCAATGCAAAAGCCTTGTTACTTGTGTAACATGTTGAAACAACGTAAAACTTAACCTAACTAACGCTGAAAACATTAGAAAAACTAAAAAAAGTGTCCGGAATTACATAGGTATACAACAAGTTTAAACCCAAAAGTATTCTTATACCTGGTGTATGGAAACTTGTAAGCCTCATTAATGAACTGCTCGAACCTTTTTACATATAAAATCAGAAGTGTAGTAAAAACTAGGCATTGCTGTCAAAAATAATCCCGCATGCAGCAGAACTAAAAAAGTGTTATAATCATAAAGCTAATAGTTCACCAGGTCTAGATCAAATAATTATACAACCTTTGCAACCCTAGCCGAAAATATAGAAGATGTTTTCGAAAGAAGGTTTTATACTACTAATAACAACACACGGATAAACCTTCATGATAACGACTTGTTTTTACTCACAACAGATGTTGATCTACGGTATCGACTTGACTTTTTCCCTGCTAATCTCAAACAGAGGGTTGTAAGGCTGTTGAAATCACAAGTAAAAATCATAGTTGTCGTGAGACTGGTTAAAGTGGTCCAGTTCCTCTAATACCGTCTAATAAACCTAATCTCAAATACCTACAAATTATGTTCCCAGAAATTCTTTGTTGTTCTATTTTAAATTTAAATCGGAAAGAAGTGCAAACACTCACGAAAGTGAGCAACAAGCTTCAGTTGATCAGGAAATTGAGATAGCATTTAATGCTTTTTAGCTGAAAAAAAAATATTTTTTGAAGTAGCTACAGAAGCTGAGGTCTTGTCTAGGTAGAACTCAGACAAGAAAAAATACACACATCTTGCAAAGTTTTAAATAAGGTATCTTTTGGCACCAACGTCTTCTATTTATTTGTAAAGGTTATTTTCTAAAGCTGGTAATTTGTACTAACAAAAGCGAAATCGATTGCTTCTAAAAACCGGCGAAAAACTTTAATTTATTCATCAAGACTTGAAAAAATTTCTTTGTAGCTCAAGGGCGGTGATATGAGTAAGTGCTATTCACTAAATTTCTTACTTTTTTAAATGTAAACAGTTGCTAAAGAAGTTACTGTAAGTAAAATTCTAGTGTAAAACCTATCATAAAAAAAGTTCGTTATTTTTTTTAATCATTGTAACATTTAATTTAATTTTATTTTACGTCATAAAAGTACAAAATTCAAAATTAGTAGTATAAGTAGCTTTAAATTAAACATTTAAACTGAGATTTCGCATAGGTAGACTTTTTGTTTTTTTACAACGTTCTTTTTCGTAGTGTTCAAATAAAACATTTAGACAATAACACTGTGTACTATTTGACAATAATACTTTTTGCTAATTAATGGTATTTAATAATTAAGTTTTATAAGTTTGTTGAAACTAGATAAAACTTAAAACATTTAGGATCGGGACCGGCCAGATCTTAAGTAGTGGATCCGGTAGATCACTTAATATAACAGCTTTTGGGTCAGCATTTTGTAATATTTTTAAACAATCATTAACTACTAAATTACTTTTTCTCAAGTCTCTTTCCTCAGCAAACTTTGAGAGCCATTCATTTTTTTCTTGTTTAGTCGTGGCACTAAGTGTAAACCACTTATTTTTCGCTGAGTTGTGTATTTTCCATGCATACGGATAGCTCCTCTTGTATTCGGTGAGCTTTGAATTAATAACTCTCGAAGAAGTAATAACTGAAAAAATGTTAGAGTTTAAACATAAAAATATACGAATCTTAAAGTCTTATTTTTCTTATTTCAAGTTAGAAGTACTTAGTTTTAAAATGTACATTACAATATACTTCACAGTGTATAACTTCAAAATTAAAAATATTCTCTTGTTTTTTTCAACATTCATTATGTAAAACAACAACATTTAAAGTTTTGGTTTTGTTCAAAGACTCACTAGATAACAATTTGAACTATTTTCATTAACTAATTCAATTTATACTTCTATGTCAAAAGTAAACAACATTTACTTATTAAAATGTTTTTATAACTTTAGTCTAAACAAAACAGTAAAAAACTTTAATACTTATTTTTAAATGTTTTCTTTGTACAAAAATATAAAGTATTTACAATGTAATTTATTTTGCTACTGTTTATGTATTCCTGTTTATAATTAATATAATGTTTACCTACTAAAATGATTTTAAAAATTTACAAAAACATAAACTACAGTTTTTTTTGAACTAAAGTTTTTTTGTAAAATTTTTTATAAAACTCTTCTTTTAATCTCAACTGTAGCTTAAATATTTAGTAATGCATTTTATATAAATATTTAAAATTAAACTCAATATTTTAAACATAAAAACAATACATCTATGAAGATATCAGTGCTTTTAAGTTTTTGTTGTAATTTTTTTTTTAGTGCCTACTTATTGCAGAAAATTGATTTTATGTAGCTTAAGAAAAAAATCTTTGCAAGACAAACCGATTTCGCCTTCCGTGTTTTCAATTTGCATTTTTTCGGTGGCGATTCTTCCTTTGAAGTCCCACTTCTTCCTAACTGACCGTCTCCTCCGCTCAATAGTCCCACCACTTCCTATTTTCAAAGTGTTTTGGCGGTCAATGAACCTGTGTTGAAATAAAAAATTTTACTTTTGTTTTTTTTTCGTTTCGATACCTTTAAAAGTTTAAATTACGCAACTTTATTGTTATTGACAACTTTATCGTTATTAAATAAATTATTATATAAAGTTCTATAGTATTTTTCTAATTAAGGATATTTTAGGCTCACTTACTAGAACCTTAGATATTCTATTAAAAACATTTATTAAAATTCACAACTTTATAGTAACAGGTAATTTCTATTGGTTTTATTGTTAAGAAAATAAAATGTTTTTTTAAACAGTATAGTAAAAAGTAAATATTCTTATTTTTTATCATTAATATACAATGTTGTTTAAGAAGTTTAAACTTAATTAACTGCTATAGTTGTCGAATATATTAATGTCTAAATCAAAGATTTTACTAGAGTTTTTTTTTTCTAATTTTGTTTAATTTTTTCTTTAGCTACTTTTTTGTTTTTGTTGATTAACTTTAGTAAATTTATAGTTTTGTTTTTAGTACAATAGAAGAATTTTGACATACTTATTTTTTGTACCAAAACTATGTTCTATCTTACTTAACTACATGGATATAATTTGTATAAGATAGCTAGTAGTCAAGTATTCTTAATGATTCTAGTATTATTAGGTGTTTAAATTTTCATGAGCTTTAAACTAATGTAAGATTTAAAACAACTGCTCTGACAAATTAAAACAAAGCATAAAGTTTTGTGTTACAAAAAAAAGTCAAAAAAAGTACTTTTGAGTGTTTGATTTTTTAGAGCAGTAAACGAGCAAGTTGTCGAACAAAAAGAATTTTCTTTTTTGAACATGATCGGCTGAATCTTTGTTGAGCTCTCCTTGCTTGATCAGTCTCGTGCATGTGTCAGCCAATCTGGCACCCTGTTGTCACGAACAACATTAAAACGAAATATCAAAAATGTACGGCTGCGTATGATGATAGATTAATTAAGAAGTTTTAATGTTTTTTTTTTTCAAATAACCTTGTAACTTTTTAAATGTAGTTTTAAAATTTGTTATGAAGACATTAATGCATGAAAGTCATTATAAAACATAAGTAAACTGTTCTATGAATTTAGCTCAGTAAACTTAGCACGTAGTTTGAAAACAAACATTAAAAATATACAATTTTCCAGGTATAAATTACAATTTACATACTAAACGTGTTCGTTTTAAACTACACAATAAAAAAAATCAGTTGCATTGCTTTATTATAGATTTATTATAGTTTTTGGGATTCGTAACACTTTACCTACCAATTTTAAATTTTACTTCCATATTATTTACTAAACAAAATTTACGTTTTTTAATGAAATACAACTTTTATACATAGCATTATTAGCTGCATTATAAGCAACGTCAGACACAAGTTCAATATTTAGAATATCTGCCAAAAACACAAACCTCCCAGTTACTGATTGTACTTTGAATTTGTTCAATTTCTTCAAGGTACTCGAACTGCCTCTTGGCCTCATTTGCTCCGTTGCAAACTTCCTCAACAAGAAGAAGCGCTTCCTTGATGTGATCGTGATCCGGGTGATCCGACGGAGTGTGCTTCAGCAAACTCTGCCATTTAAAACTTTTATTTTACTCTGAAACGTTTTTTTTAAGAACGTTATAAAGCAATTTAAATTAAAATAATGAACAGGTAAACTTAAAGTTTTTATAGGAATATAGTGTTCTTGTTAGTAGATGCTTTCAAAAAGCTTTATTTAAGACTGGGTTTTTATTTTTAAATTGTAGTAGCATTAGCAATGTGTAAAAAAAGTACGAGTGTGAATCAGTGGCGTAGCGTGGTATTTTGGTCAGGGGGTGCGCAAATTTTTTCTCAAAAAATCCTCATAATTAAAACTTTTGTAGTTAGCTATAAAAAAACTTTTTATAAGTAATATAATTGAAATAAATTTACTAAGTAAAATAAGTTCGTTAACTGTTTTAAAAAATATTTATATGTTACAAAATTAAACAATTAAATAAAAGTATAAATTTCATTAGAATTACTTATGCTTGCAAAAATGCAAACTTACTAAATAAAAATCGTTTTTATTACTCATAGTAAACTTTATATCTTTAAAAATTAATATATTCAATAAAACGAAAGTATCTGTTTTATTTACAAAAAAAAATATCAATCTCTTTAATATACAATACAACAGTGATAACAACACTTCATTGCACATAATTTTAATAAAGTTACACAGAAGTTAAAATAGACCAACTTTATAACTGTTATTACAGTTTATTACAAATTTGTAAAATATTTAAAAGTATACTTTTTAAATTTAATTCATTTGATTGTATTTGTTTAAAATAAAAATCACAAACAAAGTTTATTTCTCATAGGCCGACACGCTCATCTTGTATGTTTACAAAAATAAAGTTCAGAAAACTAGCAGTAGTCTTAACAATATCGCATAAAAAAAAAATTATAAAATTGTTTAATTTTTCTTTAAGCGTGACGTATTTTTGTAGACTTTATAATAATCTGCCATAAGGTTATACTACAGCGGTGCGCTACATTAATTGCGTACTTTTTGAGTATAAATTCTTATGAAGTTATTGAAGTTATAAAATTTTTCCTTATGGAGTTTTTCATCAACATCGGTGCGCGTTTGCAAATTTTGCACCGAATCAGTATATTGAGTAATAACATGTACTTTCCTAACTTGTCACTAAATGGTATTCAAAATTTCGTTTAACTTTTTGAATACTTGATAAACATAGTTGAAAAAAGGCAAATTAAGCAGAAAAACAAACTATAAAGGATAAAGATATTACATTCTTTTTTTTACATTTTTCTTTTTTTGGGTGGCACGTATGCGCCAGTGTCCCTCCCCACGCTACGCCCCTAGTGTGAATATTAAAAATGTAAAAGAAAAATCATCTGTAAACTAAAACTTTTAAAGGTTGAAAATATTTTGTGAAAAACAAATAAAATAGAGCTTTTTATAGATATATTTTCAATTTTTTTTTTAGTTTACGGTAGTACACGTAATAAATAATTGTTTCATTAAAATTTTTCTTTTAGATATAATTTTACAAATTATACTACTTGTGAGGTACTTTTATTAGCTCCAACCCTCAAAAGATATTGCTTGGTAAGTCTTAATCTAAATCAGAGAACTACTATAACACTGTTTTTTATTTATCAGTAGCATAAATTTTGTATGTAAAAAATGCTAAACTTTTTTAAAACGATATAAAGTTAAACTGCTCATACAGAAAGTTATAATGAGAACCATAAGTAGTTTCATAGTTTTTTCACAAAAAACTAACCTTCAGTAGCAGAGGATACTTACACAATCTCTGAAATGGTGAAATCAGAAATCCTTGCAAAGAAAACTCATTCTCAAAACCTCCTAATGCAAAACATCCCTGTAAAGAATATTAAATTAAATGTTATTCAAGTATGTAAGTTTTTATTCAAGGGAATTACTAAACGTGTGACAAAAACAGACAAAATATTAAACAAGTTTGTGCGAGAGATGGTTATTAAATTTCTAGCAAAAAATCAAAAGATTTTGTTTCATGTTAATTTTTTTAAAGTAAAATAAAAATAAAGTTACTGATATCAACTGCAATTTGTCTAAGAACTTCAAGATTTACGCTACACACTTGCGATTTTAATTGCTAACACCGAAGTTTATAAAAAATAAAATATCTTTATAAAGTTTTTCTGTTATATTGATTAAGTTGCTAACTAATAAAATTCTAAAAACAGATATGATTTTTGATACAAGCTTTTTTTACAACTTAGTTTTAATGAACTTTTGAAGATTAAAAACTTACTTTTATTTATAGAAGTTGTAGAAACAAAAACTTACTCGACAAATACAATAAGAAAACTATTTTGTATATATTAAAGTTTAGTATAAACCTGTTACCTTACTTGTTATCATCAAAAAATTAGTTATAATATAAACTAACAGAAAAATTTAAAAATACTAGACAGATAATAGGCTCATAAAAAAAACATTAAAACTTACTTTTAAAAATGCTTGGAATTCTCTATTCTCCGATAACTCATTCAATTTAGCTTGTGATTGATGAAAATTAGAACAAAACTTTATGTATTCCTTTAGTTCTTCTAATTTCTTTAAAATATATGTTTACAAGTTATTTAAAACTTTGAGTCTTTTTATTAACTAGTTACACACATCTTACAGTTTTTATTAAGGTTTAACTTGGAAAATAATAACTATATATTTATTTCAAAGGTGAATACTTTTCTAATGTTTATATAGAATATTAAGTCATATAAGTATTAATGGTTTTTATAATTAGTTATATCCTAATTTGTACTAAATCTTATTAAACGAAAGACTCCTGATTTTATGTAGAAATTAAGGTATGTTCATCAGAAGTTGTTTTATAATCAAACGGCAGCTTCATTAAAAAATTAATTTATATCATTAAACTGTTTTTTTAAACCTTTAAAATTAGTTTTTTGTAACAAATCGTTATCAAACAAAGTTAAATTAAGAATTTGATATGTATTTTATATTTTTGAAAACAATGTCATTTAACTAGTAGCTACTTTAACAGAAAAAACTTTTTGTTCTGTTAAATACAATCTAAGTATAGTTGATAGCTAGCGGTAGGGGTCAAACATGCACGAGGAGAAACTTTTACAGAAAAGTTAATTTTGCACGGTGAAACTTTTGCAGAAAGGGTTAATTTTACACAAAGACACTTTTGCATAATTTTTTTATAGTATTACTTTTTAACTATCACTGTTTATACTAACCCTTGCCCTCGGTTGGTAATTTTTTTCTTTTCTTTTTTTGATTTGCTATTTATTTATATTTTTTATTTATTTTTTTAGTAATTTCTTTTTGATTTTTTTTAATTATCATTCTTATCCCTTATTATTACCCTCAGTCGGTACCTTTTTTCTTCTTTTTTGATTTTTTATTAGTTTTTTTTTTTACAGGGTTACCATATGTTTTTGGCAAATTTTCTCCATGTTTTTAAAATTTCTTGCAGGCTATTGAAATTACAATTTTCAGCGTCTTTTTTTAGTTTAAAATTAAGTTTAAGGTAAAAAAATGTGTTAAATAGTGTAACGACATTGAAAAGATATCTTAAAGCTTCTTTAAATGGATTTTTTATTGAGAAAAAAAATTTGATGATTACAAAATATTTTCATCTATCTATACGATAGATATTTTGTGTCAAATCGAAATTTTACTACTTAACATGTATAAATCGTATAGAATTCCAGGTTTTTTATTGATTGTTGTTAAAAGTTCCGGGATTTTTCAAAATTTATCAATTTCGAGGTTTTTTTAGTTATTTTAGCCTACAATGTCAAATTGCAGGTTTTCCCATGATAGTTTTTTTGGCAACCCTGTTATAACTGTTTTTTTTACTCTCGTGCAAAAGTATCACTTCGTGAAAATTTGACCCAATTAATAGTGCTAAAACTATACAGTTTTAACAAAATTTTTATTTATCAAAAGTTAATGCAACTTAAAGTAACTTAAACTATTAAATATAGATATTTGTTATTTATTGTATAAATCTCAAAAATTTATAAAATTTTATATAAAAGCAATTGTAGTATACTCTTTTTAACAAAGGTTTACATTTATAAGGAAAAATTAATAAAACAAATATGAATACTCAAACAAAACATATTTATTAAAAAAGTACAAGAAAACTCACAAAACTTAGAAATGCTCTGCCAATACAGTCATTGAAGTTTATTTCTTCTGAAACACAGCTTTTAAGTTTTGTAAAAAGTTTTTGGGTTAGCTAAAAAAAATTACAAAATAAGTTGACGAAGCGAAAGACAGTTTCTTGTTTTACAAAGCAGATATTTTAATAAAGTATCAGCAAAAAATAAGGTGAAGACTTTAATATTTCCGGTAGTTAAAAGTTACAACTTTTAACTAATTATATAAAACCCTGTAACTTTGCATTAAATTTTTAACTGCAGTTAAGATTGAATTAAGAAAGCTTTTTTCAACTTTGTTTATTTTAAAACTAAATAAACTAAAACTAGTGGGTACTTTTTTATAACTTTATATTAAGTTTCAGAACATTGGAAAACATTCAATAACTTCATTTAATATGAAATAAAATTATATTCTTTAAAAAACTTACTTCGTATATTTGGTCTATATTGGAAAGTAGTACTTTGACTGTACCTTCTTTAATGAGTTCATCTGTTTTATCGCTTTCTTTGCTCTCTAAATTTGGTTTAAAGTGCTGTGAATAAAATTATTTATTGCATAATTCTTATAATAACTATTCTACTTATTTAAATAAATATTTGCGTTAATTTTTTTTTAAGTTACAGGTTTTTAATATTTTTTTTATGGTAATATGTTCAAAGTATGTGTTATTTTTTACAATTATTCCAGTTAAAGAAGATCTTATAGATTTTAAAAACCTCCTAACAAATAAGTATGTTTTCAAAATACATTTATTTTAATTTAATATATGATTTGGTTTTATTGTAACTTATTTAAACTTACAAAACTTTTATAACATTATCAATTTCTTTTTACAAATTAATATAAAAATTAAAATCTTTATAGCTTTACAACAAAGTAGATGTTTTTTTCAACAGTAAGACAACATTTTTGCATTGAATATAAAAGATGTTATGCAGAATCTTTTTAAAAAACAATAAATACCTAATACCTTTAAATTTTGAAATACCTTAAAACCACATAAATATACTAACTTCTAACTAAAATAGAATATTAAACAAGTCTTAGGTGTTATGTTAAGCAACAAATAAGCAATTTAAAGAAAGAGGTAAACTAAAATGATGCATATAGTATGATAAAAAATTGTGTAATTAAAAAGAACAAATAATTTTAAATTAAACTTTTACTCTTTTTTAGTGTTTTGATTTTTTTCATTTTATAGTTTTAAGTATCAAATCATTAATGTAAATAGTTAGTTTTTTACTTTAATCAAACTATTTTTACTTTTAGTATACGGGCTAACAACAACATATCTTTAAAAGTACTGAGAATGTTTATAAAAAATTATCTATTGTGTTTTTTACAAAACAAAATTAAATTCTAAGCTATTTTAGACAATACTAGCTCTAAATACTGTTTTATATAGAAAAACTAAACTTTGTTTTATTTTTAGAGCAAAATTAAATTAAACTATACTTCTAAAACTAAATATTAAATTTAGTGTTTAAAATATAACTCCGTAACAAAAAAAAGTGAAGCTAATTTTTTTGATACAATTTTTAAAAGAGTTTAGTAATTATTTCATAGCTAGTGCAAAAGAATGCAAAATAAATAATTATCTAGTTTAAACTTTTTACATAATAACACTTATACTTAATTTACATAATACAGTAGTTATTACAGTTTGGTGGTAATAATCTTTATTACAATAATGAAAAAGATGTATAAGTTTACAGTTAATATTATTTTGTTAACAACACTAAAATTATAAAAACTACCACAAATAAAACTGATGAATTTTTACTCAAAACACCTATAACAACTCACAGTTACTAAAAATTTTAATTTGTCAAAGTAAGTTTTTTCTGTATTTACAAATTCATTAAGACAATGAATTCTCATTCTGATATTCTTTTGTCTTTTATCTTCATTGTCTTGTTCCATTTTAATCTTTTAATTGACACAATTATGTTCACATGTAACCGAAACACAAATTTTTGACTATAATGTATACTACTCTAAAAAAAAATTTATTAAACTTTAGATATATATTTTTTGCTTCTAAATTTGTTTAACTAAAACTAATTTTTAATATAATGCATTTAGTAGTAATAAAAATCATTTATTCACTTATATAAATTAACTTTTTTAAGAAATAAACTGTAGTTGTATTACCAAATACTACTGATTAACTTACAAATTGGATTATACTGTGTTAAATTAATCTTATACAGTAAGATAAGAAAAATAATATATATCTTTAGTAAACTTTTTTAGATAATTTAAAAATATCTAAAAACAATAAATATCAAAAATTAAATACATTTAATGCTGACTAAAACTATGAGTAAAATAAATGTGTATTCCAATTTTTTTGAGCTTCCTACGTTTTGTGTCAAAATAAAACATCATAATTTACCTTTTTAATTAGAAAAACCCCTCAGGTAATGTTTATAAAAAACTAAGAATCTTAGAATCACTCAACCAAATAAGTTACGTTGTGTTTTTTTAGTACATGATCAAAAATAAAAAACTTTATCAAACACAAAAATAAATATTTGTTTTTTATTAAAAAAACAAAACTGTTAAACTGAGATACATATTAATTATAATTTATTTTTATTTAATTTTAAACTAAACTTCAAAGTTTATTATATGCTTTTTATAAAACTAAACTTAAAAAAAAACTATAGATAGTTTTTTTGTATAGCTAGCTTAAGTTGTAAACTTAATTAAACCTATGTTTAATAAGTATCTTTCTAAAAACTTATATAGATCATTATAATAAAAAAATTAGTGTCTGTAAAATTTATTCAAAATTTTTCTATAGCTTTGTTATTATTATCCCATTAGTTGTAAAATGCTTATTTTTTTATTTTAAAATAGTACACAGTTAAATATAAAAAATCTGTGTTCTTACCAAATTTGAATACAGCTAATTTATAAACAGTTGGTTTATTTTCCTTGTAAGTATTTTTAATTTGCTTGTTGCACATTAATTTGCAAGCTACACAGCTTACTACTTGTATTAAGTACTTATAGTAAATTTAAACTAATAGTTTTTACTAAAAATAATCTTGGTATATTAAAAAGGTTTTTGTTTCATCAAAAAAATTTTGGCTTAACATAAAAAATTACTTTAATTTTGTTTAGTTTACTAACTATGCATCTAAGTACGATAAGTTTTCTTTGGTTATGTTTTTTTAGTAGTAATCTTTTACTGATTTTAAAAAATACGCTGTTTGTATATCCAAGAGTGTAATTTACCTTTTAAGAATGTAGTGTACTATGTTTAATTTTTGAAATTTAACAAATAGTTGTTTTGATACTCTAAGCTTATTAAAAATTAAAAATTACCAAGACCCAAAAAGCTACTAACAAACTTTTTTTTAAAACATAAATACTACTAACCTCAATAAAATCACACAACTTATGAAGTCGCGTAAGAACTGAAATATAGTTTTGTTTGTTGCTGAAATAAAACATTGTATTTTGTCTTAAGAAATTTGATATATTCACAAAAAATTTATTTTCTGGGCTCTTTAAAAAGCACAATTTAGTAAAAAAAATTCTTACTGTTAACATGTTTAAAATAAAACCGTCTACTATATTATTCAAATAAAAACTGAATTAATTTTTAGGTTAATGATAAAAACAACTAAAGTAAAGTTAAATCATAAAACTAACTTATTGTTTAAAAAAAATTGAAAAAAAAAACTCTAAACTCAAAAAAAAAATTCACATATGTTAGTTCCTAGTTTTAACATTTTCAAGTTTTTTTTTAAATCAATATAATTTAATTTTGATCTATTTATTTTGTAACTTGAAATTTTTTGACTTTTTTTTGCAAATACAATAAAAAAAACATTAATATTTCATTAATTGTTTATCTACGTAAGTTATTATTGTTTTATAACATGTACTTTAGTCAAGTACTAACTAATCTTGCATTTATTATCAACAGTAATATCATTATGTGCTTACTCTAACAAACACTGAATGAAATCAGACCATATTAATTATGTTGCTACTTTCTTTTTACCAAATTAGCTTTGTAGTAAATCATAATTCATAAATGTAATTACCACTTTTCATTTTTCTTTTTAGTTTTTAGCTTGTTTCGTTTATAAGCATAATTTCAAACTTAGATTTAAAGCATAAACAGTTTAAACAGATAATAAAACTAGTACTAATAATAATTTACTCCACATTACAAAACTTATTTTAAATAAAGATAACCTTTATGACATAACGACTTTCAATGTCAGTTGTTTATTTTTTGGTATAAAATTTTATGTTTTTTTTTAAGTTTCAACTCTTAAACAGATGTTATGTTAATCATCTATAAAAATTAGTTTTATACTTCAATACTTTTTTTTATAAGTCATTTTTAGTTTGTAGTGTTTATTTCTACAAACTTTATAGCAGAAATCTTATAAAACTACAGAAAATTTAACAGGTTGTTGAAACCATAAATCAATAAGAAGTTTTTTAAAAATTATAAATCGTTACCCTATTAGGCTACATACGTTTTTTTTTACAAATTTTTAAAACTAAAACTTAGCAGAAGTTGACTTAATAATTTTTAACTTATTTCACGTAGATAAAAGTAACTAAAGAACTTCCATTTAACTTTTAGTAATTTGGAAAATTATCTATTTAAGTTTATAACTAAAGTCTCTTTTATAGAAGTTTAGCTATGTAAATCAACCTTTTTTTTACTTTCTTAACTGAAGTCTAAACATAAGTATAAAAGTTTTTTAAGTATTAAACAAGCAATAAAGTTTAAAGTTATCAGTAATACTGTTACATATACAATAGATTTTTTTTTAATTAAACCTTCACATAAAGTGTGCCTTGTTTTTAAGCAAAATTACTAATACTGCAAATGTTTAATACTATATGTTATTAATGCATTATGATTTAAAATTAACTTAGATTTCATTGAAGTTAAAGATTTTTTCAATTAAAATTAAAATCTCTGAAACTATGAATGACTTAAATATTACATAACGTTTATATTTAATAGTGGTTTTTAAGTTTTTAAGTGTTTTTTTTTTAATTTTACATATACTGCATAATGCATATAAGCTAATCGATTAAAAAAAACATAATTACCAAGTTATACAAATAAGACAAAAAATATACTTTTTATACTAATAATTTACCGGTCTAACATTTTCTAGGAAACATCAGCCTGTCATACTGGCAGAAGAATAGAACCTTTGGTTTCTACCAAACACTTGGAACAGACTTAGTTTGCAAGTGATCACTCATGCATAAAAAGAATCGGGTTTCTGTTTATGTTTGTGATGAAATTACTTCGTTAAGCTCAAATAAGACTGTTTTGTAAACAACTCGAACAAGTTATGATTGTTTTCTTTTTGCACGATAACAACGTTACTACACAGGTAGTAGATAGATGGACTACATTAGAACAGTTTTAAACTGCTTATAAAAGTTTAGAGATACCGATAAGCGTAGATTTTGTTTTATACTAATCCACGTACAAACTTACGTTTCTAATTTCAAACTTGAAGTAAAAAAAACTTTTAATGATAAATAATTTTTTTAAACTTGTTTTGTTTCAATTCTTATATGCCTAAAATTTGAAACCAAAATAAGTTAAACTATAACTTATAAGTTTTTAACTTCAGATTATAATATGTTTTAAAACGTCGAGTGGAGGTTCAACACCAAATCTTAATCTTATTGGTCATTGTAGCATAAAAATACTGGTTTTGTTGGTTCCTCTGGATTGTCTACCTTTTATCTGGAAACTTGAGAGCTCTCAGAACATTTTTTTTTTATTGCAGAATCTAGACTATTAATCTAATATCTTCGTTCATTCTTATATGTTTACATATATCGAGCTATTTTGCAGAAGTTCTGTTTTCCAAAACTAGCTTTAAACAACTTTAATCAATTTACTTTACATAAATTGTATGTAAAGCACACTCAAGCTAGTTAAAAAAGTTATAAGTCATAGGCCGAATGTTTTTCGATTGTTTGAAGAACTACTTTAAATTTTCTCTAGAATTAGAGGCTAGTTTCTAATAGCTCATTATTTTGATATTGTTCATTTTTTAAAAATTACATACAAAGTAACTTAAATATGTCATTAATTAAAACTTAGCTTGGTTACCTAAACATTGACAAGTTAATACGTGTCTGAAATTTTCATACAGATCTCTTTAAGAGATAAGTAAAAACAAAAAAAAAATCGGAGTTTATCACTGTATCTATAAACGTTGACAAATTTAATGAAATACGAAATTTTTAAAAAATAATATACAAAAATAAGTTTAGTAATTAGCTAGCATGCATTCAGCTTGTTTTTATGTTGACAGTAGAGCTTTAAGCCTTAAGTGTTGTTTTGTTTTCATATTCACGTGCAAGAACATCTACTTCTATTTAATGTAGCAAGTGAAATATGAAGACTTTATTAAAACAGACACTTGCTAGAAATGATAAAGTTTTGTTCACTATACAAAACATAACTTAGGGGATTCTGATTTAAAATATATACAATTAACTTTTTTTTAAACAGCTGGTTTAAAAATTTCCTTGATGAAAAATTAAACATATTGTATATAACAGTTTCAATAAATAATAAAACTAATAAAAAAGGGTTTATTTCAAAAGAACAAATTAGTATGTTTAAACTAAGTAAAAAATTAACTTTATTACACAAAAGAGGTATAACAATGTTCAACTAAAATTTAAACAAAACACGATACAAAAAAGTTTAGTTTGAATATCACAATAATATGCAAGCTAAAGATTCACATCCAAACAATCTCCAACAATCCTACTGCTGTATTTTCTCTGCAATGCTCAAAAGTGTCGCCACGCTCTTTTTCCTCAGCGTGCAAACGTCCTGTTCCACCGATATGTTTTCAGGTATATGGCGGTAACTATCGATCATTGCCAGCGCGTACTCAATACAAAACAAACCGCAGCTGGTGCCATCCGTCTGCAGCGTTCGACCCACTTGTTTCAGACTCCAAACACGATCTGTAAAGTTCCATTCTCCGCCTTCCAAAGATATGTCTTCGCACGATATGTCGTCCCCTGGTTTCCTGCCCTTACCATGGTGGAGCTCGGTGTACCACATCAGGAGTTTGTTTCCCAAAACCTCCGAACTGCCACCAAGGGGATCTAGAACGTACAGACTGCTCGTTGGCTTGTCAAACATGACCAGGACCCAATGGTAGCCGTTGTTGAACACGGTCAAGTAGCGATCCCGGTCCGATTTGAAGCGCGGAACGTCGAACCTTGTGTGGTCAGAAATCATGGTTTTTGTGACCGTGGTTTCAACGTATTCAATTTGCGAGTCAACGCAATGATGACCTATGATAGTGTCTAGTATGACATCGTTTAACTCTGAGTTGTTTTGAGCTAGAGAGCGAAATTCCAAGCTAGTTATGTTGTAACAATCTTTACCAACATTGCATTTTATAAGTTTTTCATCATCCTTGAATATTCTTTCTTGAGGATTGAAAATATACTTGACCCATTCTTGCATTTGATTTTTTTCTAATAAATTGTTATTATAGGTGTAAAACACTACTTCTCTTATGATCAACTGTCTTTGTTCTTTTGATAAAATTACCTTTACATTTTTGGGTAAGTTGTTATGCTTTTCTTCATAAACCTTTTTTTCCTTGTTTTTAGTTGTTTTATTTATTTCATCTAAGTCACCGTTTGCTTCTGTACCTTGATCTCTTTCTGAAAAATACTTTTGGTTAAACAAGAATGCTTAACAAATGCTTTTAGTAACGAAACTTCTAAAAATATATAAAAGATCAAAAAGTCACATAAACTAGCCTGAAGTTTTTAAGTTTTCAAGTAAATCCGACACACAAACGTTCAAATTGTTTAAACCACTAATATTAATAATCCTTAATTTTTATAAAATTTGAGAACTGCCAAGGCAAATAATTTAATTTCTATGATTGAAACTGACCAAATTCAGTCCGATAAAAAAGTCTGCAATCCGCGATGTACATCAGTAGTTTTATATAACATTTATAGTTACTACAAGTATGTTAACTTGAATATAAAAAAATTTATGTCAGACTTGTTTTTTTTGTGTTTTTACTTTCATAGTATATATAAAGAGTTAAACATTTATCATAAAATATTTGTGATTTTGTCATTAATGTAATGAACTGTTAGAAACAATCTTTTTTTTTTAATATTTTGAAATAGAACTGAACTTATTTTGAAATAAAACTGAAAAACTTTATATAGATAGATAGAAAAGTGTGAACACTCACAGCTATGGTCAAAAGATTGCTGTGGAGAAAGACCTTTGGGTCATGAGCTGCACACAATTTTCTTGTAAACTTTGTTGTTAGCTAATTTTTTAATAATAAGCAAAAAGTGCTTGTTTATTATAAATCTTATTTTAGTAATTCTAGTAGCAAAAAGATATTATGTCTTTGAACAAATACAATATATAATTTTAATTTAGTTTCATAACTTCCTACAGTAGTATGTATCTGAAGAATAATTTATTGTTGAGTTAAGTGAGTTTAATAATAGTGTAAAAAATCTGAATCAAGTTTAAACATATAAACTAAAACAAGCTAAAGCTTAACAATTCTATCAATATCTAATTAAACTCACTAGCATCATAAGATTCAATTTCAGAATTGTTGTCAGATTCATAACTCATGATAATGTAATTTTGACTCTGAAGATAAATATTATACAAAATCATCTTTCAGAATATAGTTTACAAAAAATTAACTTTTATAGAACAATAAATAAGGTTAAAATTAAAAAAAGTCTAAACAAAAAGTTAAAATTTTAGCTTATTTTTACTATACATTTTAATAAAAAACCTACCAAATTTTTGTGTGTGTCAAATGTACTTCAAATATCGATACATCATTTATTTAGTTTTTTTAGTCTTAGTAAAATTTTGTACCCAAGTATCATTCAACTGTATTGTAAGGAATGTACTGTATATTTGTATTAAAGGTTCAAATCAATAAACATAAGCATACTAAAGAAAAAGCTTAAACTATTTTTATGAAGAAATTAGAATTTTAAAGAACTATAATCTCTTAAAATGAACTTTTTTTTGAATGTTACATCAGCAACTTCTATGTTTTAGTAATGCTAAAAAGCTGACATTGCAGTTTAAAAAATATTAATTATGTGTTGACAAAAAGACAAAATGCAACTGAAACAAAATATTTTGTCGAAAGTAAACATTTAATGTCTAATTTAGTGTGTTATGTTTAATAAACTAACAATTAATTAAACTGTTAGAAATAAACTATTACTCAACCGAGTTTTTTTTTTGCGTTTGTTGTAAAATCATTTAAAAGTAAGGCATACTTTAATGACTAAAAAAGTCTTTGTCCAAATCAGTTTTTTTTTTCTAAGACCTTTAAAGTTGTTTTAATGATTAAACAAACCAAGTCAATCTATATTAACAGGGTTGCCACTCGTTTTACAAAAATTTTTGCAGGTTTTCCAAACCTTTTTCTCCAGGTTTTTAAAAAACACATTTTTGGTTCTTTTTTTGTTTAAAGTTAAACTTAATGTAAGAAACTGTCAGTATAAAAACATTGAAAAGATACTCATAAGCTATTTAATTGTGTTTTTTAATTTAAAAAAAATGATGATGCAAAAAACTTTTGTCTGTACGATTGATTTTGAGAAATAAATTGAAATTTTACAACTTAATATGTTCCTTATATAACCTTAATATGTTTATATTCCAGTTTTTATAGCGATTTTTGTTCAAAACTTCAGGTTTTCCAGGTTTTTTTGCCTAAATTGTCAAATTTCAGGTTTTTTCAGGGTTCAAGGTAAAGTGGCAACCCTGATATTAAGCATTTATAAGAAAAGTTCTTTAAAAACGTCTTTGTTGAAATGTATAATAAATATAAATACTTAAAAGTAATATAACTAGCTAGAAAAAAAAACTTGCATCTAAACAAATAATCAAACATTTTTATATGTGGTTAAGTGTTAAATCAAACTAAATTAAAATAAAGATATTTTTAAAATAGTGTATGCAGAAGAACAAAAAGTATGTTTGAGGATTGTAGTGGTTTTTTTGCATAATTTTCTAATTGAGTTACTTAACATTAATACTACACAATGAAAGTTATACTGGCTAGAAAGAATAAAATGTGAACTCACAAGTCACAACTATAATCAATAGTTTGGTGTGAAAAACGACCACTTGGTCGTGGAACTGCACAACATTTTCTTGTAAATATTGTTTTAAATTAACATTATTATAATAAAAGTGAAAAACGTTAAGACTAATATTATACAACTTTTCATAAGTACACTAGAAAATAAGAATTTTAATTAAAAAAAGGTAATCTCACTACCATTTACACTATGCCATTAGGGATGGGTTTTATTGTGTTTTCCTTTTGTAAAACAAAAACAAAATAAGAAACTCACAATTGAAAAAATAATAGTAATTAGTTAACTCGTTTTACAATATTCAGTAACAATAAAACATTTACTGACATTAATTACAAGTTTTATTATTATTACAATAGTTGTTTAAAGTCAGTTAAAATAGTAGCTAATATAAGTATTCTTTCAAAATAAGTACACTAAGAATTTATAAGAAACTACCATAAAAAAATGTGAGGATTTTGAATAGTAAACACAATTACATACAAAATGAATTAAACGTAATATTATAGCAGATTCACATACTTTCCTGCAACACATTTTTATATTTATATATTATTTTTTGCCCTTTGAAGTTTTTATTTCACTTGTTATATAGTACAAGTGATGTAATTTAAACGAACAAAATTCTTACGTCGATTACAAACCTACTTAAGTAAATTTTCAACCTTTCCTCAAGACTTTTTGTTTAGATAAGAAATACAATGTCGTTTAAATTTTTATAGATTTTTTAGTGCTACCATGAACATCTTTTTTTTTAAGACTAATTTTAGTCAAAATAACAACTTTTGAGAAAAAAGTTCAAATATCATTACATTGGTATCGTAACTGATATACTTTTAGTAGTTAAAATGATATCATCAGTTTCTGAACATAATAAAAAAAATATCAAAACAAACAAATACCGAAATTTTGGAGGTAAAAATGTGCAGAATCTACTATTGTTTAACTAAAATTTGTGTTATGTATATCTGTGCTACCCGCTGATCAAAATCATAAACAAAATAAAAACTAAATGCTATCAAATTTAGAAGCAGTATTAGTATTTTTAACATAAATTATTATAAATTTCTGATACATTGAACACATGTAAGCTTAGAAAAGTTTGTTTTGTTTTTTGTATAATTTACTTGGCTTTTTTTGTCTTAATGTAAGCAATAAAAAATTAAGACTTTAAATTTTTTGAAAATGTTATAAAATTAAGCTTTTAAAACTAATTTAAAAATTACCGAAAACTAAAATGTAATCAAAGTTATACAAATGTTAAACAAAGAACAACTTTAATTAGCTTTAGGAAAAAATTTCAGTTTTTTATTTAAGCTTTTAACTAGTTATAAACTTATCTTACTTTTAATACTACAATCTGAGTAACAAGTCTGAAGTTGTATTACCATTTTACAACTGTGATTATAATAGCTTCAAATATATAACTAATTTAACTTTTTGGTAAAAAAAATGTTCATAGTTTAAAGACTATAGTATAAGCCTATATACTAATCGATAAAGCTAATAAGTATTAAATGTATCTGAGAAGTAAATAATCTATCTTTTCTTGTGTAAAAAAAGCTAATGCAGTGGTATTTGGTTTTTAACTAATTTTAGTTTAAGCTAACAGAATAAATACTAATCATAGCATAGTAGAAATGTATAACACCATACGCTTAAGTAAAAACTTGCAAAGATCAATAGTTATCCGTAATAATCTCCAAAAATATAAAACTCCATTTTTTTTGGAAATACTTAAAGTAAACTCTGTAATCTAAGATGCATAACCAAACTAAAATTCAGTTTTAAAACTTTTGTTTTAGTATCAGTTTTTTAAAAGTTAAAGCAACTCTTGACGGTCGTTTAAGTTTTAATTGTTAACTGACATTTTAAATTTTAAATAAACCAGGAAACCATTAACTTATTTATAGTCGAAAATTAAAAGGTATTTAATTTTTACGTTAAAATATTTGCGTTTTATACTTTTAGTTAGCCTCTACTTCTTTATTACTCTAATATTTGATTAACAGCTGTGTTTCATAAGAATTCTGTAAAGCTTTAAAATTTATGTCTTTAATAAAAGTCAGAAGTTATCCATGATGCGCGACTCGAATAACGGAAAGGTTTTTTTCGTGCACCAGATCCTAATACCAAATATTTTGAGCATTTTTTTCATGGTTTGTTCAATAAACAACACTATGTTTAAATTAGGTCGTTTGTTTAGTGCTACTAAAATCATAACTATAAATTTTATAAAATTTGTTTACTTATCTAAAACACTTATTAGATATTTTTTCTTTGATGCAGAGGTCTGCAGACCGGACTCGTATTGTCAAAAATAAAAATCTGACCAACATATAAGTTAAAAAACTGCTACAAATAGAATTTATTGTTATTTATGAAGTAAAATATATTATTTTGTTCATATGTATATTGCAAGTGAGCAAAGGTGTTAGTTTTAATATTATTAGTTTACAATTTTGTGGTTAGTATGATTTTACATACATTTTTAGTATGAAAGACTTTACATGCTAACCATGCCGATTTACTAAGCAGCTAATCGCTAGTTATAAATCACATTTATTTCAAAAAACCATTGCAAAACTTATTCTTTGAGAACACAAGTTACTTTAATCAAAAAAAAACTCTACAGATAGCAACACTTATAAAAAATATGACTGATGTTTTGGAAACTTGCTCCGACGAGAGGCTTGCAGAAATAATATGGAAAGAGCAAGACATTTCGGCGTTCAAAAAAGAATACTGGATGCCGGAGCTGAAAAAATACGAAGCCGATCACCCTCGAGTGCTCGAGAGCCTCCGGCGGGCGACGAGGCATCACCTCGAGGGAAACTTTTCAGATTGCAAGTACGCGGGTGAAGATGAGAACATGCACCACGGCAGCTTCGAGTGCACCCACCACGAAAAAGGTGAAGACTTCTACGAGATGCTCAAAAGGGAGGTGCGCCACCATCTGACCGCTCAAGTACTGCCACGTGTTAAAAATACAGAAAAAGAAAAACTGGTTTCCGGCATTGCTGGCAGCTGGCGAGTTTTTCAAGCAACGATCTACACTTTTTCTGTGGTGTTTGAACATCTGGAGGACTGGATAAAAGAGCTGCCGGAGGACGAAAGAAAAGACCAGATCGAAGAAGTCGGACTGAAGCTGTTCAGGGATGAAATCTTGTTGGAAGAGACGGTTTTGGAATCTTTTCTCATCAGTTATGTTGCAGTTGACTTGCGACCATCGAAGTGGAAATATGACAAGCTCAGAAGAGCTGAGAGAAATGCGCATGATGCTTATAAATATGAACTGCTTCGAGGAAGTTTTCGAAAGTAAGTTTTTGCGGCAGTCCGAAGAATATTACAAAACTGTTCGCGCACCAAACTCTTTTATCAAGTTCTTCAAGCGGTTATGTCTTAAAAGTGGAAGAAGTGATCAAAGCAGAGGCCTTGCGCAATGAACAGTACCTTTTAAGTTCAACAATTGAAAAACATACTCGGTTGTTAGAAAAAGTTCTTATCGAAAAACAATTGGAAGCAATTGTTATTAAAGAAAAGTCTGGAGTAGTGGATTTGCTTCATAGAAAAGAGGTTATTGAGCTCAAATCCATATACATTACTCTTAAAAGAGTAAAAGGCGGCATGAAAGCCATCAAAAAATGTTTGAGTGCTTACCAAATAAAAGAGGTTAAAAGAATTATCGATACGTTTAACAAAAAGTCAAGTGAACAACTCATCAGTAGTTTAGTTCAATTAAAATACAGTTTTTATGAATTTTTACAAAATTCGTTTGCTAATAACGAAAGCTTTAAATGTTTAATTGATGAAAATTTTTCTAAACTTTTAAGTACAAAATTAGTTAGCAAATGTTTGTCTTTTTTTATTGACTGTAAAGTTAAAAAGAATACTTCAGAGAATCAACAAATTCAGCTTGATAAAATTTGTAAGGATTTTATAAATATTTTGCAATATATTTATGATAAAGAATTCTTTAAAATTGTGTTTGGTTGCATTTGAGTAAAAGGCTATTGAATCGATGTTTACCCATAGAAAACGAAAAACGGATTGTTGAAAATATAAAGACTGTATGTGGATCAGATTTAGTACGAAATTTTAAAGTTATGATAGAAGACATGGAGTCTACTGATAAGCTTAACACAAGTTTCAAAAGAGAAATAGAGCTTGATACTGTTGTTAGTTTTAATGTCAAAGTAACAAATTCAGTTTCATGGCCACAAAAACAATCCGATTCTACCAACATACCTTCATGCATAGCTAAATCATTTGACAAGTTTCATAGCTTTTATCAAGCAAAACACAATGGTAAAAGAGTGTTAACATTCATCAACAAAAGTTTCTCGGCTGAAGTTTTATTTAGCATTCGAAATAAAATTTATACTTTTGTTGTTAACAATTACCAAATGGAAGTTATATTTCTGTTTAACACTCGGTCTCATTGGAGCTTTCAAGAAATAGTTAATGAGACTAAAATACCATCGAAAGATTTAGAAAACGTTCTTAAATCTTTTACAATGGGTAAGAAGAACACTCGAATTCTTTGTAGAGATCCAAGTGAGGAAAACATTTCTTTCACCGACCAATTTTCAATAAATGAGCACTATACCAGTAAAAACCTAAAAGTTAAAACTCCTCTACTTAATTTGCCCGTTTGTAAAGAAAAGAAAGCAAGAAGTAGTCGAAAAAGTGCTAATAAACCTTCGAGTGCTATAAAAACTGCAGTATTGTCAGTTGTAAAGTAAATGGAGCAAGATGTTCTAATTTCAGCGGTAATGAATATGTTGAAAGATGTGAAATTCAACTTAAGTGATTTAAGAAACCAATTGACAGCCTTGCTGAAGGAATTGTGTATATTAAGATCGATCAGGAAGAAAAACCCTAAATAATATATGATTTAAATCAGTTTTTTTTTATATTTACAATAAAGTATACTGATCGAATATTTATCATTTAACGTATACTCTGTAATTTTATGAAAAGATCGGCCATAAAATTTAAAGTATTTTTCTATATATATTTTTTAAATTTTATATTGTAAAAAGCTTGTAGATGATAAATTTATAAAATGCATCTTTAAATTTTATTAAAGGCCATGTAACTTTAACTTACTTTACTTAAGATGGTTAGTGTTAAATAAAACCAAGTTTCCAGTAGAGTGCTTATGAATACGGTGACCGTTGAGTTTTCTAAAATGATTTTTACACTTGGCAAATACCACAAAATCACCTTTTGCTAAATTTTAGCTAACTTAAAAAAGTTTTTATGAAGGCTGTTATAGATTTTCTTAAAACCATTCAACGCAAATTTTATGATCCAAAAAATGCGACCTTTGAGTTTTTAGATGAATTTTATCTATGGAAATTATTACAATAACACTTAGTTCACAATTTAAAAGATTTAGAGAAATTTTCATGTAGGTGCTTCTTAATTTATTGAGAAAAATAACCAAAAATACAAGAAAACTTACAAAAAGTGTAAAGAATTACATAAAATCAAGAAGCGCCTCCATATTTTTTTTAAATTGTTATAAGTTATTTACAATTTTTTTATGTGGTAATTGGCCACATGTAAGGAAAATCAGATAAAAACTCTAAGGTTGAATTTTTTGGTCCAGTACAGTTTGTATTGGTGTGGTTTTCAGAATATCAAACATAGCCTCTACAAAAACTGTTTTAAGTCAGCTAAAATTTTCTGCAGAGTGGTTTTGTGGTATTTGCCAAGTGTAAAAAAAGGTGTAAACTCAAAGGTCGCAGTATTTGTAAGCACCCTAGTGTCCAGTGCCTTCGACAAATTATAACAAAATTTTAATGAAAACATTACTACTTTTTATTATAACTTTTATTTAATACATTTATGGTGTTTTTAAATGTTTGTAATTTTATTAAAAAAAAAATTAAGTAAATTGTTATCATTAAAAATATAGTCAAAGCCGGATTTTACCTTCAGGCCGTTTGTTTTACACCTTTAGACATAAAAATGATTGAACTGAAAAAAAAAAATACAAAAAAGTATTAACTTAACATTATTAATTAACTCGAACATCGCCATATGTCAGGAACAGGCAACGTAAGATCCGTTGGGTATCCTGCCAAGCAGAAACTGATTTCAGAACTAATTCTAATCTTAAAAGAAAATTGTATAAAGCAACTAACATTAAACTTTTTATAACATTATAAAAATTATAAATTAATACTTTAAAATAGTTCAGCTTTAATTTTTTTAATTGTTTAGTATTTTAAAATTACGAGGTCCGCATAAAGCTTTTCGTAAACTAAGCTGCCAAATAAAAGAGTTTCCTTCAACCTATTATCGATTTTAAATTAGAAAAAAATTAAGATTCAAAGCTTTTGGATTTTTTTTTATCAACTGGACCCGGATGTGGCCGGAACTCGACTTGAAAAACAAATTTTTTGATCAGGGAAATGACTAGGTTTAAAAAACATTTCTATACTTAAACAAAAATTTAACACTTTAATAAACACAATTAATTAACTTTATAAGCTTCATAAATTAAACTTTAACTTCATGTTATTATTAACTGCATCTTTAGCATTTAAAACTTACCAAAGTGAAACTAGATGACACGTTTAATTGTAGTCCTCCAGGGCCTGAGGTAGGAACTACCTTTATTTGGGGGAAGTCCCTTTTTTTGTTCTAAACGTTTAGCGCGTTTAGCTCTTAAGGCTTTTACTGAATATACCTTACTCATTAGGTTTAACTTATTAATTAAAAAGTATGTAGTAAACTTAGTATATATAATTTTTCAATGAAGTGAGTTTATTGAAAACGTGATATTAATGTGAAAATTAGGAAGTAGAATTGATAAAGCAGCCAATTTATCAGTAGATTAAAACTGCGAAAACAAACACAACAAATAAACACAAAGTTCTACATATAGAAATGTTCTTAAAGTGTTTTAAATCTTAAATACAAAATAGTTCTTACTAATAAAAGTACTAATAATACAAAGTCTTAATATATATTGTGCTTTATGCACAACGATGGCTAAACTAAGCACAATATAATACGATAATGCAAATAAGCATCAATATCTTATAAAACGAATATAATACAATCTTATGCTTTCTGCACGATCTTATGGCTAACTGAGCCAAAAACAAAAATATCAAACAACATATCGAGCTGCGCGTAGTGCGCAAGCTAGAGGCTAATGAGCATTATAACAAACATTGTTAAAGTTTTATTGTGTGATTTGATTAAAAATCGTCTAACGCCCCCTGGCGGTCATTTAAAATACAAAAAAATGCATATTTTGTTACATAATAATTGATGTTTATGTTTTAATAAATTTTTTTTATCAAATTTTAAATTTAGACTATGCGTTTTATATATTTTTAGATACTTGTTTAAAGTAAATAAATTATTTCTAAAACGCTTTATAAAAAACATTAAAGCCCAACTTAATTGTCGATATTTAAATAGATTATTAATTGCTATATTACTGTGGTATAAACATTTTTTATATTCATAAAAACACTAAATAACTAAATGAATTCTAATTTGATAAACTAAAAAATATACAATGAACTTTATAAAAATAGCTTTAAATCATCTAAAACCTTTTTTTTTACTCTTTATCTACAACTCCTGAGCATCTAGTGTAAGTTTCAAGATTAGCTTTAAAAATACTTAAGATCTTTTTTTGCTCTTCATCAAAAACTCCAGAACATCTGAAAGTAAGTTTCAAAATTAGCTTTATAAAACTTAAAATACTAAAAAATTTGTCGTTTAAATTAAGGTAGATAGTACTTTCTATCTCTTTACTTATATAGATTTAGAAAAAATCAAACTTTGGTAAAAAGTTATATTAAATAAAATTTTTACTATACCAAAACGAAAGTCATGTCTATAATTTTTTGAAATTATACTAGCAATGTTAAGTTTTTAAAAATAAACCATTTGATTTTTTCCTGTAAAACTTTTTTTTTTACTGCTGTTTTAGGATGTACTAGCTAAACTAAAAATTTACTTTAATTAAGGAATTTTTACCCTATAGTTTTTTATTATACTTAAAAAAAAACATTAATGTTTAAAACCGATTAATTGATTATATAGAATTAAAAAAAAAAAAAACTATATGTGTTTTATTATAATCTTTATAGTTTATATTCTTTATTATATTAATTTTTAAGCTTATTAACTTGTTGGTGTTAATAAATCTTGATTTAGAAAGATAAAAGTAAAAAGAAAAAATTAAATAACAAAAAAACAAGAAAATTAAGTTATCGGCGAAGGGTAAAAGTGATAGTTGCAAAAAGTTTCAAAAAGTGACCCCTTTTGCATTTTGGACTCCTGCCCAGTCTGATATTTAAAACAAGACTTAAACTAGAAGTTTTGAAAAATCCAAAAAAAATGGGGCGAGTTTTCAACTACCACAAGTTTATAGATGTCTAGTTTTTTCACCTACATCTTATTCTCTTAATTTTTGAAGTTAAAACATCCTACGAAATTTTGCCTAAGAATCTTTCATAATTAGTCAGTTTGCCCATAGTCAGTCAATTACAGAGTATTTTAAATTGGAATTGGACCTCAACAATGGATTTGTATGGATAATGAAATTAGAAATAAAAATATTACACAAATTTCTTTACTTCCACTTAATACCTAACCACTTGTAAAACAATGAGCCTTTCAATGAGATTAGCAGAAATCAAAAAGTGTGTAATGTGAAGCAGACGGGTGGGTGTCACTTTTGCACAGTCGTCAAAATTGAACGCAGGGTCATTTTTGCACGGCATCACTTATGCACGAGGGACACTTTTGCATGGCGTCACTATTGCATGATGTCACTTTTGCACGGCGACATTTTTACACGTTAAAACTTTTGCACGACGTTACATTTGCATGGCAAGGTACATACTTTTAAAAAGTATTACTATTGCATAAATTGTATATAACATATTTAACCAAAATAGAAAAATATTTTATCCGTTTATTTTAAGAGTTCTTTTTTATTGATTAACCTAACTTTAATTTTTAGCAATAATAATTTTTATCAAAAAGCAATTTAAAATAACATTAGGTGCCAGAATTCAGCCTAGCTTCCTTCCTTACCTTTGGAGCCAACATGGTAGGATTACATAACAAACAACTATGCAGAGGCTGCACATTGGGCTCTGTATAGTGTTCTGTCAGGCAATCACCCTCATCTGTGGAGTTTTATTCAAATTTTAAAATCGACCCAAAATTCTTGAGAAATGAGCATAGGGCACAATGTCTCAGAAATAAAGCCTGCTCGAAAACAGTTAAAATATAAACAGGCAAATGATAGAATTCATCGGCTCGTTTCTAACTTTAATGATAGCAGCAACACAGTTGAATTTTTGAGAGGGATCTCTCATAACTTTATGTTAAAATAACTTAGGGTATTCTTGTTTTCGTTATTTTTATCTTTCTTCGTTTATTGTGGATCTTTTTAATCGTAAACAACAAATAAAAGATGATTGCGTACAAAATAAACTACTTAGTTGAATTTTTTTTTTAATTAAAAATTTTATTCTTTATTTAAATATAACGTAATTTTAAAATGTATATACTTATTGATTATAAATAATTTTGATAGTTAATGGTAAACTCTTAATTAAAATGTAGGAGTTTGCGCATGATTTCAAAAAAAAAAATTTAAAGATTGTTAAAAAAGTATTTTATACATTTTTTTGATTAATATAATGTACACTACTTTTAAATTAAGATTTGATAGAAAACTAATACAAAATATTTTTCTTAAAAGTTACAAATAAGTTTTAAACTTTTATTATTAATTTCCCAAAAATGTAATTTATTTCGTTTGAATATTTAGTTTTATTTGTAGTTAATTTTTTATATATAATAAAAAAACGTACACAATAGATTTGGTTTTTTTCTAGAACACAAATGCAAAAAACAATTACTGCTTTGTAAAATCTAAGTTTAAGATGGCACTTGATTTTTCAGTATTTCATGACAAAAACACGTTTCCAATAATATCTGATTTTGATAAAACCTCATTTTTAAATAAGGCCTTTCCAAACGTATTTAATAAAGAGGATGAAAACAAAATTTTTATACTTATCAATAAAAACAGTCTATAAAAGTGCAAATTTATTTATAAGTAATGATAAACTAGTTAAATCTATCAACATTTGAAAGATAAAATAGTAAGAACACCAGATAATATTCTTTCGTACTTTATTAAACGTATTACTTATTCTACCATTTTTTTTAATATCACTGATCTTTAATTGTTCTAAGGCAATATATTTTGTGCCAAAACAATGGAAAACTTCATATGTAATACCAGTAATACCAGTAAATGTAGCAAATACAACCCTTCAAATTACATTTCTTTATGTGTCTTTCAGTTTAAGTGGCCTAGGTTTTGATGCCAATATGGACAATAAACTTGTAATTGTAAGATAAAATATATAAAAGGACATAGTTGTTAATTACTGTATTAGATTTCAAAATAAACTAGAACAATTTACTTATAATTTTAGTATTTTGTTACCTTAGTTTCTAAGTAAACTTAATTTTCTGTCCCTGGTATGATTTTTTTTTTATAATTTTATTTTATCTTTTAGTTAGTTTGTTTCTGACATAAATTTTTACTGTTTAAGATTTTAAATCTTTGATTTTTTGTCTTTGATATGAGTCTGATATAAAATTTTAGTTTTCAGTTTTTTATATATGTTACAGATTTGGTACTAGCTAAAAAACATTTAATCGGACTGCATGCGAAAGTGATGTATCGTGCAAAAAAGTCATTGAGCCAAAATTTCACCGTAAAAATGTGACGTTGTGCAAAAGTATCTTAGTGCAACAATGTTGCTGTGAAAAATTGATATCGTGAAAAAATTTAGCTGTGCACAAGTGACTCTGTGTGCAAAAGTGTCCCATTGTGCAATAATGACTCTTCGTGCACAAGAGTCACCGTGCAAAAGTGTCCCTTTGTGCAAAAGTGACCTTAAAAGCAAAAGAGTCGACGTGCAAATGTGTCCCTTTGTGCAAAAAAGTCGCCATGAAAAGTGTCCCCTTATGCAAAAGTGACGCCGTGCAAATTTGTCCTCTGGTGCAAAAGTGACCCATTCCCGACGCAGACAAGAGGTAAACAAGGAATATGGCAAGAGAAGTATTTCAAGAAACCAAAAAAAAAAACAGTATATATGAAATTTCGTATTACCAAATATTTGTTTCTTAAATAAAACCAAAAATTTAAACTTCAGGTTTTGCAGGTCTTTTCTAATTTTTTTTTCTAAATACCAGGTTTTTCTCTTATTTATTGCTTAAATTTTTAAATTTTAGGTTTTTCCAGGTTTCAGGATTAATTTTTCCGTTATAACAAAAGGTCTTAATAATAAGAATTTAGAGCATAAAGTTAAAAAAAATATGTTAGAAAAACTAGCCTAACATCTTTAAGAACAACTTTGCTTTATTAAGCTAGATTTTAAGTCAAAATCCTTTGAACATACTTAAATTATCTGAAGTTATTGAAAAACCTTAAATTAGCTTAACATAGCTTAGTTAGCCTAACTGTTTAGCATCCCTGTTTTTATTGTTAAAACTGAGAGGTCCATTAAAAGGGTCAGTTACCACATAATTGTTTTGTGTGACCTAAAGTATAGGGAGTCTAAAGAAAGTTTTATGAGTTGACAATAGCAAGTTTAAAACCCAGTGATTAACACATATACAAAAAACAAATCTAAATTATTTGCTTTACTACTGGAGATAATAACTGATCAAGTATTTTTCTTGATAAAAACAAAATTTGGTCATGTAGAAAATAAAATTTTAAAATGAATGTAATGTTAACTTTTTTATTAATCAACACATAAAGAATTATTATAATTTCCTCATTATGCTTTATATATATTGTAGTGGGGTCCAGCTAGTGAAATTTAACTTAATTTAACCATTTTAAAGTCACTTAATTCATTATGTATATATTATGTTAAATATATTTTATGTTCTCGGCCAAATAACAGTTGGTGGCAGATAAGTTAGCTTACAAGCTTTTTTTTTATTAATTGATACTACAATAAATCTCGAAAACGAGTAAAAAAAAGTTAATTTTTACTTTCTAGTATATTAATACAAAAAGAATTGTATAATAAATAATTTATATTGTGACCTTGGTGTCCAAAGCAGTGGCTCTTGATTCATCAGTCATACAAGTTCACCAAGCTGTTCAAAAATTTCCAGAATAAAAATTACGAGTGTGAAGTTAGCTTGATAAATATAAAAATAAAAAAAAAAATATTAAACTCGAGCTTAGTAAAAGTGATAAAAAAAATAATTTTTTTAAGGGCTCCACACTAAAAGTCAAACCCCGAAACCATAGATTTTTCAATTAAAGCAAAGGACCGTTCTCTAGAGTACAAAACAAATTAATTAATTAGCTATTAAGATAAGAAAAATAATTGGGCCAAAGTTTGGACATTTCTAAAAAACACTTGAAAAACGTTACCAATCTAACTTCACACTCGTATATAAAGTACTATGGCAACAGTAATCTTAATAACATTGTATAGCAATGTAAAAACATTTAAAAAAAATATAGATATTTAATTTATTGACTAATTAACAAATTAACTAGCTACAATTTTAAACTTTTAACTATGCTTTTGTATGTTCCAGCTATCGAAATGATTAAACAACTCTCTTCTCAAGCATCTTCTGTTTTGTATCAAAACAGATGTTGTTATCAAAAAGACTTTGATATTGTTATTTCTGCACGACATTTTGATAAAGAAAGAGGTTGTGTGAAAAGTATCTATAGGTATAAATACCCTCTTCTTATAAAAACTTAAATAAATAATTCAATTTCCACATCACGTAGTTATAAAAAACATTGACTTTTGCCACTGGTATCTGGACAATCTGTACTAAAGGTTCTATATAAAAAAGCCGATTTGACGCGTACGATTTGACAAACAGTTTAATTTAGTTACCTGATTCAGAAAGGTTTACTGTGTTTATGAAAAGTCTATATGATTTTGGTGGATACGATCCTCATGGTTCTTATCATATGGTCAAGAAAAAAGACAATACTTTACGAACTTGTTTAAAATATGACAAACAATCTAGTACATTGATCTGCATAGAAAGCATGCAAAACAACAGGTCTTACTCTGCTTGTACAGTTTTTGAGAAAAGAATCGTTTTGGCTTGCGGTGCGTGCCTCGGATTGTTAAGACTGGTTGAATCGTATGATCACCATGAAAACAAATGGACCTGTTTACCTGATTTAAATCATCCTAGGTTCAACCATGGAGCTTCCAGCGTTAGCAATAAAATGTTTGCGATCGGTGGTAATGACAACATGAATAGCGAAGTTTTTGACAGCGTGTCAAGAAAGTTTTCAATCATTAAGAAATCGCTCAACGCTAAAAGATACGTTTACGATGCTTCAATAGTTCGTATAGGTTACAAACTGCTTGTTATATCTAAACCATTTAATTCTCCGAAAACTTAAGTCGAAAAGTTCTATGTTTATGATGTTGTTAAGAATGAGTGGTCACTTGAAGATATTGATGTTGCTGAACTGAAATACATCATTAGTATGTCAAAATACCACTTGTTTTACAATCAAACAAGTTGTTAAGATAATTTATGTGTACCTTTAGTTTTTAATATTTGCGTTTTAAAAACCTTAAGTCCGTTTAATTTAACTTTATGTTTTTAACGTTTTGGCATAGATTTCATTTTAAGTATTTTGTTAGCTCTTTCTTTTTTTTTTAAACTTTGTTACCTTAATAGAACTGTTATTCAGAACTTTTAGAGCGATAATTTTTATGTGTGTAGTAACAGTTACATGCTTAAAAAACGACGAATAAAAAACAAACAGTTTTCTTTATAAAATAGTTCGAAAATAATAATATTGTAGTTTCTTTAGTATTATTATTGTAGTATTTTGTAGTATAAACTTTATAACTAGTAGTATTAAAATAAACAATTATAAAACAAAATGTTACAAACTATTTTTACTAAAGTATTATTTTTATAAGCAATAGAAACTATATTAAAATTTTTAAGGTTTATTTTGTCAGCTAGTTTTTAAATCTTGAAGTGTTTAACAAAATCATTGAAAACAAACTCAAGATTTGCAGAAAAGATAAAACAAATTTCCTGAGGGTATTCATAAAACTCGATAGCATCTTTGCAACTTCACAGATATCAGTCAACCTAACAATAATCTATTGTTCATGCTGTTGTCTATTTGTGACATTAACGAATTTTTGGAGTTTCATAAATTTATATCTATTTTACCTTAAAATTTGTATAAGGAAAAATATACTTTTACAAAAATTTAAATATGTACAAAAAATGTTTACAAGAGATTTTTAATAACTTTAACAACTTTATCACGGCGAAACTTTGTTTTAAAGGAAACAAAGCTCATAAAAACTATTTAAAAACCTTAAAAAATTTATACTTCAAATTTTGTTGAAATCTTTTTTTAAATTGGAAATCAATTCTTCAGATGACGTTTTTTAAACAAAGTATTGATGAAGATTTAAATAGCTAAACAGATCATAAAACTTAAATTCTTTGACTTACAATCCTGTAATAAAGTTTATCAGATAAACTGTTGCCTTTTTGTAATGAAATTGTAATCTACAACTACTAGCTTAAAAATAAATTTTTCTTATATAAGTTATACTCTTCTAATGTAGACCTATTGTTTTATACAGAAAGTTTGTTAACAAAAACATATGTTTTCTAATTTTTATACTTAAGGTATCAGCATTTTAATAAATTGGTTGATAACGTTGTTAAAGTTAAAGCAGAAGGTAGAGCTCAATTTGTTAGAAAAATAAATGTCGTTTGAAAATATTAGTACAGATTTGTTTATAAAATTGCTTGTAATTTTTTTCAATTTTTTTTGTTCTAACAATAATGGTTAACTATTATCATGAATCTACTTAGATAATGCTTTTTTGTAAGAAGTATTGATTTCATTTTGTTCAAAAAACGAAAAAAAAAACTTAATCTTTTGTAATAAATCAGCTATTTTATTCGCTATATAATATATTCACATTAGTTTGATTAAGTTGAATGGTGCTTCATTTAACTCATAAACCTTTAGTTGTCTGAATTTTGAAATTTTTACTTTTAATAGCATTTTTTTAAACAAAAACAAAGTAACTTTAAAAATGGTTTTTAGTAATTGTAAAAAAAATTGGACAAAGTTTTCAATTGGCTGATTTCTTATCTTTCTGCTTTCAATACTTTTATTTCATGAAAGTTAATTTTTTTTTATTGTATGCGACGTTTAAGTGTGAAATAATCATGCAAATTTTGCATCACGACCGTTAATTACCTGTCAAAATGTTTAAAGATTTATGCTAATGAAAATCTATTTGCGCACATTAGCTTTCTAACTTTATTGATTTTTTTCGTATTAGAAGATATTTTTAAAATAGCAAGAAAAATACTGTTGAAAAACAAAAAGTACTTACAAATAAATTTTATTGAAGTACAAATAAAAACCGCATATATTTAGAAAACAATCATACCTTTTTATTTTTTTCATGTCAGTATACAACTTTTGACAAAACTTTATTATGCATTTTGCTTTGTTGATTGTTTTAATCTACTTCTTGATTTGAATATCAAAAAATTTTAGTTTAATAAATACATACTAATATTGTTTGAAAAGGCAGTAATACAAAACTATTTTATCCATAAAACTCAGTGATTTAGAATTTTCGTAGCTTAATATTGTTTTGGTATAAACAGTTTTATATTTTGTATTCTTCGGTTTTAAACAACAAAAAATATTATGATACGTTGTGTTGTTCTTCACCTAAATTGTAGTTATAACTGTTGAGAAAGTTTTAACTTTTTATTAATTAAACTTCTTTAGATTCAACAAATGTTATGAGTATTAAATATTAAAAACTAACAGTCATTTATAAAGTTTAGGATAAAAAAACGCTAGAAAAGTATAAGTGGCTAAATAAAAGTAAGAACTTATACGTAATACTTGAATTATTACTTGAAAAAAATTAATTTATAATTGTTTTAATCTCTGTTAAATAAATTCAGATAGAAACTATGCTAGAGAAAAACGGTAAATTAAAAAAATGTTTATAGTTTACTAATAGTAAAGGTATAATTTTCCTAATGTATGAAATGTAAATCTCAAGTACTCTTAAAATTGTTGCTTTTAAGTATATACAGAAAAACAGTTTAGATTTTCAAACAAGCTTAAGTTTATATATGTCGTTTCTTTTAACAAAGACTGAGTGACAACATAAGATTAATTCTATTTCGTTTCTTCGAAAAGACAAATAAATCAATAAATCAGTTAAGGAGATAGAATTAAATTAAATGTTTAAACGACGTTTAAACTTTCGTCATTATTTGATAGTGTTTGCAAAACGTTTGTACGAGTTTGACAAAGTTGTAAAAACTGATAGTTGTAATTATCAAATACTTAAGTACATACGAGGGTTTTTAAAGTTAACAAGATCAAATAAAATGTTTAATATACCATCGCTTATCGTACGAGCAAAATTACTGTTTAGTGAATAATCATTAGAATAAAGTATTTATAGTTATTTTTTTAAACAAATGTTTTTAAGATTGTATGTCCTTATAACAAAAGTTAGTTAGAAAAAGTTTACACGTTTAAATTCAATGTTTACAACGTTTTCTTAACTCAGTTTGTTTAAACTTATCAGAAAATCTTTTTGATAAACTGTGAATAATTTAATATTTTTTAACGTTCAAAGCTATTAAAAGATACACAAGTTTTTTTTAAAAACACTTAACTTTTTGAAGTGCTATAAACTTATTTTAAATACAACGTTTAAATAAAATCATTACTTTAATTTTTTGCATACTTTTTAAGGAAAAGTTTTTCAACAAAATAAAATAAAAATATTAAGCTTTAAATGAAACCTAAGCATCATTTAAGATTAGCACTACTTAAATAAAACTAATTTCTAAGTTGCTTATACTACTACACTTAAACTAATACAAAAAATTAATACTTACTTAACTTGTTTAATTAAAAAAACTGTAACTTGCTTATATCGTGAAATAAAATACGAAAATCGACAAGAATAGATACTGTTTATTAAACTATTAGAGTATAGCTTACAGTAAATTGTAACTTTATAACTAAAAGTTTGAAAGTGCATTTAAAGGTATAAACATTTTCAGTGGGTTATTTATAAACACACAACTAGGGTGTTATTGTACTGAAATAGTACTACCAAATGATTGTTTTTTATTACTTATTTTCAAGATAGAGTACCATGCAACTGAAAACCAAGTAAATAAAAAACTAATTATGAAACATAGTTTTTAAATTTTTTTTACTTATTTTAATAATTTTTAGAAAATATGGAAAAAAATTAGGCTAAAATCTTTGCTGTATTTTTATAAACTACAGCAAAATACTATACAAAGATATTTATAATTAAAAAATTGTATGTTAAAAAAATTTATTAGTATTTAGTAAAATATAAACTTTAACTATTGTATTTGTACAATCTTGAAAACTATAAGATTTGCAAGTACAAGTTTTAATTTAGTTTGATTTTTTTAAAGTTACTGTCAGTTTTAATAATCGTTCTAAGAGAAAAAACATTAAAAAAAAAAACATACAAATATTTCCTTAATAGAAAAAGTTGATAGAAATGAAATGAAACAAACGGCTCTGAAGCTTTGGTATTATCTTTAATAAAAAAAAGGATATAATAAATGATTGATTGCTAGAAAAACATTCTTAGTTTAGCTAAAAAAGTCATTAAGTTGAATAAGAGCTACAAAAGGAAAAAAAAACTAGTATAGAAATGTAAAAAAGTTATTTTTTCAAATTTTAAAAAATTACATAACTGTTTAAAAGGATACAAAGAAAAACTTAGTAGTTTAAGTTTATATGAGTCAATTAAAAAAATATAATATATAATCTTTTTCAATTAAAATAAAGGCAAAACAAAAACATAAAACAATAACTTCATTTATATAAAAAAATTAAAAAGTAGTAAAACGCTATTTAAAAACTTTAAAAAAGTGACATAGTTTGTTTATACTTTGAAATATCAAATTAAAAAAAATATTTTAAACTAGACTACGCACGTTTGCTTATGCATTTAAGTTAAGGCCATCATCAACTTTAGTTTTATGTGAGTTGTTACACATCAACGTGGTTTCGAGAGAGTTGAGATGATCGCACATTTGTGACGTCACAACTGTAACTTTTTTGTGGTTGGAAAATAAGTCATGATCAATTGTTCATAAACTATGTGTTAGAACATTTACCAAATTAAGGAAATCTAGCATGCTAATTAGAGTTTAGTTTTTCCTTTAGATTTCTTAATCAATCAAATTATTTAAATAAATCAATGTTTTTCAAATACTTCAAATCTTTAGAGCAAGGGAAAACACAATTAAATAATCCACTTTTTTCATGTTTAAACTCTTCAACAACTTAAAAATATTAACTTAAATAAAAGTAACTTACCATGACTGTGCGAAAGAACTCTGAACACTGGTAGTTATTGAATTGAAACTGCAGTTAGAGCGTTTTATGACGTCACAATTACCAAATGTTGTCACGCGGTTTTGCGGAGTAATGACCATGTATGCTGCTTCTTGTGGCATTTTCTCATTTGCGGTATAGTTATGACCTTTCGTTTTGTTATCAATTAGACCTTCACATTCTTTATCACAATTCAATACCTTAGATGTACTTCTGTTGTTTTGTGATAAGCAAATTGGAGTTAAATAATTACTTGAACTCATTTCTGATCGGTTACTATGAGTAAGGAAACTATCATTTATAAACTTAGGAGAATATTTTTTGTTAGCTTGTCTTAATGGCTTAAAATAAACTTCATAATTATTTATTTCATACCCAAAATAATTTGTATCTGTCACTACTTTCTTCCTAACCGGCTCATAATACTGTATAGAGTCGGTTTCCAAATGAGGGTTTTCCTGCTTGAGTTCATAACGACGTTTTACATAAAAGAAAATAGCTACCACAGATGTAATGAGTATTAAACAAAAAGTAAGAACGAAGATAAAGTTCATACGTCTGCTGTGTTTTTGTTTTTCGTTAGTCATTTCAAAAGTTTTGTTTTTTGTTGTGATTTGAAAACACTGACTCGCAATGATTTTGTACGCATCCTGGTCGGACTCGAACAAACACAATATGTAAGTTGTGTCGAAGTTAAGATTTAAAATTTCCAAAACTTTTCCTTTCATCAGTTCTACGTAGGTCAGTTCGCCTGTTATTAAAAACTACTAAGAAATAAAATATTACATCGTTAAACATCAAAATGTATAAAAAAAACATAAAACCGAGCTTACAAAAAAAAAAATTAAACCTACGACTATAACTTGACGTAAATATAGATGTCCACAAACTTACTTATTTTTAAAAAGTGTTCAGTTAATAAAGTTTGTATATAAATTTTAAAACTTAGTTTAAAAGTTATTTAGCAAAAACAATCTTTTGTTGTAAACTTAGAGTACCTTTCATTAAGTTTACCGCTTTCACTTTTCTATCAAATCTTTTTTTTCTTGCTTCACCGCCAACTACTCTCATTTTTATATATTCAGGTACATTCCCTATTGGATTCCACTCTATAGAAACGCTATTAGCCGTCATATTTGTAATCGTGACGTCATCAACAAGCCAGTGACGATTTTCGCATTGTAAACTTTCAGCCTGCACGAGTGAATGGTTTTTCAGGTTTTTTGGTGTGGAGCATTTGAGGTTCCTGTTGTTAGGGAGCTTGTTGCCAAGCAACCATGATGCTAAGTATCTAGAATGACAGTTGCAATCAAACTGATTGCCGTGAAGCATTGCCATGGCTACGTTTTCTAATGAACCGCGTTCTACAGACATCAAACGGTTGTGAGACAAATCTAGAGTCTGAAATTTCATAAGCGTTAATTTCTTAACACTAAAAAATAACTAGTTTTAACAACGTGCATTTCAGCCCTATTAACTGTTAAAAATATCGGACTGTCTTTAAAATGTTTTATTATTTTTTTTGTGCTTAACGTTTTTGTTTTGTTAAGGAAGCTTTTAACTTGAAGTTACCTTAAGCTTTAAAAGTTATGATAACTACTATTTTTATTTTATCTATAAACTAATATGCATGAATTTTTACCTGTAACCTGTGTTTAATGGAACCATGAAGTTTGTTTTCGTTGTTGTACAGGCGAGTGATCTTGTTCCGAGACAGCAACAAGCTATTCAAACTGGCAGGCATTTTAGTTGGCACTTCGGTTATAAAGTTGCTGTTTAAGTTCAACATATTTAAATTGCTCAACTTGGAAAACGGATGATTTTCAATGTTGGAAATTTTATTTCTTTCCAAAATAAGCACTTGCAATGTAACAAGATTCGAAAAAGACTCTTTCAGTATTGTGTGAATCTTGTTGTTTTTAAGGTTGAGGAAAACCAAACTTTGTGGCAGTTTAGTCGGTGTCCTGTCCAGACTGTTGCTTTCCAAGTTCAAACGCTTCAATCTTGGAAACCCCCCAAACACCCCGTCGTACAAAAAAGCGCTGGTGAGGTCGTTGAAGCCAAGATCTAACAGCCTTAAGCTTTTCAAGTTTAAACAGTCTGAAAACTCGCTTATTCTGTTCCCACTGAAGTCGGAAACTTCAATCTTGGCAGGCAGGCAAGGCAGCTTCGTCAGCAGATTTCCGTTGAAATTAACTTCCTTCAGTTTGTTGAACTTTAGCAAGTTTGCATCGCGGATGAAGTTTTTCTGCAGGAGCAGTTTCTCCGATGTCTCAATGACGTCATCAGGAATCATCTCAAGCTCCCTCTCGTGGCAAAAAGACCATTTTCTTCTTTTGTCGAACCTGCATACGTCACAATGCGATAATGAGGTGACGATGAGCACGCATAGTAGGGTTGTGGTTTTCATCGTTTGTACGAGTTTCCATTACAGATATATGGTTTTTTTAATGCCTAATATATGTATTTAAAAACGCATAATAGGAAGTAAAAATTATATTAAACACTTTTTTTTAATTCAGAAGTAAGTAGTATTTATACTTGAAAAATATGTATGCATTTACAGCACAAACTTTGTATAATAAAAAAATATTTAACCTGCATATTTTCAATGTTAGTAACTAATAAAGCTTTTTATTGATAAAACAATTTTTAATGGATAAAATATAGCTAAAACATTTCATGCTCATAAGTTTAATTTATTCGTTACGAATTGCTGTTTCTAGTTCTCAAAAGTTAAAAAATATTTTATGTTAAAACTTTTTAAAATTTGTTTTACGAAAACTTTAATTTAAGCAAGCATGTATAACAATAGGTTGAAGCTAAAAATATAAAAGCAACAAAAAATTCTACAATTAAAACCAAGTTATACTCAACAACGATTTTTTTTTTATTGAATATATAAAAGGTGTCTTTCATTCTATTTCTGAGGTTGGCCTTAACTGTTTATAGTTTCTTAAAAGATCTGTAAAATTGCTTAAAAATTCGTTACGTGTTTTCAAACGCAAATTTACCTTGATTGGCTTGTACGATAATAAGCACGTGTGACATAGCAACGAGTGCATAGCAACAAATACTGAATAATTTAGCGTTGCTGAATAAATCTGCAATATAAAATGACAACAGTCAAGTTCTTATTCGACTTAAATAGTTTTTAAAATATTATGAGAATGTTATTTTGCATAAAGTTTAGTTTATTGCTTTCAATATTTTCTAGATTAAGCTTTACTGAATCGTTTGTGATCACAATGCAATTTAAAGTTTATAATACAAAACAATTTTTTTGTATAAAAAGTAATACATGTTTGATAATTTAATATATAAATGTAATTGCGCTTAAACTTTAAAATGTAAAATCAACAATGGTAAGTGTTTTATCTAGTTAGGTCATCTAGTTTATGTTTTATAGCTTAAAAACAGTTTACTTTATAAAGCTTTATGAAAAGAAAAATTTACTTTATAAAGCTTTATAAAAAAAAAAATTACATTTTAGCAACAGCTAAAGACTTTCTGTTATTTTAAGTAATAGCACACGTGCTATTAAAATACTTTTAAGCTTAGGTTGACTGAATAATACAACTTAATAACATAATAGTTTTTTAAAAGTTGTACTTAGATGAAAGAATACTTATCTGCAATTAAGCTTTTAGGACGATTTTTAACTTGTTTTTAACACTATTGTGATTTTTAAGAGGCATAGCTTTAAGAAAACTTGAAAAGATATATTGATACAATTTTATAGTAAAGTTTTTAATGTAAGAAAAATCTGAAGTTAAAAGGATTGTTTTATCAACTATAGCTAAGCATTTTTACAAGTTGAAGAAAAGCTTATTAAAGCTTATTGCTACTTTATAATTGCAATGGAAATACGTTAAAACTTAAAGAAATTCAACTTTTTGTCATTGTGGTTTTTGCTTCCCTTAATAATAATCTTTTTAATATTTTTACTTTTATGAGAATTATCAAATACTAAAAACAAAACTATAGATGACAAAACATTACGAAGTTTTTGTATGCTACAATTATACTGTTTAACAAAAAACAATCATTTTACAAGCTCTAATTACATCATAACTTTCGGTTTAGAATATAATATTTTTTTTAATTCAAAGTTGTTTACCGAAGTATTAACAAGCAAAATGTGTTTAAAGGTTTTGTCAACTATATCATTGTACAAAAGATCCACATTAGTAAATATTGTCCACTGTTTTACATACCTAAATTATTACTTAAATTCATTAATTAAATTGTAAATTTAGTCTGTCAATGTTAATAACTTAATGAAAATACAATATTTAGATAGATTTGTTTACACTTTGGGTTAATGTATTTAAGAAAACAGTATAAAATTCATTACTTATTTATTATGAACAAAGTGATTTTGACACTTTTGTAACTACTAGGATAAAAAAAATCAATACTAACATAAAGTTTAACAAATAAATAAAACTAACTATTATTGATAATAAACCTATATAAGTATTCTAATTAACTCGTCAAAAAAAAACTGTATATTAATCTTGAAATAAACTAACCATACTACTCAAAACCAGCTACAAATAAACTTAATCTTTCAAACTAACTTTTCCAACTGATATTGTTATATTAGCTAATCTAACTCAGTAACTATTTTATGTATATAGAAAAAAAGTGGTAGTTTAATCAAGTTTAAAAAACATTTTTTTTATTTTTAATGGATATTATTTGTTATTCAGACGGGCAACATTTTCAGTTTACAAGAACCATCAAAACAACAAACTGGGTCATTTGAGTTCGAAAACCAGTCACGTGATGCCAGTAGCATATAAAAAATAAAATTAGACAAATAGGAAGTATACTAAACCGAGAGATAAATTTTTACTTTAATTTTGCAACTAAAATAAAACTTAAATAAAATAAAACGAATTCATCTAAAAAAATGTCAAATTTATTAACAAAATAAAGTAACGTAAACATCAAAACTAAAAATCTTATGTCAAGTAATAAAATTAAAATACTATAATAGATTTAACTTTACTTTTTTAGTTTATTTTTGTATATTTAGGTTTGTTCCATCTATACTACAAAACAAAATATAAACTATTTAACCCTAAACTTTTGTGAAAAATTGATTTTACATTCTGTGTAAAACTTCAGTGCTAACAACGCGCTACCGCTTAAGAGTAATCAATACATTAAGATAAGTGTGATGTAAAATCTGCACAAGTAGAGCTTAAGACCTATAAGTTTATAATCGCAGAACACTTTTGCAAACTGAAAGTTAAACTAATAAGTTATAAAAACATAAAATTCTTTAAGCAACAAAAGTAAGTTTTTAAAATTATAAAAAATTCATAAGTTTAGAAATTTTATTAGTTTTGTATATTTATATAGATTGAAGGAAACGTATTAAAACATTTTTATTTTATTTTGAAAATTAAAAAACTTTAAATAAGCTGGCACAGTTTAATGTTTGGTAAAATCTTAAAAAAAAAGTAAACTTTAGGAAGTTAGGCGGAACTTGGATAAATCAATATGGAAAAATGTATTATATATTACAATAACCTCTCGCATTTTTTTGCAATCTTGACGTTACGCACTCTCGTTTAGTTACGCATTTTAGAATTCTAACAAAATTAAAAATTTTAATTATTCTTTTTAATATTGCACAAATTAGGTTTATTGTATATGACAATATAGAATGAATAATGAGAGTTAAAAACACAAATAAATAATACAGCACTCTTGTCCTGTACATGATCACACATCTAAAAAAAAATCTAATGTAACTTCCTAGCACAAAGTAGCAGTGACACTTAATAAATATAGAGCAAAGAATGTAAAACAAGTTTATCATTATGTGGGCAAAAATCAAATTAAAAAAAGTTGTAATAACATAGACAACTTTTATTTAACATTTTTCATATACTTTATATAGTTTTGTTCAAAAGAAGAAATCTTTTACAAAACCAAATGCATATTTTTGTAAAAGTCTATAGAAACAATTTTTATTAAAGACACCACACCATTTCTTAATTATAAATTGAATTTGCTAAGTAGAATAGAATATAAATGTTAAATATTAAATGAGTCACATATAAATAAAGATAAAATCTACTTATTATTAAAGTTAGTAAAAATTTTCTAGAAGCATTATTATTTTAAATAAATTTAAGTTCTTTTTTTAAATGTATGTATAGTTTTATCTTTTGTTTTCATATTTATAAATAAAGAAAACAAATTGTTAAAAGTGGGAAAGTCCCCAGTCTGCTTTTAACTAAAGGCTATATAAAAAAACAGCTATTTTAGTAAGTATTTTTGGTACCTCTCGTAACTTTATAATTTTTCGTATCTTTACGCACTTTTTCTCTGGACACAATGCGCGTACATAAGCGAGAGGTTACTGTATGAACAAATTATGAAACAAACTATTTGTTAAACAAAATGCAACTTAACAATAAAACGTAACCTACTTCAAAACTGTTCAAAGTTAAAATTTCTAAAATTATAAAGTATAAACCTTTTACGAAATACCTATTCTTTATAAAACTAACAAAACGACATTTGAAACTTAATACTTTAAACTAATTTAATTATTACACTATATGAAAAGTAAGCCTGTGATATACCACTCTATAACAAAAGTTTGAAGCTGTTGTTAACTACGCACCAGCCATATAACTAGGCAGACATTAATAATAATTTATACAAGTCTTAACAGTTTTCTGTCTTATGAGAAAAGTATTCATAATTTTTTAAACGGTTTTGAAAGCTATGACTTTAAAAAAAAAAATAGCGCTTTAATTCTTAAAAAAAATTGATGAGTTAAAATTCAGTATACTTATATTTTTTTAATAAAAAAGACGTATCTAAAGTATAAAGCTTCTATTTTACATATATTAAAAGTTAACACTTACTCATTTAGTCTGTGAAAATAGTTAAGTAAAGTATGTATTGACATTATAATATCTCAAACTATAAGTATCAATAAAAAAAAAAATGGTTAAGTTTTTGTAATCGGTAAAAATAAAATAAAGTAAGTCTACAAAAAGCGATCTATTTTAAACGACTCAACAAAGTGTATACGTATAATATTATTACACAACAATCGATAAAGTTGTATTATATTTTCACCTGCATTAACCCGGAGTTCAAACTAGTTTAAAACATTATACGAGGTGAAAGTTCAACATATAATATTTTTCAGATAAGTTTGTTATCTTGCATATAATAAAGATTTAAGCTTCTTATAAACTTTAGTTAAAACCATAAGTTCAAATTAAAGTTTACTTACATTTCATATAATTCTATTTGAGAAAAAAAAGAAGTTTCGAAGAAATATAAACTTTAAGAGAAATACGAATACCATTATGTTTAGTGCACCGTTAAATCTATAAAAAATTGTTGACCAGCGCATAAAAAAAAAGTGATATAAAATTGCTGATATGAACTATGTCTAACGTTTTGCTAGAAAGTATCAGTAAACTAGTAAATTAGTTGTAGCTCGTATTGTATAATTAAGATAAAACTATCAACACACAAATCATATTAAAAATGTCTTAAACCTTTTTATTTAATTCCTTAGTTCAAGCTATGATACGAACAATAACTCAAAAAATAAAAATGGAAAATACAATACAATAAGGTTAATAAATGTGTCAATAGACTTATAAAAGTTTGATTAACATTCCACTACCAACTCATTCTTGAATGAAGCTTAAGAGACTACAACAAAATTGCTTCTCAACTTTTTTTTCGACGAAGTACACTTTTTGCAACATTTTTTTCTTTTTAGTTTACTTAAATCTCTTTTTTGAACTTGAAGTTTCTAAGTGTTGTTTATCTACTAAGTAAGATAAATTATACCATTTATATATTAATGTATTAGTGATAAAGGTTTTTTGTAAACAAATATAAACTGTAATGAAAACTTGTACAATTGTCTAATTTGAAATAAACAGAAAAACACAACTTAATAAACTAGAACATTTTAAAATCTTGAGTTTAAACAAATATATTTTTTAAATCAAAATATAAAGCAGAAGTAACACATTAAAGACATACAAATGTTTATTTATATAAAAAATAATTTTACATTAATAAGAAAATCATATTGTACTATATAATTACTATTTATACAAAATTTAAATTTCAAACATGTTAACGGAGCTTGAAATTGAAAATTGAATTATCTTAAACGAGTTTTAAGAGAAGAAAACTTAGGTTGGAAAAGCTTGAGTATCGACTTATAGAAGTTCTATTTATGCTATTCTAATTGTTTTTTCATTCGAATACAGCTTATGTCCTAAGTGTAAAGGTCAATGTTTCGCATCTGATATGATTAAGAAAACGACAAGCTATTGATTTTAAATAAATTACCTCTGATTAAAGATAAATTCGATTTCTTTTAAGCTGTAAAATTGCACATACACAATAAACGTTCAGTCGCAATTCAATAAAAACTAAAACACAATCATCACTTTTAAGTTTACAGTTTTAACAAAAAGTTACAGATTATTACTAAAATAATTTGTTTAGAGTAATTCTCTGTAAAAGTTGCTTTTGCAATAAAACTTCGAACTAAGTTTCCGACGTGTAAGTTTATAACTAAATTATAGTTAAACATTGCTTTTTAAAGTGATAAAAATAAATAAATAAGTTCTTTCTTAACAAAAAATAAAGTTTTTTCACCAGATATACTTTCAGATTAAATTTTAGTAAACAAAAATGCTTGTTTAAACACATTAGTTAGTTAAGAAACAAAAAAGAAAATAGTTACTCAAAAACTAAATAACTAAATTAAACTCTTAATAAAAAATAAGAATCCTTGGTCTAATAAAAATATTAAAAGTGTGTAACAGTTTATAATTTTTTTTGTTAATCTAAAAATAATTAAATTTAGAGCTTCTTTTCTTTTTAAAATAAACTTACAAGAAATTTATTTTATGCTCAGATAACAACTTTGTTCAAAACACCAATTTGCAATGATTGAATAACTAGCTTGTAATTTTGTTGCACGTCGTGAAGCAAATGTAAGGATTTTGATTAAAAAGTTTATAAGTTGTTAAACGAAAAGACTAATACAAACTTTAAAAAAATATTTAAAAACTAAAACTTGAAAAAAAAAATTTAAAATAACTTAGTGTAATTTTTAAAGAATTCTATAATTTTGAATTTTTTAAAAGAGAAAGTTATTAAATTAAAGAGTAGTATAATGTTTTAAAAAAAGAAACAAACGCCAAAAAAATTGTATACTTGTTTTCAATTGAAATTTTAATAATAGTATGTATATTTTAAACAATCTTCTATTCTTTTATTTAGTACACAAATAATCTAATGAAGTATTTAGTGTGTTTTCAAAACTAGTCTCTGGTATTTTACAAAAACTTACGTGAGTAATAATAAAGTTCATTTATGCTCACGTTTTTAGGCTTTAAGATACCTGAATTTTCGACATCTCTGCATGCAAATTGACATTAGCTGTTAAGAATAGATAGTTTATATACTTTTCAAAGTTAAATTTGTTATTCATGATTTTAAAAAATTTTTAATCAAAATAAAGCGTTTAAGTTTCAGAAAAAACATTATTTAATTAAATCTTAAAACTCCTAAATAGTTTAATAACGAAAATGTAAATTGTTTTGAATAAGACAAGTTTAAAAAGTCTTTCTGGTTTTTATCTTTTAAATTAACTTCCGAAGCGAAAACTAATTAAGTTTAAAAAGCAATAAATTATTTAAATTTTTAATTTATTTGAACTCTGTACTGCTTGAATTTTCTGTCATTCTAAGTGAATTAGTCTTTGTAGAAATGCGAAGTTCATAACAAATAACTGCGTAAAACATTGATTTCTTTTTAATTTTTAATCTGTAGTTTAAATGAGGTAATAAGGAATTTTTAATTAATAAAATGTAATGTAAGTATCTAAATAATAAAGATAAACATAACAAAAAAATATTTTTTACATCCTTGTTTAAATTATATAGTGATTGTAAAATATGTTATTTTGTGACTAGTTATTAAAAGTGAGTCTTTTGATAATTTGATGTTTTTTAATAATATGTTTTTTAAACTAAACTAGTTGTATTTATTTTCAAAACATATTTCTCGAGGAGGTAAATTGATAAAAGTACAGCGATTAAAATAATTAAACAATAAAAAAAATTTGAAAAAATCACTTTTAAGTTTCCTAATCTAAAATAAAATAAACTTAAACTTTTTAACAACTTTAACAAAAACTTATCTACATCAATCATATACTAAATGTGCATTGTCTACATTTTTTAAAATTTAATAATCAAAGCTACCTTAAATTTTTCTAATACTTAAAGTCTTCCTAAAAACAAAATAAATTATTGTATTACAAACTTCTACAGAAAATACAGTTAAAGTTTTGGTTGCATAAACACGAATAAATAAAATTAAATTACAGTTAAAATAAAATCAAAATTTAATTTGAAACTAAATCAAAAACTTATTTTATAAAGTTTGACTATTTATAATAAATTTTGTTCTACTTAATTTAAGAACAGTACTTTTTGTTTAAACATTTTAGTGAAGTAGTTATAGTTTTATTATAGTTATACTAATTACTACATAAAGCTATTAAACCTTCAGTAGTGTATAGAGTTCTATATAGTTTATTTCGAGTAACACAGGTATATTTTGTCATTAAAAACAAATAATGACAATTTAATTCTAATACAATACTTATAGTTTTTAGGGTCACTAATTTTAAATCTTTATTTATTATTTATAGATGTTTACTTTACTTTAAGAATTAATCAAAATCTATACTAAAAACTACATTTGGTAGCTGCTAACCAAAGTTAAGTTATCTTGACATATTATAAGTTTTATAAACAGCTGGTTTTTTTCTGTTTATAATGCATGTAGTACTAAACTTAACGGTTTTTTTTTGGTTACTAGATTTTTTTTGCTTGTTTTAATAAGGTTTTAGAATAACTGCTATTCCATTAACTAAGTTAATCTTTTTTGAAAAAAAATTATCCCATTTAGTAGTAACATTATATACCCTAGTAACGTGAATTATAAAAACTAAAAAAGAAATAACTAAACTTCACTTTTAACAGCTTTTTAACTTAAAAATTTTGTACATAAAATTATTCTAATTTATAAACAGATAAACCTAAGAAACTAGTCTTTACATAATTGTACATTTTAAGTCTTTACAAACTTTTCTTATCGTTTTTAAACACATCACCTTAATTATTTACAATTAGAAATTTAATTTCAAAAGTAAATTTAAGCTTTAAAAAGTTCAAGTATTTTATATGTTAATCAACTGTGCTTTGTGCATACAAAAAAGTGCAGGAATTTTTTTCATTATTTTTTAACTAAACCTTTATAACTGCTAGCTTATCAAGTTATATAAAAACTTCGTTCTTTTTATTTATGATCAATATTTTTAAGCAATAATAAGCGGCTATGCTTACCAGTAAAATTAAAAACACGATTTGTCTTTAACCTGAAATTATTATTAGCTACATTAAAATAGTATTTTGTTTTATGCTCATTACAACTCTTTATTTGTTATAAGCATTTTTTTTCTCAGCGATATACATGTTTTAGCTTTTACGAACACATACTTGTCTGTATTAGTCCGGATTTTCTGTAACTAATTTTTTACAATAAAACACGGTTTTCAAAAACAATACACACAAAAGGATAATATTATAATATTCTAAAAGACAATAATAAAAACTTGTCTTTTAATAAGATTGATAAAATAAAACTTATAGTTAGACTTTTTAGTTCACTCTCAAACAATAACGCACGATGTTATTATCTATTCAAATGAGTAAACTAGTTAAGTAAAAAATTAATGAATAGTCTGGATATTTCAATTTTTACACACGACATTACAGTGTTATGTGAAATATATTTTAACATTATAAAAAAAACTATTAATGTTATAAAAACAATTCCAACCGTGTGTACAGTTTATTTTGTAACAATGCTTTACGAAGTGACCTGCTCAAAAAAAGCAACTGGTTAGTAATTTATCGTGTAATATCGATCAGATGCCTATCAAGCAAAAGGAACTTATTTAAAGTTATTTTTTAAATATATAAAACATAACAGTTGTACAGCCAACTAAATCTATTACATGCAAACAAATACTTTTTTTATGTGCATATTTTTAAAGAAGTTGTTTAAGACATTTATCTCAAACGCCCTTAAAACGTATCTTTAAAAAAAAAGTATCAGAATTAAAACTAATACAGAAAAAAAAAAAGATACACCGCAATTTTGTCTGAAAATAAACCAATGCATCAAGTTTAGCATGATTAAATATTATATACTTTTTACTGCTGCTTTTTAATTTATGATAAGTTAAATTTAGTATTTTCGTACGTACTTAAAACTTCAACATAATGAAGTTACGTTAATAAACAAGCTTTAGATAAAAATAATAAAAAGCTTAAGAAAGAAAATATATATGAAATACTCGATTTTGTAGTTTTTTGAACATAATCAAACTGTTTTTGTTCTTTTCATCTTCAACAAGTTAGACAATCGGATAAAATAAAACTGTTTAGCACTATAAATTCAGAACTTAACATGCTCAACATTTATATTGTTTAAAAGCAAAAAAGTTAGAAAACAAAATTTAAACCTTTGAGTCAGATTTATTCAAAGCTCCAAATAAAATTCATAAAAATATTCCTTTTAAACTTTTTTCTCGACTACGTTTTATATTATGTATTTAATATAAAAACACCTATTTAGTATTTAAACTATTCTTCATATCTCGTGATTTTATAATGCTGTTTGTAAAAATCTTGTAATAAAAAAGGCTAACAAGTAAATTGTTTTATAGCTTTTAATGTAATTACATAACACTAAAGGAACGCAAGTATTAAACTCAGATTAGTATTCTAAAGTACTATAATTAAAAAATTCTACCTTTTAATTCAATTAACAAAAAAAACTTAAAGATACTAATTAAGAGCTATATTAAATTCTAAAAAATTAGTTTAACAATAAATAAATAATTCTTGAAAATAAATAAAATTTATGATTGGTTTTTTAGCTATTTTTACATTGAATTATCAAATAAAGCTTTTGTAAAGTAATATATATATAAATCAATCTACGTTATAAATTATATAATTTACGAAAACTTGAAACTAAAACATAAAAGTTAGTTTTTGATTTTAGCTTGTATAGTAATGTTTTTTTTTAATATATTTTACATGTGATACAACAACATAAAAACGTACATTTAGCTTTTGTGTTAAAAACAAACAAAATCTGTTAAAAAATACTTTTTCATAAGTTAGATTTATAAGTTCTTTGTGTCTTCATAGGAGAAAAACACTGCTTAAACTAAACAGTTATAAAAATTAGATTTTGAGTTTCCAGCATTATTTTTTATTTTTGTTTTAAGTCGTACTTGTATAATAAATTTAATAATTTAGATTTAAAATTCTGTTAAAACAGTTAGAGTTAAATAGCTTAGTTCATTACATATACTATTTGTTTATATATATATAGGTAGTTTGTTTTAAATATATTATATATTGTTTTAATATTTTTAGAAATTTATTTACAAAGTTTTTCCTCTTATTTTAAAATTAAACATGTATCTAAGTATAATTTTTTGTTTAAAAAACTATAAACAAAACATTAGCTTGTAAGTTAGCTTGTAGTAGTGTTTACTTATACTAAAGTATTTGAATATTTTTTCATTGTTTCAGTTAGTTTGGTTTTGCTTAAATTTAATCAGAAGATATTTATTTACTATACTTAAGAAAAACATAGTACTAATTTACTCAAAAAAAAGAGCAATTACCGATTAATTCAAACATGTATACGTAATTTTGTAGAAAAAAGAAAATTAGCGTCGAACATATTAATGTTAAAAATTTATATACTACCGTTTAATTTGATAGTTAACCTTTGGTCAAAACATTCATTATTAAAATAATGTTAGCTATTCAAGTACTTAACTATGTAAGGCACATTGTAGTTTTATTGTTGAAGCATTAAAGTTTTACTGTTTTCAAATTAAAAGTAAATTTCGTTTAAAACTATGATGTATTTTATATTAGTTAGATAATCAACTTTTAGAAAAAACCAGTTATGTAAAAACATAAAAGTTTTATGATATATTTTTTTTAGGTAATCATTTGATATATTAACAAAGCTTTTAAAAATTTTTACGTAAACTTGAGCAATTTGAAAAGAAAGTGTAAATATTAAATTATAAAAATAATGAAGAATCTCAAACTTTTGAATAAATATGAAAGTATTACAATAATTTTCTTGTTAACTTTGAATTTAAAACGATCTTTGCAAAGTTATGTATAGCGTTACAAAAACGTATGTACGGTGAAGTTTGCATTACGATATCAAAATTTTCTTTTAACGGAATGAAATATTTAAGTGTTTTCAACAAGTTTAAAAATAACTGTTTGTATTAAGTACTGTTACTGTAAACGTTCTACTTTGTTATTTTTATATAAAGTACACATTCTAATATTAACTAATACTTTCAAGGAGCAATAGCTTACTACAAGATAAAAAGAACAAGTTGAAGTCAATTATGTTTAGAGGTTGTTTTCCAGTTCCTAAAAAGAAAAGCGAAAAGAAACCCAAAACCGACCTGAAAATAAACAAAAGGAGGTACGTGGTGTTCAAAAGCAAGACGAGCGAAAACGGCGCCGACTTCGGCCGAATCTACTTCTGCGACGCCAAGTACCAGCGCCTCAAAGTGGCGGTGAAGACCTGCGACGGGAGAAAAGAAGCGTCCATGATCAAAAACGAAGCGAGGGTGCTGAGAAAATTGTACTGGCATCCGAACATCTCAGAGTTTATCGACTATTCTGGCAAGAAGATCTTTTCCAGGCCCTACCTCGTCATCAGGTACTTTGAAGGACCCGACCTCTGCATTTTCATCAATTCAAACAACGGTTTCTTGCAGGAGAAGCCCACCCAGCAGATAGGCAAGCAGATACTAAGAGGCTTGGAGTACGTGCACTCGAAGAAGTTCGCCCATTTGGACATCAAGCCCGAGAACATCCTGGTCAAACCGGCGGCCATCTTTCAGGGCTTCTGCGTGAAAATAATCGACTTCGGCTTCAGCTGCCGCGCCCACCGCAAGGTCGAGGCGTACTGCGGCACGCCGGACTACACGGCGCCCGAGGTCCACCTGTTCGAGCCGTACGACGGGTTCAAGGCGGACGTGTGGTCGTTCGGAGTGGTGCTGCACAAGTGCCTCACCGGGGAGTGCCTGACCGAGGCGTCGGCGTTTTTCAGGATGACGACGGCCAGGGACGTGGAGAGGGTGATGGCGCGGGAGGGGGTTTACCCGAGCAAGACTTGCAAGAGTCTTATGAGGAGGATTTTCAAGGTGGAGCCGGAGGAGAGGGCGGGACTGAAGGAGGTGATGAACCACCGGTGGTTCAAGAACGAGTAGTACAAGTAGTTGAATATTTCATTGAGTTTTTTGATTTCTATCGATTTTTTTAGTGTTGTGATACAACAAAATTAAATCATTCAGTATCATTTCATGACTTTTTATTGTTTTTGACGCGTGAATATAATGGTTTGTTCGGTATAAATCATAAACAAAGAGATTTTTCAACTATTCGTTATTAAATTCAGGCAGTATTTTTACTAGCTAAAAGTTTATTGAGTAGTTGGCAAAAGTATTTGATTTGTTATGTTTTTTTGTTTATGTAAGTTTATGCCGTAATTTATGCAGTAATTTCAGTTAAAACCATTCAAACTAAGTTTGTATAGTATTTTGAAAAATATGAGTTTATTAATTTAACTTTGATTTGAATATTTTTTTGGACTTATTAAATTAATTGATAAGGTTTTTTGTTTAAATACAAATAAATCTATCTTTTTGTATAACTAATTTCAGTTTAGAAATTGACTCTACTATATTGAAACGATCATTATTTTTCCCAATTTAAATTATAGTTATTTTATTTTGTACTCTATTTTGATACTATTTTAAAATTTACACTATTTTAAAGATAAGCTAAAGGAATTAAAAGCTGTTTTTTTCGGGTAGCTGTCTAAATTGCGCGAGCATACAAAATTGCACGAGGGGACAAAATTGCACAAAAACACAAAAATACACGAAGACTAATTTGCATGAGAGCACAAACTTGCACGAAGATAAAATTGCACGTAGACAAAATTGCACGAAGGTTCACTTTTGCACGTGCAGACAGTTTTGCAAGCAAAAACTTTTGCACGACGGGTCATTTTTGCAAGACAAATTTACTGTTTACTTTAGTTTAAAAGTTTTTTGAACTTTTAACAGTTAATAAAAAATTTCACGAGATTATTTTTAAAAACGTTTTATTGATTTTTTATATCTTTATGAACTTTAATAGTGAAGATTACTACTGTTTTTTGATTTGACACCAATATTTATGACAACTAGCAAATTTAAATTAAATTGAATAAAAAAATACATGTAGTTACCTTTTTTAAACCTCGTAAATTTTAAGTACCCTAATACTAGGAACTTAATTCTTTTTAAATCAGAAGATTTGCTTTTCTAAAAGCTTTAAATTTGGATCATACAGCCTAATAACAACATTATATATTAAGCTTCTGATTACTTTTGATATTAACCATGTTAACTGTTTTTTAACATTTTTTAGAACTAGAATTGCATTCTGTGATGCATGAAAATACGTTTAAATTTGCAGTTTCTACATATTTTGGATATATTTTATATTTTTGTTCAATATGTTTTTCAATATGTCATTACAAATCTGCTTTAAACTAAGCTTATATTAGCTAAATAAAAGTTAACTTTTTAGTACTAAACGGACTAATTAAAACATTTTAAATTACTTATTACGTAAGCTAAACAACATTTTATAATTTTCAAATATAACTTATGATATTTACTTACAATTTATTTTTCTTTTATGATAATATTATAAAATCACCACAAAAAACTAAAGTTTTTACTATGGTATTTAATATACTACTCAGATATAAATTATGATGGCTTTTTAAAATTCTAAAACAGTAAAACAACCTTTAACTTTATAAACTTAATTTATCGACAACAAAAAATATCCTACAAAATATATAAAAAAAAGTGCGTTAAGTTCTATCTACAATCATGCAACTTATAAATTTAATCTTCTTCATCACTGTCAGATGACAAGTCCTGAAAAGACGCATCCGAGTCGTAATCGTCAGATTCATCGGGGTCAGACTCCTCTTCTTTCACTGCAACTTCCTCTTGAGCTTTGTAAGTTTTAGCAAACTTCTGTCTCAATACAGCTTGATACTTTTCGAGTTGAGAAATTTCCGGTTCGGTAGCTTCTTTTGTTTCCACGGTTTGAGATGGTTCTGTAAGCGCTGCTCCTTAAACTTTGCTTTCACCTAAATCAAACCACCAACCATCGTGTTTCTTAGTTTTCAAACTGGTCATATCAGCAGGCTCATTAACAAGTTTTTCGACCCACCAACCAGTGAAGTCGTAGTCGGAAGATTTGCCGGTTTTAGAGAGGTCTTTAAGCAAGGGCATTTTGTCTGTTTAACGTGTTTAACAAACAGGGTTCTGTAAATAATTAAAAATTTTATGATCATGCTAGATAATAATTATATTCAAAAATTGTAGAAGGTATTAAGTCAGTTTTAAAGTATTTTTTAACTTTGTTGTTAATGTTAAGTGTATTAAACATATAAAATTTAAAAAAATATTGTAATGTAATACAAAATACCCAAAAAAACTAGTTAATATCTAAAAAAATTATAAAATTTTAATAAAACAAAGTCGATGAAATTAGTGTAAGGAACATTTAGTACAAATCATAGTTATAACTTGTTATAAAAATTTTAAACGAACAAATTGATTTTTACACCTTAAGCTGTTACTGCTATTTCATTTAGATTTAAAGGAATATTAAATAACCATTCTGCTTAAAAAACAGTTTTATTTTCAAAACATTCCTGACTATAGCTCATAATTAATCCTAATTGGAAAGCTTAAGAACACTATTTAGTTTTAAATATTTTAATAATATTAAATTTAACAAACTAGGTCATGTAGGCAATTGATAAAATTTTGATATAAGACTTATTAGTAATAAAGAAAGATTTTAAATTATCCTTGAAGTAAAATGTTGATGTAAAACTGTATTAAACGTTAAAAAAGATTTCAATAATAATTATATTTTAGTTTAAGAAACAAAAAACTATCTAGTTTTTTTAAATCAATAATTATGAGCAAGATAATAACTTTAAGTCTGCAAATTAAAGTTTTTCCTTAATGATTAAAACTACTATTAAGCATAGACTATACCCGACACAGACTGATTTTCGCCATGAAAGCTTAAATAAACCTAACCATAACTAGATCATATGGTGCCAGAATTAGTAATTGTGAATTAATGTGATTTGAAAGAATGCATTCTGTTAAAGTACAATTTAGTTTCTGAATACTTCTTATTGAAGATTATAATAAGTACTAATTTAAATTAGCTATTTACACTTAACGATCTTAAATAGTTTTGAATTTTTTATTATCATCATTAATCAAAGTTGCAACTTAAAAAAAAAAACACCTGTCTGATACTTATTGAATTCTTTTAGTAAGTGCTTAAATATGAATTCAATATGAATTTAATACCTTAGTTTTGCACGAAATTTCAAACAAGCTTTAGTTTTGAAAATAGCCTTTAATTTTTTCAATTATTACTAAATGAGTTTTAAAAGAAAACCGCTCGAAAAATTTAGTCTAAAGACCTGGAGTACGAAAAAACCTTTTGGTTATAGAGTCGTACATCAGATGCTTTTACAATCTATTACGAGGTAAAAACAATTAATTTTATAAATTTATTTTTAGTTTACAATATAAACTTCAAAAACCAAAACAAATAATCGAAAAAAGTATTTAAATTAAAATAAACTAAGTTTTATATTTAGTTTATAAAATTGTACCCAAAATATTATTATTTTTATCTTTCTAAAGTGAAAAACAAAACTTACAAACGTTAAACAGTACACATATACAATTTTGTACACAAAGTTTAAAATATGATACTGCATCATACATAGTAAAATATATGATACTCTTTAAATTGTCCTTATATAAAAAGCGCAATAAATTTACCGGACTTTTAACTTTAATATTTTAAAGCTGTGACTTTATTTTTAAAATTATTGAGCTTGTTAGTATAACCTTCAACTGTTGCTGATTGCTCATTTCGACTATTTGGGACATTTGGTTAGTTTTTGACCTGTTTAGTACTTTTACTATTATTATTTTAAATTAAAACAAATAAAATTGATTGTTTTTGACTTACAACAATCAGACCTAAAGTTGACAATATTTAATAATAGAATTTCATTTATGATGACATAATAGTTTTTATTTAATTGAGAAAATTATTTCAAACTAATCCTTATATAACTCGATCAAATATACAGTCAGCAGTTTAAAGTAGTGTAAGTATATAGTTACTTGCATTAATACTTAACATAAAGTACATTTTTGTATCAAAATTGTCTTAAATACACTTACAGTTATACAGTTTCCCAAACCTTTTTTCATGGGACCCTTTTAAATAAATAAAAAAAGCTATGGCACCTCCGACAAGATTCACTGAAAACTACAATTAAAAAAGCCTCAGTACATAGCAATGATACAACTATCACATCACAGTAGGTAGCAACAATACAACTATTATACCACAGTAGACCGCATCACTACAACTATCACATCACAGTAGATCGTAATGATACAACTATTACATCACAGTAGAACGCAACTTTACAACTATCACATCACAGTAGACCGCAATTATACAACTATCACATCACAGTATATCGTAATGATACAACTATCTTATCACAGTAGACCGCAATGATACAACTATCACATCACAGTAGATCGCAATGATACAACTATCACATCACAGTAGAACGCAACTTTACAACTATCACATAATAGGTGTTTTATAACTTAAATCAACTTTGAATATTCCGTAAAAGACGTATCATTGATTTAAAACTTAACAAATATTCTTACAATCTTAAAAAAAAAATTAGTGCAAAAAGAAAATTTGAACAGTTTAACTAGTTTTATTCAAATCATTGCTTTTTAATATACTAAAAAAAGTTAACTTTTATCAATACTGATTAAATTTGGTTTAAAAATGTTCTAAAAACGTAGTTTTTCTTCATGTAGTATTGAACATATTGTATAAATTGGTATAATCGTAACCTAAAACTTTAAAAAAAATTTAAATTCTTTATAGAGTAACTGTTATTCTACAAATATTTATAACTGCTGTCCTCAACATTGTGGAGTCTACAACTATCACATCACAGTTGTCCGCAACACTTTGGAACTACAGTTATTTCATCTTTGTTATTTAATTATTTAATAAACCTTTCACGCAACTCTTTAAAATACTCATGTGATAATTGTATTGTTGCATTTTAGGGTACTGGATAGTTGCAGGGTTGTGATCTACTGTGATGTGATAGTTGTGGTGTAATGATCTACTGTGATGTGATAGTTTTATTTTTTTGGTCTACTGTGATGTGATAGTTGTGTCATTGCGGTCTACTGTGAGTGGTAATTGTATCATTGCGGTCTACTGAGGTGTGATAGTTGTATTTTTGCGGCCTACTGTGATGTGATAGTTGTATCATGCGATCTACAGTGATGCGATAGTAGTACCGTTGCGTTCTACTGTGATGTGATAATTGTATCATCGCGGTATACTGTGATGTGATAGTTGTAGTGTCGAGGTCTACTGTGATGAGAAATTTGTTAGTTCCTTTGGTTAGTTATGATAGCAAATATTTGACCTTTTTATTCAAACTTTTTACATTACAGTTTGTTATCAGGTCGTTATAAGTAGTGAAAGTACACTTAACAATTGTTGTTTGTTAATTTAGGCATTCTTTAAGCATTTCCGATATTACAAATGTATTGAAATTAGTGATGTACCGGACCCACAATTTCGGGTCCGGCCGGACCCGGATCCGGACTTTCTTTTCAAGTTAGAATCCGGCCGGAACCGGACCCTGGACTTTTTTTTCAAATTAGAATCCGGCCGGAACCGGACCCGGACTTTTTTTTCAAACTAGAATCCGGCCGGAACCGGATCCGGACTTTTTTTTCAAATTAGAATCCGGCCGGATCCGGATATCAGACAAAAATGGCAATATCCGGCCGGACCCGGACCCGGATAGTGAGTCCGCTACATCAATAGTATAAACTAGCCTGAGTCAGAATGAGGTTTTTAAAAACTGAAAAAAAAAGAACTTTAATCTAATAATAAGTAGAACAGCTAGCCACAAGGTTTACAAATTTAGGTGTTATTTACAATTAAAAATCTGAAATCAATTTCTTGAATAAAATACACTAGAAAATTACCAAATATTGAAAACCGGATCAGCTCAAACTCATTCAAAATTTAAAAGAAAACTAGCCTGAGTTTTTATAAAAAACTAAACTAACCTGAGGCAGTCCAAGATTTTCTAAAATTCCCAAAAAATTTTAAACTAGCAGGGTTGCCACTGTTTAAGTCAATAAAACTAGCTAGAGTGAGAATAGACAAGCCTGAGTCAGAATAAGGTTTTTAAAAACTGAAAAAAATTACTTTAATTTAATAATCAGTAGAACAGCTAGCAAAGGTTGACAATTTGGTAGTAAAGTTGTGGACTGATTGTGGTACACTTAACTTATTAGTACTACCCATCATAGTTAAATCCTACCTTATTTAATTAATATCTAACAAATACTAAATTCTAACTGAGACTACTTTCTATGATCAGACACGACAGTTTTGAGTGATGAATCTTTTTTATAAAACACAACAAGAAATACTAGCATATACAAAATTATTAATTACTTTGGTAACACTTTAAAAACTGGAAGTTATTTAAATCTATATCAAAAGACTTTAAACAATAAACTAAAAATTAAGTAAAACTTTTAGTAAAGAAGAATTATTAAATTTTTAATAAACTACTAAACTATTAACCTGGCTTAAATATATAAACAATTAAACACCAGTTGAAATATTCACTTTTAAAACAAAACACTACTTACAATAAGCATTCACAAAAAAGTTCAAGATATTTTGTTGCTTCAAGCTGCACACCAAACTAACTAACTGCTTACATATAAACTGCCTGTCATGTTCTGATGTTTTGTTGCATCAGTATTTAGTTTGAAACATTTCGTCATATGATTCTCATTGGCTCGTACAGTCAACCGTATTAACTCTAAATATTCTCTGAGCTCAACTTTAAACAATAAATAATGCAAGTATTCATTCCAAAGTTTTCAATTTTACAAAATATGTAAAGAGTTGCATTTTGAAATGTTTATTTCATTGTTTAAATGTAAACAAATGTAAATTAGTCACGTGTACAAAATGAGCCAATCACGGTAGGTGTTTAATTATAACTGATGAAAATGACTCTAATTAATTTACACAGGGTTTGTTTTTGTAAAAATATTTTTCAGTATGCTCTTTTTCACTAACTAGATCCGGGTCCGGCCGGATCTCTGTTAGGATACGGCCGGACCCGGATCCGGACTTTTTTTTCTAATTAGAATCCGGCCAGAACCGGATCCGGACTTTTTTTTCAAATTAGAATCCGGCCGGAACCGGATCCGGACTTTTTTTTCAAATTAGAGTCCGGCCGGATCCGGATATCAGACAAAAATGGCAATATCCGGCCGGACCCGGACCCGGATAGTGAGTCCGGTACATCACTAATTGAAATTTAAAATAATTTTATTTAATTTCACCTTGATTACAAGTTTTACAAATTTTGGATATCTTGTTTTTTGTTAAAACTGAGTAGGTAATACCTACTCAGTTTTAAAGCTGATGTTAAATCGCAGAGCACAAAATCCCCGCAGTAGAATAAAAAAATAAAATCCCCGGCAATAGAATTAAAATTTCTTATGAAAGAAAAAGCTGTATTTTACAAGTTGAGAACATAAAAGTTTCATATATTCAATTACACCAACATATTTAAAACCATATTGTTTTTATAAATATGAATGCCTTAAATGTAAGTTTATGTTTTTCATTTTCATAAGGTTAATTTTAGTCACTTTATTGTTAATTTAATAATAACTACCTTTTAACCTTATAGTTGTAGGTAATGTTTGGTTAGAAAAATTAATGAAAAGTATCTTCCACTTATTTAAATGGTTAATAAACTAAAAACATTGTAGCTTTGGAACTAATTGATGTTAAGTTAATTTATTATTTGATTTTTTTTTTCCAAAAATTAGATGAAATAGACAAATTTTTTTTTCTTATATCCTACTTTTATCAAATTATTTGAATTTTTAAACTTGAAAATAAAGTTTGATTATTATAATTTTTTAAGATTCATTATAAATTATTTTATTAAGACATAGATTTCACTTAAAAGTAATTTGAATATAATTTATTATTTTTGTTTACAAACTTGAAACTACTATTTGCTAAGTAGAAATCTATTTAAAATTTTTAATTTTTAATGTGGCAAATTTACTGAGTCTTTTTTTATTATAATTAGGTAATTTATCTAAAAAAAAATTATACCTGAAAGTTTTAGTGTACAACTCAAGGTTTTTACAACTAGTTTTGTAAATTAAGCAGAGTTGAAACAAGGTCAGGAAAAGTCAGAAAACTCAGGAAAAGCAGAAAAAAAAGACAAATAACAAGAATAGTAAGGTTTTTTTTTTAACAGTCAGGAAGTTTAACTAAATATTAAAAAATACCAGATTTTGTCAGTTTAAATTTACTGAATTCCTTATATTCAAAAACAAGTCTTTGAATGGTAAAGAATTAATTAAAATTCTTTAAAGTGTGATTAAAATTGAAAAAATTTCCAAGAATTTTACAAAATTACTTAATTATCAATGCCTTCATCCTGTAAAATTAAATGAATATCCTTTATAAAACTGCAAAATGTTTCTATTAAAATTTTGTTAAACTACCCTACTTGAACAGACAGTTTTTGTAGGCAGTATGATAATCTGTAGCATTTTTTAGTAAAACAATGATAATACACAAGAGTTTATCTAGCATACTTTAGAATTGAATTGTTTTTTGTTTAAGTAAATAAATAATTTCATTCTAATTAAACACTAGGTTTGGTGTTTTGGGTAATAAGTTTATGTTTATAATTTACCTCATTACAATTTTTTCAAAATTGTTTAAATTTTTTAAATAAATTGTAAAAGAGGTGAATTTCATGGTTAAGTTTAATTATTTATAGTTTATTGTAGAATAGTTGTTTTTAAATATTTTTTACATAAATAAGGGTAAAATATTTACTACTAATTTTATAATTATTGATAAGATGAAATATAAAATTGAAAGCTTTATTAATTCCTTTTATTAATATAATTTAATATTTTTATTAACAAACTTGAAACTACTATTTGCTTAGATGAATTCTATTTTAAATTTTTGATATGGCAAGTTCATTGAGTCTTTTTTTATTATAATTAGGTAATTTATTAAAAAAAAAATTTATATTTGAAAGTTTTAGTATACAACTCAAGGTTTTTACAACTAGTTTTGTAAATTAAGCAGACTTGCAACAAGGTCAGGAAAAGTCAGAAAACTCAGGAAAAGCAAAAATAAAAACAAGTAACAGGAATAGTAAAGTAAATCTTTTTTTGAAAACAGTCAGGAAATTTGACTAAATTAAAAAAAAATACCAGATTTTGTCAGTTTAAATTTACTAAATTCCTTATATTTAAAAACAAGTCTTTGAATGGTAAAAGGTTAATTAAAATTCTTTAAAGTGTGATTAAAATTGAAAAAATTTCCAAGAATTTTACAAAATTAATTAATTATCAATGCCTTCATCTTTTAAATTAAATGAATATCCTTTATAAAACTGCTAAATGTTTCTATTAAAATATTCTAAAACTACCCTACTTGAACAAGCAGTTTTTGTATGCAGTTTGATAATCTGTAGCATTTCTTAGTAAAACAATGATAATACACATAAGTTTATCTAGCATATTTTAAAATTTAATTGTTTTTTTTAAGTGAATGAATTATTTCATTTTAATTTAACACTAGGTTTAGTGTTTTGGGTAATAAGTTTATGTGTATAATTTACCTGTTTATAATTTTTTCAAAGTTGTTTATATTTAAAAAAAAAAATATTAAAAGAGGTGAATTTCATAGTTAAGTTTAATTATTTATAGTATATTGTAGAATACCTGTCTTTTAATATTTTTACATAAATAAGGGTAAAATATTCACCTCAATATGTTACATGCAATGTTTAATCTTTTCTCTAATAAATAGAACTGTTCTAGATTTTAAAATGTAGTTTAAAAATAAGTTAATTTAAATTAAAAATTAATAATTTGCCAAGGTTTATGTTGCACTAATAACAAGGATGAAAAATAGTTTCACCATTATATTGAAAATTTTATTTATAAAAATAATATATATTATTAAATTTTAACTACATTTAAAAATATAAAAACAATTTTTCATTAACAATAAACTTGTTTTTAAAGCCTGGCGTTGGTTTAATTGTTCTATTTTTATAGATTGAATTTAACCAAAATTATTATGGCCCATTAAAAATTGTTGTTAATGAGAAATAAAAGAAAAAAAAATTGATTTTTAAGATCATAGGAGGATGAATATACTTTTTAACATTTTGATATTAATTTGTTTTTTTTATTAAGTATAACCATATCATTAATATTTCAAAGAACTTTTCCTGAAAATTTTTAAAATTTAAAATTTAAAAACTTTTATAAATATATTAAGATGTTGAAACATTTAAATTTGTGGTACCTTGAAGAAATTATGTATTTTTTTTAAACACATGATACAAAAAATTATAGTCAATAAACAAAAATGTTAATTAAAACTTAAAATCACAGAAAATTTTTTTTTGTACTTTATAAGTTTTTTTTTTTTTAAAGCATTAAGCTAAAGAACTTTATTTTTGTTATAAAAGAAAGAGCTTATGTATAAAATTAATATGATATACTGTTTTAATTTTACAAACAAAATGTTATAATAATAAAGTACAATGTAAATTAAAAATTTTAAAAGTTAACTTTTTACTAATTTTATTAAAACAAAAGTAAAAAAAAAAATAACTAATGAAATTTTAATATAAGGTAAAAAATGTGAAAAAGTTAGCTACAAATTGTTACTTTAGCATTTTAGTTGCTATAGTAAACAGCTGATATTAACAGCTGTAATTAACTGGCATCTTGATTATAACATGACTGGTAGGTATTATACAGGAATTCAAATACAGTTAGAGTCTAGATACAGTTTAGCAGTCTAATACAAATTTTACTTCAATCTACATACTTTCTTAGAGAATCTGTAATTATTTTAAAAGCATACTGGCTTTAAAGTACAGTGGTATAACAGGTAGTCGGCCAATTAATAAGTAAAGAAGGCTTAGAAGAAGAATTAGTAGGCCTATGCATAGTTTTGAAAAATTTATAAGTCTAAGGAATTGATAATACATATATTTAAAATATTTTCTTTACTATATAAAGAAAAGTTTAGTTTTCTAAATAGGTTTGAAATAAAAAAACAAATTAAACTCGGGTACTTATAATAAGTTAAAAATTCCGATTTGTTAAATACTTATTAAATTGTTAGATTTTTGTTTGCAATATATGAACTTTTTTTTTTAATTTTTCTCGTTCGATACTGTCAGAAAATCTGTTACATATCATATTTAATTAAACTTTAATAAAAAAATAGCATTATTTTTTTCATTCATGAAATTGAAAATTATTGCAAAACGTTACTTAGAGTTTAGGCTTTCCCACGGTACCTTCAAGCTGTCTAAGTTTGACCAACTTAAGGAGTAGTATATGTAAACGTAAAAAAGCTCAAGAAAGTAATGAGTCTTTTATATAGTTGTTTTAAAGGTTGATTCCTTAAATTTTAAAACAAATGTGATACTAAAGCTGTAGATTCCGTAATGTTGCGGACAATTGTTATGACTACTTAGACTCATATTTAGTTTAAACTCTTGTTACTTTTTGGACTTATATCTTTTGAAAACTCTTTGTGACTTATTAAGACTTTTAACTATGGGCACATAGTAAATGTAAATGCTTTTGTTTTGAAAATTAAATTCTAGATATAAATTGCTTAGATGCTACTGCTAATAGGAATGCATCATTAAATTAAAATGTCTTTGTTTACTTTTAATTATTACTATTTAAAAAAACCATTGTTTAAGTCAAGTTTGTAAGTCTTAGTTGCAAAATCTTTGAATGATTTAATAAAATTTATATGAATTTTATGCAACTACTATAAATTACAACTAGGACCTTTTATATAACTTAATTTCAAACTACAAAGCTTGGTTAACACAACGTTGATAAAAAACCCTTGTCACAATTACAGTAAGCTAAATTATTTTTCTTTAGAATCCTAGTATTAAAGTTTAAATTTAAAGTTAGTTTAATAAGTTTATACAAGAAAAATTCAAACAAAACTTCGTCCTAAAGTTTAAGTTCAACTTATCTATTGCTAGGTTAGAGTACTAGTTTGTTAAAGTAGAGCAGGGTGTCCCAAACGTTTTTCAGAAGACCTTCTTTGAAGAAACCAAGAAATCTCTAGCCCCCTCCAAGAATATTTCTCAATGAATTACCATTAAACCCGCTTAAAACTGTTTTTTTTTTGCTAGTCATCATAAACTTCATATTATCTTGTGTAAGTTTGAAATAATGTCCTTGGGTTTCCATCTTTTAAGGCTTGTGGCCATCTAAGTTTCCTTACTTTCTTGAAAAGATCTAGTACAAGTTTCCCATTTAAAACGCCTATGACTTTTTTTAATTAAACACTATTATTTCGGGCAGATAGTATCATAGTTTTTTTTTATTGTTAAAATTTTTGTCGCGCAACTGCACTTGTTATACAAAAAATGTTAAAAAACTGAACTGTAAATTTAAAACAAAGTTTTCATCCTGTGAAAATAAACATCATTTGAAAAATAATTATTAACACAATTGTTTTTTTTATTTCTTAACTAATTTTAAAGTTACCATGAAAATAAGAATTATTATTTTGCTATTATAACTAAAATTTTCAGAAGAAAGTATAAATATATTATATTATTAATATTCAAATTCAATACAAGTACAATTTTATTTTTCGTTAAGTAATGTACAGATATTTGTAAAACATATTTTTCATCTATTTAGTATTTAAAACAAATTAGCTAACTTATTTGCAAGTTTCTCAGTTCTTTTTGAAAGTTTTGTTAAAACTAAAAGCTAAAGATCAGTACTATTCAAATGTTTAAAACACAGACTAAATATTATAGTTATTATTCTTAATGTTCTATAAATGTTTAAAAATTAATTAAAACTCATACAAATTAGATTACAATTCATTAAATAAAGCATGTTTAGTTACATTTATTTTTGAAACAAAAACGAGCTTAGTAGTTTTATTTATAGCTAAAGATTAGAATTTATTTAGATTTTATATTATAAAGACTACATGAAATTCATAAAAAACATCTTATTCATTCTATAGAAGTTTACAAAAATTTTATAAAACCAATTAAAAGTGCATATACACGAAAATAAAACTACTTTAATGAAACATGTTCACTTACTTCTTACTCCTAGGCATTAAAACCTTATCCACTTAAAAGGAAAGACACTAGCATAAAAAGAAAAAACAAATTACAGTGTTAAAACAAACATAAAACCCATACAAGGCACAAACTGAAAAAACTCAAACTTTCACAACCAAAATATTCAACGATTCCAAAGACACCAATCTCCAACTATACGTTCCAAAACATCAAACTTTTGAAACAAGCATCTCTCGTCGAAATTCTTCAGAACCTGGCTTGAAATTCAAGAAACCATTTTGAAGACATAAGTTAACCACTCTTCAACAAACAAGAAGTTTCAAAACGGCATTCATTTTCAACTTTAGACAGAAATCTTCAACTTGCAGAATATTGATCTCAACAACTATTCGCCATTCATAATGTTATAAAAAATTCACCTCGGCAAGTTAAGTTAAAATCACTTCAAACATGTGGCAGCAATAATTTACAAACCTAGCTTACAAATCAACTGAGCATCAAATAATTTTAGAATCTATAGCCCCAAGCACATTAACAATATGCTTTCTTTACAGCCAAAAATAAATGCTATAAAACATTTATTCTAGTTAAAGAACATTTTGTACTAAGATAAATTGTAATTATTTCATTAGATGTACTTTTATTATAATCAAAACTATTTTATTCGTATAAAAATCTATTAGAGTTGCACTGTTAGCTTATTTTTTCTAAAAAGTAATGTTCTTCAAATTCAGGCAAAAAATAATTTATTTACTGTAGAAGGTAGTATCAAACAATCAAAACGTAACAAACAAAATAAATAAATAAAACGCACGCAGTATGTCCTCACAATTATCCCTCTGAAACCATATTTGTAGTCAAATGAATAATAATTTCCATTTCTACGACATGATCCACCATTTTAACAAGGATTGTTGTTGTTGCAATAATCTAATATTTATGCTTGTTTTTATTATTCTAACCAAATTAAAACCATTGTATTTACTTCTATGAAAAGTTTAAATGTATTATCTAATTTCCTTATGTGAAAATGAAAAAGTTGACAATTTTAGTGGGCTTTTGAAATTTAAAACGTAAAATTGTAAGAAAGAAGCTACAGATTATATTTAAAAAATAATTTTCTTTGGATATTAAGCTGTAGATTTTTAGTTTGTAACTTTAAGTCGTCAACTTACAGTAACCTATCGCTTAAGTACGCATTTCTTAAGTACGCCAATAAACAATGTTTTCTAATAACTTTTTTCTACTTAGAATTTGAAAAATAACAAACCTTCGATTAGAAAAAAAAATTATAAAGAAAAATATATTTAACTCTATTCAAAATTTAAATAAAATAAAACTGAAGAAACGTGAAAATAATAGAAATTTATAATTTATATATCGAATCTAATATCTAAAATAAACAAACTATATTTTATTTAACGAAAGTTGTAAACATTGCAATTGAAATTTACATACCCCTTAAATAAAACTAGGAACAACAATTATTTAAAACGACATACAAAACTTAAACAAACGAAAACAATTAAGAGTGTAATTGAAATTTACATATCCAATTAACAATTTACAATCCTACCAAAATTTTGAAACATAAATGTAAAAAGCGTATAAAAATCGATATTAATAAAAATGAACATGTATTAGGCTTAATGTAGGTAATTATAGAGCCATTTTTTTAAAGTACGCACTGCCGGTTGGGTAAACAGTTTTGCGCTGTGTTCAAATTGCTTACCTAGGTGGCAGGTTACTGTATTTATTATATATAAAATGAACTACTTTTTGCAGTGACCTAAATATCTAAAATTTTATTATTTATAAAGATATTTAAAAAAAAAATTGTTTTAAAACTTTGATTGATTTTAATCATTTAAAAATATGTATTACGTGGCTCTTATGAGCGGCTTTAGGCTCTAATTTTGTCTTAAAAGAAGTAAAAATATTTACTATTGTAGTTTTTGAACTAAACACTATAAAAAGGTACTACAGGCTTATTCACTTATCCGGACACGTTGGGCAAGATTTTTCTGTAAACATGTCCGGATAACTACAAAAAATCATTTTTTTTTATATAATAATATAATTGCTGCATATAATGCAATGCATATTAAATGTGTTATGGTAAAAACAAATACATAGTAATTGTGAGTAATAAATAATAAAATGATAAATAATAAAAGCCAAGCTTAAGGTTAGTTAATTTATTTTTTCTATGGTAGAAAAACATCAGACTTACTAACCCTCCGCAACTATATACGTTTTTTGAGGGTCAAGCAAGTAAAATTTATCATTTGCAATTCCACCTGCCCAAACTATTAATTTTAAAAAAAGTATTACGTTTTGTTTAAGAGAAAATATAAATTAAATTTATCTTTTAAAACAAAAAATATATAAACTTATCTCTTTAAATGAAATAAAAGACTTTTTTTAATTATAAAAAAAAAGACAGAAAGAAAACGGGAAAATTTGACTAAGTTTAAAGTCAATTTAACGGAAACATATAACAAACTAGTTTTTATCGGAAGTTTTACTAAAATAAGAAATAATAGATGTTTGTTTTATGGTTTATCCACGTGTTTCGGCAGAAAACGCATGAGATTTAAAAATGTTTGAAACTTTTTGAATGAATTTTTGTGTTTACTATTGAAATTTTTTTGAAGTTTCTTCTGAATGAAACTGTCCGAATAAGTGAAGTCCGGATAAGTGAATAAGCACTGTACTAATAAACTAAAGTATAAAATCATTATTTTTTTAAATTATGAAGTAATATTTAGATACATATACATGTTTACAAAAAATGTTTAGTTGTGTTTGAACACATACCATTGTATGTTTAAAATTTGCTGATGTAAAGAACTGCTGATATAAACAATACAAATAAATTTAAACCAAAAGTTCATTTAGGTGCAACCAATTTCCACATGCCTTCACTGAAGCCGTCATCAATACACGTATATAACCTGCATTTAAGTATTTAGTATTTGAAAACGCTACACTTTATTTTTTTTAACATTAACTTTTTTCTTCCAAGTTACTTAATTAAAAATAAGAACGATATTAATTAATTGATAGATTTTAAAGTGCTTACAATATTTTCTTTAATACATTTACAAAATTTAGCTGATAAAAAAAACATAAGAAGTCGTACGAATAGTTAAATGCAAATACAAAAAATAAGACTTATTCAACAAATATCATATAATCCTCATTGAAGTAGTTTATTTTAAAAGAGTACTGTCTATTAATTTACTAGAGCTATTTAATATACTAGCTAAAAAATAATGTTTGTATTTTTTCTAGAAGTTACGACATAATATAAAAAAAAATTCAAATATATAGAATAAGACAGGAGTTATTTAACAGAAAAATCTAAATTAAAATGGCTTCTCGCAAGAGCAAGCTAAATAAAGAAAATGAATTGAGAGAAGAGATGAAGGAATAAAAAGGTATGTTAACCTCCTTAATGGGCATGAAAGAGAGGATTTACTCAATGGAAAAGTCACTTGAGTTCATGAACAGAAAATTTAAAAAAAATTATTTCGGAAAATTCTGAAGTTAAACAAAGAATTTCTGTTTTGGAAACACAAAGCAAAGAATTGAGCAAAGCTTTCAAACACGTCAATGAGGAGTCAATGAAGAATATATCACACCTGGATTTCATTGAAAGAGACCAAAAGCTAACAGCATAGTTTTAAGTGATGTAGAAGAGAAAGATGGTGAGAAAATCACAGAAGTGGAAATACTGAAATAAGTAGATCCAGAAATTGGAAAAAATGAGGTTATGTCTGTCTATAGATTGAAAAATAAAAGAAATGAAAAGAAAGAAAATTATAGTGCCCCAATTATAATAAAATGTGTACCCTGTAGAAAAAGAAATGAAATCTTAAAACATAAAGAAAGACTGTCAAGTGTAAAGTTTTAATCTACTAAGAAAGTATACATCAATGAAAAAATCACATATAGAAACTAGAAACTGTTCACCACAGCACTTCAGTTCAAAAAACCAAAAATTGGAAATTTCTTTTGATAATAAATGGCATTGTTCACTTAAGTAAAAATAAAGAATCGCAAATTTATCCAGTAAGAATAGAAGAAGACATTGTAAGTATAAAAATTTAATTCAATAACATTTAATGTAAAATAATTTATGAAAATCAAACAATTTAAATATCTGTTATTATAGTTTTCTAAAAGAAATTCCATTTAGCTTAATTAACAATTCTGATTTAAAAAACCTTTTTTGTTCTATTTATAATCTTTTTTAAAAAGATATTTTTCCTTCCAGAAATATTAATAGTACTGAACTTTTCTTAATAATAAATAACAACCTAAATGGAAAATTTTAACTTAAATGCTGCACCAAATGTTTTTAGTGCTCAATACATTTCTGCTGAAGACCTTGAACTACAAAAATAATAAATTTAATGATAAAGGTTTAAGTTTTCTGCATGTCAACATAAGAAGTCTAAGTAAAAATAAATCTTTCCTTTAGGAGCTGATGTCCTCGTGCAATATTTTTCCAGATACCATAGGTATTTGCAAAACAAAACAGCAGCATAGATTTGATATCACTGGAAAATTACAATCTACATTTTGTCAACTCTGAAACCAAATCTGGCGGTGTGCTTATTTATATTAAAAAAATATATTTTATATGCAACAAGACAAGATCTTAAATTTACTTGCAGAGTTTATGAATCAGTATGGCTAGAAATATATGTAGAAATAAATATTAATAGCAGTAAAAAAATCTTAGTAGGGCTAATTTATAGACATCCTGGAAAACCTAATCAGGGATTTTATAAAAAAAAATTAGTTTTTTTTTAGAAAACATAAATAGTTATAAAGATATATGTAGTTTTGGAGACATAAATATAAACTTTTTAAATGACAAAGGTAACTCAGTGAAAAATTATTTAAACCAAATCCAAGGGTTTGGCGTAACAAATCTTATTACAGCACCTACTAGGATAAATAGCATGGGAGGTACATTGATTGATCGTTTTTATTGTTCATGTCCTGAAAAAGTTACTAGTTCTTATATATTCATTTCAGATATATCAGACCACTTTCCACTTTACATTAAACTGAAAATTTGCAATTAATTTACAAATAACTTAAAAAATAAGAATAAATACAGTAATGACTTTTCTAGAATTAACACTAATAAACTTTTAACTGATGCTACTCAATTTCTCAACAAAAATAAAAGAGAAAAAATTATTAAATTCTAAAAATTCCATAGACACCAAATTTGATTACTTAATAAGCAAAATTAAAGAGATTACTGACCAAAATGTTCCAACTAAAAAATGAACAAAGCTAAATTAAAACTAAAATCTAAACCCTGGATAACAAAAGAAGTACTAAAGTCCATAAAAATAAAAAATAGATTATATAAAAACCTTTTCAAAAATTATTTTAATAACCCAGTTAAACTACAAAAATACAACAAATACAGAAATAAAATTACAGAAATAGTGACAAATTCTAAAAAAGCATATTATGAAAACACTCTAAAAGATTTTTATAAAATTATATCTAAATTTTGGAAAGTAATAAATAACATCACTAATAGACAGAAAAAAGATCGCCATTTTCCACATAGATTAGATATGAATCAAAAATCTTATATAGAACCATTAGACAAACTTAACATTCATTTTTCTAGCATTGGAAAGCAAACATCAACACAAAAAGGTAGCCGAATAGGTTTTACTGACAACATCAGAAATGTTAGTAATAGTTTTTTAAGGTTTGATGCTACAGAGACTGAAGTATTTAATATTATCAAGTTTTTAGATCCGAACAAAGCTAGTGGTGAGGATATTATATCTGTAAAGATCCTTGAGAAAGTAAACAATCTTGCATCCCTAATACTAAGCAAACTAATAAACAAACCATGTTATGAAGGCGTTTATCCATGTAGCCTAAAACTTGCAAAAATGATACCAATTTTTTAATCAGGATTAAAAACATTACCAAGAAATTATAGACCCATTTCACTTGTATCTAATTCAAATAAAATAGTTGAAAAAGTTATCTATAATCGCCTGTACAGTTTTTTTTCTGAATATAAACTTCTAAATAATTCTCAGTTTGGCTTTCGACAGAATCATTCCACCACTTTAGCTTTGTCTGAATTGTTTTAAGGGTCTCTGTTCAACTTTGATAAAGGAAACGCATTTTGTGCAGTCTTTCTGGATTTAAAACTTTTAACTTAAACCAAACCTAAATAATTCCAGAATCAAGCTTGATTCTACACCAATCAAAAAATAGTTTTTGGAAAAATATAGAACTTAATGTTAAAATAGGTGAAATAGTTTTAACAAACACAGATAGCTATAAATATTTGGGAATAATTTTAGACAAAAATTTAAAATGGACAGAACACATTAAAGCTATAAAGATAAAATTACAAAAAACATCGGATGTATCATACAAAACAAGACATTTCTTAAATGAAAAAGCATTATATTTAATCTTTAATTCTTTATTTATCAGCAATGTTAGATATGGCTTGTTGTGCTAGGGAAGAGAAATACAATATGTATAAATGATAACAATGTTATCATAAACAGAGCACTTAGATGCAGACATTGTAAGAAATTTGATGATAGTGTAAGAGAATTAAAAACTCAAAAAAAAAATTAGATGTTGAAAGTCTGTATCTATATGAAATAGGTCTGTTTATGTTTAAGTTTAACAATAACTTGTTACCAGATAACTTGGAAAAATACTATAAAAGTGTAAAAAATGTCGATAAATATCATACGAGGTCTTCAGAAACAAATTTTTTTCCTACCTAGATTTAACAGCAAAATAGGTCATAAATCGCTATCCTACCAAGGAAGTAAGTTATGGATTAAGCTACCATTATATCTTAAAAATTATAAGTCGTTTTGGAAAATTTTAGGATGAACTTAAAAGTTATATTTTAAATAATGATTCTTTAGGTCATTAGTGATCGTTCCTACTCGTCTGTTTACTTTGTTTAAAGAGTTAATAGTATTTGTCATTTAATGTCCAAATTTTTACTTATTTGTTTATACTTTTGTTTTTTTATGTTCGAAAAATAATTTGTTTGGTTACATTAACATTGGTTTAGTCTAGGTTTTAGCATTTTCTATCGTGTTTTATTTTAAGATTATTCTTTAAGATTATTATTTTGAATTAAGTTCAGAATGCTTAAAAACTTTTTTTTTTGTAGTGCTTACAATTTTTTTTTTATTTTAGTAAACCAATGTAAAAAAAAAGTTATAAATGTTTTTACTTTAGCAGAAAATTAAGTATTCAAATAATAAGCTAAGATAACTGTTCTAAGCAATTTTTTTTTGAGGAAATAAAGAAAAAATTCTTCTTTTTATGTTTAAGAATTTTGCTTGTTTTCTATTATTAAAGTTTTAGACTTGGTCAAGAATTCAAAACAAAGGAAATTAAAAAGAATATTTTAAAATAGAAGGAAATTTATTGTCGTTAATATCATTATTAATAAAATTTTTATAGTTTTTATCTTTTTTTTATTAAAAGCATGTATTTTACAGTATTTGTCTTCATAATTTTTAAAAGTTAAGTTGATTTATTGTACAATTAACTTCTTTATAATTCTTAAAAAAAAATTACAACAGTTTATTCAACTATTCTAATGTAAAATTGTTTTTACTGTTCAAGTTAAATTGTTAAATAAAATAAAAATTACCTTTTTAAAAAAATACTTATCTTTTTTTTTGTTAAAAAATGTACTTTCTTTAAAGAAATTGTAACCTTTAATTCAAGTATTCAAACATTTGTTATTAATGTTGTTAATCTACTTTAAAAAGTTAATTTAAAGTTGTATGTATATTTTTTAATCGTATGTTACTTAACAAGATTCATAGTACATTATTAAACACAAAGTTAAGTTAATTTTCCTTATTTTTCTTTTCGTTTAATTGATTGTTCATTACTAAAGATTTATATATTTAAATAGTCAAAAAAAAAACTATGTATAATAGCTCTTAACAAACTTTATAAGCATATGGTGTACGACTCGATAACCGAAATGTTCCTTTGTACACCAGGTCCTTAGACCAAACTATTTGAGCGCTTTTTTTATTGTTCAATAAACAATTTAAAAATCCAGGATAAGCTTATTTTCCTTGTTTAATTGACATAAAGGTTTTTGAAAATATTCTTTGTGTTTACTAAACATAATCATGATAAACCTTTTTTAGTTGTTTTATTATATATAAATTTGCTTATCAATAAAGTATATCGTTTAAACCAGTTTAAAAAAGGGTTTAGCAATCAAACCAACCCGCAATCGGTCTCTGACCGATGTAAGTTGCTTCGTGACCACTATCAATCTGGGCTCTGACGAAGCTGTCAGATCTGAGGCAGAGGCGGATCCGAAGGAAACCGGGAAGGTAACTAGTCCACGTAGCAATATTGCACAGCAAAGAGTATGAATTATTTTCAGTTTTAAAGACAGCTTGTTGTTTTTACTAGGATATTTATACCAGTATTAGTCGTTACGTTAGTATTACTTTGTCTGATTGTAATATTAAGGTGTTTCCCCTAATATTTGCTGAGTTTGCAAAATTTAATATAACCTTATTTTTTTTAAATTATACCCTTATACTTAACCCACTTTACCAAAACATATTAAAAGTTATCAAATCTAAATATTAAACAACAAATAAAAAAATATAAACAAAAAAAAGTTTTCTATTGTGCTGACTCAGTAAATAACAGGGGAAACACCTAAGCGTTTCAACAACACTCATTATTAATAGTTCGAAATTGGTCTTTTTTAAATTTACATAGTAAATATTTGCGTGTATTTAAAACAAACCTAAAATATAAAATTTTAACTTTCTTTTATTTTGTCGTTTCGTTTGAATAAAATAGAAAACAAATTTATATTTAAAACTTTAGATAAGTGTATTTTTAGTGTTATTTTTGACACTTAATGCTTTGTAAAAAATACATCTCTAAACTGATTTACTAATGTATTTGCTATGCTACACTTTAAAAAACAAAAATAATAACCTATAAAAATGTTTTTGAATACAGAAACATTACATATTTTAAAGCTTGTAGATTTTTTTAGTTTTTTAAATGGTCAATAATGAATTTACAAGACATCCACATTATATAATAAGTATCATCCAAATTATAGAAAGATTAGTAATAAGTTGAAGTGAAATTTAATTGGTAAAAGGGTTGTCACAATGAATACTCAGAAAAATGTAGACTAACTTAAAACTTTTGAAAAATTCAAATTATCCTTGGCTAACTTCAGGTGACTCAGGCTTTTTTGGTAAGTTTTTGCAAAACTAAGGCAAGATTTAATATTTTTTCTAAAAGTTAAATTATATTAAGTCTTTTTGCTATTTTTTTGTAATCTTACTTCAATTATAGTTTTTTGTTCGCTTTCTGGCTCATACTTTTTTCCATCTAATTTTCCTTTAAATCTAACACAACTCAGGCTAGTTAGAGCTAAACATTTTTCCTCAAACCGCAACAAAAAGATGAGAGAAACTTTAAAACAGCTGGAACTAGTTTTAATTTATAAGTTTACTACAGTATTAGTATTAATATATATTTGTTTAGAACTTATTGAAAAAATAAACCTGCACTAGAATGAAAAACAGTTTTATATTTTTTCAAAGGCTAATATATATTTTGTTAATAATAAGGTAGACTATTTTAAACCAGGTACTACAACTTAACTTAAAAAATTTTCAATGTTTTTTAAACTTTTAAAATAAAGTTTTATACTCAGTAAAATAAGTTTATACCCAGCATTTTACTTATTTATTTTACTCAGTTATATTAAAGCAAGTTTATTTGCCCTTTTTTTTGCATAATATTTATATTTTTATATATATATTTTTAATTTTTATTCACAAGTTTTTGTTTTTATAGTTCACCAAAAACAAAGTTTATGTCTTCTGCCTAGGCTTTTTAAAGTGGGGTAGCAAATTCTAATTTCTGTTAAATGAAAAAAATATATTTCTTGGATATATTTAAAAAAAGACTTTTCAAACTGGTGTGAGTGTTACTCAAAAGTTGAAGCACCTATTTATTTTGATGCAAGTATATATTCATGACACAATATTTAATAATTAATATTTTTTGTTTATCATTTTATTTATTTTTTTTCATTTTTATTATTATGTTGTTTCAAATACAGTGTATCCCTCAAAGAGTAAATCAATAAAAATTAAATAATTCAGTTGAGTTACAAGATTATGTTAATAGAAAATGACCATTGATTAACATCTAATTATAAAGCACAACAAGTTATAAGTTTAAAACATTTAAAAAAAAAGTAAATTTAAATTAATAAAATGCATATTTTGGAAAAAACTTGATAAATTTAATAACTAATAAAAAATAATTAAGTTGACTTCCAATGTAAATAAATAATATGTCACTATATTGATACAGGTTTGCCACACTCAGGATACGGTAATTAACAAAAATTAGGATATTTTGAAATTCTAGAAATACTCAGGGAGACTAAGGGTAAATTATGATAACTCAGGATATTTTGAGATTTAGTTGACCCATTTATAATATTTATTACTTTATATAACTGATTTTGTTCAGGAACATAACTTTTACTGACTTTGAATTTCTTATTGAAAAATTTTTTGTTTTGTGGCTAGTTTAAACTTTTCTAAGAAACATCATTGTAGTTTTTGTTGTACATCTCAAATTAATACTTATCTTAGTTTAAATTTGCTCATACAAATGAGTACTTTTTAGATTTATATTAAAGTTATTCAATTGAAATGTAAAAAAAAAAAACAATCAAACTGTTTTCTATCATATAAATAGTTAACTAAGGTGGTTAAATAAAATTATTATCTACCATTTGTTTTTTATCTAAATTTATTAAATCTTTTGTTGTTGAATATTTAAGGCTCTATTTAGATGATCTAGAGGTGATGATAAAAAGCAACAAAAAAGGTCTTATATTTTTTTTATGATTTGTATTTGAAAAATCTTATTGGAGGGGACAAAAAATTAAGAGAAAATGAGCCTAATGTAACTCTTCGTAGGGTATGGTCAGCTATATAGATACTGAGTTTGGGCAGGGACAGAGATTCTAGCCTAAACCCTGCTGCTGCTAACATGTAGATCTAGAAGTTTAGATTATATTGTTTTATTTATAGTTCTTTTTTAAACAATGTTACTTTATTTGAAATGTTTTAAATTTCAAATCTAAAGTATTTAATTCTAATTATAGGTCTTACATTTAAAATTTGTTTTATGGTTTTGTCTCCCTTAAAGTATTTTTTTAAACATATCATCCTTTATATTAATCTTAAATTGTGTATTTGTTTTTTAGTATTAAATATAACCACTAATGTCATCCTTAGTTAGTATAAGCAGCATACAGAGTGGCATTTAGTAGCATTTAGTGAAAGCCAAGTTTCAATTTAGTTATAGTTATTTGTGTAGGTATCTATATAATATATATATTCAAGTAACCTTAAACTACTAAGACAAAGAAAAGCTCCTTATGGTAGTAAATTCATATTTACCACAAGTAAACAAGCTCTTTTTAAAAATTAAACTCCAAAAAGCACCCACATTCAAAAAAAAAACTTGAACTTTAAGTATATAAAAATAAATTAGTTGTCTGAATAATAACTTGGTCGTGCCACCTTCTTGTTCTCAATCATTTTAACTCAATCTCTCTTTAAAATAAGTTTTTTCCACTACAGGGCTCCCATTGTTTCTAAAGTGTTTTAAACAGATACTCTATAGTAGCTACAAAACATTAAAAGAAGCTGTGAATTTAAACTAAAGAGAAAGTAACTTATTAGTTATATATCTGGATATACTATTATTTATTAGTTTTTTTTAATTCTAATAATTCTTGTTTTAATTTTAGTTTTAGTTTAAGGTCTTATCTGATATACAATTATCAAAAAGAGTTTTTTTTTTTTTAAGTTTTTAATTTATTATTCTTTTATATCTATGTGAACTTAAATGTTGCCAAACACTCAAGATAACTCAGAATATTTTGATTTTTTTTATACTCTTAGTATGACTCAGTATAACTCCGGATGTTGTGAAATATTTTTCAATTGTGTGTGATTCAGATATTTTTGTTGTTTTATAAAAAACTCAGGAAAGTTTTTGCTAATTTTCATCGAATTTAAGTTGATCTAATTATATTATTCTAAAAATGAATATGAATAAGCAGCTTAGTATAGTTGTTTTGTGACACCATAACAAACAATTATTTAAAAAATTTTATTTATAAATTTGCTATTACTACATGAACTTCTCTAAATTAAGTTTTTCGGTAAATTTTGTGTTAACCCTGCAAGTTTAAATTTTTGTTGTATAATTTAGCTATTGTCGATTTTATAAAGCTGGGTGATAAGTACATTATGTCACTTTTAGAATACGCTTAAACTTTAAACACAATCTATACTGTTATGTAAACAAATCTTAAAAGACTTACTTTTTGAACAACAAATGTTAGCTTGTGACAAGATATCAAACTGCGTTTCATAACTTTTTTAATTTAATGGAAAGTTTTGAGTTTTTTTTTCTTGCTCATCTAAGCGTTTAAGAGAAAGCTCTACATACTACGTGTTATACTGATACAAGTTAAAAACATTGTTGTATAAACCAGCCACAGAGAGGGGTGTGAACATTATAGCCACAGACTGCTGCAGTAAACATGTCATTCCAGAATAAACATTTATATTGGTTTCTTGTGTTATTTAAAGTATTATATAGTTTTTATTTTTATAAGTCTCTTTATTTACATTCCAAGTAGTTTTATTAATTATAATATATTATTTAACCATTTTCATAATAAATTAATTTTGACTACCTTTTATAGTTTTTTTTAAGTATAATGTTCTTTATATATTTCTTAGTGTTTTTAATTGTACTTTAGTACATTAGGTGTAATCATGCCATACCAATTTTTATACAGAGTAGTCCTAAATATTATGTAATATTGACATTAAGTACTAGATAAGCTAAGTCTAAAATATATTTATGGGTTTTAGTGTGTTTCTACAATTTACTATAACCCTACATTGCGTCCTCCAGTTAAAGAATAACGAGACCTACAGGTAACAACCAAATAAGACCAAGACAGTATCATACAATAAACAAAATTTACAAATATATTTTAAAGTATAATCTAAAATTTTATTTTTAAGATAGTATTTATAACATTTCTCTCTCACATTTTTTGTATTTGTGTCATTTTCATTTGATAATGTATTTTATTTAACAGTAGGTTTAGAAAAAACTTTACAATTATGTTGCAATTTTTTAAAAGTAGCAATACATACTATTAATATCTGCTCTTTCAAAAGCCCTTTAGATCTAAGCATGACCAGAAAGACAAAGAGACTTAAAAAAATTCATCAGGCAAAAGAGGTCATATTGATAAAATACATTATTTATATTATACCACAGGCAGATTAAAAAGTAAACCACAAAGGGCTTTGACACAACTTAAGTTTTTAAGTCACAAAAAGAAGTAAAATTATTTTAGTCAAAGTAAAGCATAAAAGTACAAAGACACAGTTTAAGTCCTTAAGTCACAGAAAGTCAGTGACAAAGTTTAAGTCAAATAAATCTAAAAGGGCACTGTCCTAATTTTAGTCCAAAAAATAAAAGTAAAAATATCAAAATTTAGTCCAAAAAGTCAAAGTAGAACTAACGAAATTTAAAGACCACAAAGTCCAAATAGAACTGACAAATTTAAATTCCACAATATCAAAATAAAGTTGACAAAATATAGTCTTAAATATCAAAGTAGATTTGACTATATATAGTCCCGAAGTCTAAGTAGAACTGAAAACATTTAGTCAACAAAATCAAAGTAGAACTGACAAAATTTATTCAACAAAGTCAGAGTAGAAATGACAAAATTTAGTCAACAAAGTCACAGAAGAAATTATAAAGTATTAGTTTAAGTAAGTCACAAAAAGTGGTGACTAAATTTAAATCATAGTGAGTCATGTTAAATATCATGTAATACTTTTATTAGCATAGTAAAAAAATACAATGATTATTAATGACTAAGACAGAAAAGACCAGTAAAATGCTAAAATACTTGAGGAATTTTTATCATTGAAGTTTGTAGAGGCATAACATTTGAGTGGTTGTTTTTTGTGTTTTTACTATTTACCTGTTTTTCAAATGCTACAATCTTTATATTAGGATGTAACACATACTTAAAATTATTTTTGTAATTAAAGTAAAATTTTGGAGTTCTGATAAAACCAATACTATTTTTTATTAAAAATAAAAAACTTTTTAGAACAAAAAGACTACTTGTTATAAATTCTTAAGAATTTTTTTTTGTAATATACCTAATTTCATTTTTCAAAAAACATTAATAGTAGTTTAGAGACCAAAATAATTTTTTTTATGTGTTATTTTTTTCTGGTCTAAGAAGGTATGGTGGGTAGCTGTCAAATTTACACTAGTGCAAAAAATTACACGTGGATAGTTTTGCACAGAGGGTCATTTTTGCACGAGCAGAAATTTTTGCACGGCTTAAATTTATTTTACTTTTAACTTATAATTTTTCTATTAATTTTATTTGTTTATCTTTTTTTTAAATAATTTTTTTTTTCTTTTACTATCACTGTTCCCCCTGACCCTTGATCGGTAACTTATTATATTTTTTTATTATTACAATTTTTTCTACTATCACTGTTATCCTTAACCCTTACCCTCAGTTGGTAGCTTTTTCATATTTTAAATTTGTTTTTAACAAAACTTTTGTTATTTTTTTTAATATTTTTTACCACTGTTACGCCTAACCCTTACACTCCGTCAATACCTTTTTTATGATTTTTTTTATTTTAAATATTTTTTATTTTTATTAATTTTTTTCTGAATTTTTTACTCCGTGAAAAAATGTAACTCGTGCAAAATTGACTCTTGATGCAAAATCGTCTTCTTGCAATTTTGTTCTCATGCAATTTAGTATCCTCCTGCAAAATTGTCTTCGTGCAATTTAGACCCGTTCCCAGGTAGGGTAGTGTTTATTTGCAAACAAAAAGGTAAACACGGAATAGAGTAAATATTCTCTTTAAACAGTAGAAGAAAAGGAAGTATAAGTGGATATCAAACTGCATTTGATCACTGTTTAAATTTAATGGAATGTTTAAGTTAATTTTCTTGTATATCCAAGCGTGTAAGAGAAAGCTCGCAAGCTAGACGTTATACTAATGCAAGTTAAGATAATGATAAATTAAAAAGTATGTAAAATATTCTGATATCATGTTGATAAACTAATGAACATTGCTTTATAAACCAGTCGCAGAAAGTGGTGGGTCATTATAGCCACAGCCTGATGCAATAAACATGTTATTCTATAGACGTTTATAGAAAGGTTTTTTTGTATTTTTACCTTTTTGAATTTCTTTTTTTTTATTTCTTATTAGCTAAATATTATTTTTTTTTATAAGTTATCAAACCATATTCCCTTTTATATTAAATCACGTACAAACGTATTGACCATATTTAAAGTTATTTCTTGGTCAAAATGTTCATTCTTATATTTAATAGTATTTGCAATTGTTTTTCAATACAACATATTATTTTTGTCATGCCTAGTTTTATACGAAGTAGCCCTATGCATTATTAAAATCAGTATTTAGTATAAGGTATATCTAAAATATATTTATGGTAATTAGTAAGGTTGTACACTTAACTATAACCCTACAAGCTATTCATTCTTTTACAGCATGTGGCTCAACGACTCTAAATTTAAGTAGCTTTGTTGATTCTATTTATTAAAATAATCTAACTATACTTTATATGTTTTGCGTTGTTGGTGTTATCAAACACAGTTAAGACATTTTAAGAGTTTAATTTTACACTGAAACATTTAAAACATATTTTACAGTTTAAAAACGTAAAAACTATCCGTAGTACTAAATGGAGTACCAGTGCTGTATATGCCTCGATAGATTACTCACAGCAAACGTAGAAGTTTCTGTCACACCGTGTTGTCATGCCTTTCACAAAAGCTGCATATCAAAATTAAAAAGAGATAATGACAACAAATGTCCCAAATGCAGAGCTGAATGTAGGGAAGATGAACTGAAGAAAGTTCACTTCGATGTATCTAAAGATCTTGACTACAGTGACTGTTCAAGCGAAACTATAAACTTTTTTGAAGATATACGTAATCATGAAGAAGAAAAGAAGAAAACGATGATCAAAATCATCAAAAAGCTAGACAAAGAAAACACAAAAATTAAGGCAGCATTCAAAAACAATCAAGAGAGCTATAGGACGTGCAAGCTGTTTTTGAAAGGTTTCCAGAAAGAAATCAAAGACCTGCCTGAAAAGAGCGGTAAGCTAAAACAAACAAACAATTTGTTGTTGGCTAAGATAAGAAGATTGTTGAATGAAAAAGAAGACGTGAATGAAAAAGAAGAGTCAAACAAAGTCGAACATGAAGAAATTGATGAAAAAACTGGAGAAGATGCTATAAACAACGTTGAAGCAATAATAAGTAGAGGTTTCTTTTACTTTTGTTAAACCTTTTGTTTGTTAACACTTTTGGTTTTTACTAGTGATCTACTCGATCCAGATTTTGAATTCACAATAATTCTATTGTTTATGTTTTTTTTTCGTTCTTAAAACAACTAAGCTTAATTTATTTGATTCAAAGTTCTGTAAAACATTTATTGAAATTGCTTATTACTTAAAAAGCTGCAACAAAAGAACAATTGATAACATATATTTATATAAATTAGCAAAGCTTAATTAATAAATTTAAAACTACTGCAACTGGCTGGATCTAAAGTATAAAAACTTGGAACCGCATTGGTTTCAATTTAAGAAAACCCGAGTATGATTCTAACTTGTGAATCCGGTAGATCAGTATTTTTTTACATGACAAAAAAAACTTGGCCTATTTCTTAAAAAAGGAAATGATAAATGAAGATTTCTTAATATTTATTTTTTCATTCTCAGATAAACTACTTTCTTGCATTAAATTCAGATAATTTTGAAGGGACTAACAATTTAAATGGAAAAAACAAAATCCTCGAGTACAACGCGAACACAAGCTTGAATAGAAAATTACTTCACGAAGGACTTTTTGAAGAAGTTGAAAAAAATATGAAAGAACTTCATGAGCACGATGTAAAAGTAAATGATTTGATGTTGAGTAAAATTGTAAAACTCCGTACTGAAAACAAGGCGTTAAAAGAAAACAACGATGAACTAACTATTCAACTAAAAACTTTACAAAATTCTTTGAAAGCTACTCAAAACAAAGCAGAGTGCATGAAAGAAAGTTACCAAAATTTGCAGTCGAAAAATGAAGAGTTGTTGGATCATCTTGAAGTTACAAAAAAATTAAAAAAATACGTTGCAAGTCCGGTAACAAAGAGCGGAGAAACATCATTTGATAAAAATCAAGACGAAGGTATCATAATATATTGAAGTATTATAAATTTTACTGTATACTAGTATTAAAACTATTATGCATTAAGTACACAATTATTTTTAATTTAAGAATACATTGTAAAGATGTTTTATTTCAATAGTAAGTAAACATAATTGTTTTTGTTTTTATTGAAAATTTTCAATTTTGTTAAACGAAATAGTCTTTATTCTTAAGTCTAAAAATAATTTTGATGTCTCACCACAAGCTACTGTTTGCTGGTACGGTCAAGTGACGTCAGCTTGTATAAATACGTAATAAATAATAGCCACGTAATAAATACATTTTCCAAAATTGGCTGATACGCTCTTTTGTGATAAGATCGAAACGAAAACGTCAACGAAAGCTATCGGAATTATAGAGTGAACTTTTGTATGCGCTGCAAGAAAAGCTTAAAACTCAACGGTTAATTCTAACTGACAAGATTCAACAAGAAAACGAGTGTCTAATCTAAGTAACTCTGTTAACAAGTATTGAGCTTATCTCCCGGCACATAAAAGTTCAGGATCTGACGACATTTCGATGACTTTTTATTGCAATAATGTTTAATATAATTTTACTTAACTTTATTATTAAAGCTTTATGTTTTACAGATGCAGAAAGAAATGAAGTTAATAATTGTATATACATTAGCGGAGGATTGACAACTAAATATTCTGACAGTGATTGGGTTTTGACAATGGACAAAAAACTACGCAAACAGGCTTGTTTTAAAACAGTGAAAACAAATAGATATGAACATCAATCTATTGCAAAAGGAAATCAAATGTACTTATTAGGCGGCCATAACGGCAATGAGTTAGTTGACACTGATATTGTGCCTGTTGGAAAGCAACTACCTACTCATACATTTCCTTCCATGCACAACAAAAGGCGAAGTTTCGGAATATGTTCGTTTGCAGATTGTGTTTTTGTCGGCGGAGGGTATCAAGTAAGTCTAAAAGCCTTAAACAAATGCGAAGTTTACAGCTTTGAATCTTGCGAATGGACTGAAGTTTCTAGCATGAACAAGAGAAGATGCCTATTTACTCTGACTTATTTTCAAGGAAAAATCTGGGCCGTCGGCGGTTTGGACGCCTCAAACTCTATATCAGCAAGGTATGACTCGATAGAGACATTTGACCTGGCAACAAACAAATGGACGACAAGCAATTTGAAGCTGATAACAGAACGTTGCGGGCACAGCACTGTTGCTCACCGCAAAAAACTTTTTGTTATCGGAGGCGAAAAAAGTTCGCACTTAATTTCTTCAGTTGAAGTTTACTCGAGCGTGACGAATGAGTTCACTTTCGTTGCACCGATGAACATTGCGCGTCATCATTTTGGATGCTGCGTTGTAAATTCAAAAGTGTATGTGATTGGAGGATGTAAGGATTGGAACGACACTGACAACTGCTACAACTTAACAGATGAAGTTGAGGTATACGACATTGAGAAGAATGAATGGAGAAGAGGTCCGAATTTACCTTTTGAATTGTCTTGTTTTGCTTGCTCTGAAACTTTATAATTAATGCTCATTTTACAAGTATTTACTTTTGTGTAATGTAATTTTCCCATTTGTTGAGATTTTTAGAGAATTTATAAAAATAAAAGCAAATAATTTTATTATCGTAACTTTTTTAGCATTTTTTTCATCATATCTAGAATAAAAAATATTTTTATAAGACTTGCGTCAATAAATAAAACAACGTATAGAATAAAGAATATTAATTAAAAATAAAAATTTAATTTTTATTACTACTGATTTTATTACGAAGATAAAAAGAACAATAAAACAACAAGAAAAAACATTTTCAACATTTAAGTAAAAAAAGAAAAGTTTTGAATGGAGAACAAAAAAAAAAAAACTCCAGTACTACGTAGCTAACTATTTGACTTCATCTTTTTTTTCTTATATTAAAGATGAAAAATAGCAACTTTATGCCACAAATTTGAACTTCTTAAACCATTTTACTTAGTTACGCAATAGCGTATAAGAAATAACGCATTACTTCAAGTTTACTTCTGCATGCGGAGATTTCCGTATGATTATTTTAATATTAAAGCGAACAGCCCAATATGTCAATGGGGTTCTACAATTTTAGAAATCTTGGAAGAATATATAGAAGAGGCATATTGAAAGTAGGTGGTTGTGTATCATAAATTGCATCTTATACTTAAATCTTTATTATAACAGCTCGTTGTTAGTCACAACAACTGTTGATACACGGTATCGACTTTAATTCTTCTCTCATAATCTCTAGCAAGAAATTATAAAGGCTTCTTTAATTAAAAGTAAAAAAGCACACTTGTCGTGAGACTGCCATTATGGTCACTTGTCTCAAGTACCGCCAAATAATACTTAAACTCAACTAACTATCCACAAATGGTGTTCCCAATGATTTTTTGTCGTGTTAACGCAGTTTTTAAACAGCAACAAGTGCAGCCACTCACGAAAGCGAGGAACAAGACAACAATACTTAGGACAATTAGTTTTCTGCGTACTATATCAGCTCCAATAAAAAAGCGTTCAAAACATGCTTTTGACTCTGCAAGTTTTTTTTATTCTTTATAATTCATACCCTCAAATTGTACGCCTCTTTCAATAAAATGATTAACGTACTGATTTTGATATTTTCTATGCTTTTATTTTTAAAACATTTGAATCAAAAAAAATATATATATAACGCAATTTTACAACTGTTTATAAACTGTTTACATAACTATTTCATTTATTACCACATGTTTTAAGAATTATAAAAGTATGTTTTTTTTTTCAATTTCTTAAAATTTTAAACTGTTTTAAATAAATTAAAAACTTAGTTATTAAAATTTCTCTACATATCATTTCATGGGTTTTAAATATGTTTTATTACTAACTAGTTTTTAATTAACAGGTTCTAATAGTTTTTTTGATTTGTTCTAAATTAGTTGTCTTAAAAAAATTCTATGCTTAAATATTAAACGTATAATTTTTGGGAACGGGTCAAAATTGCACAAATACAAAATTGCACGAGGTTACTGAATTGCACTAGAACAAAATTGCACGAGGGAACAAAATTGCACGAAGACAATGGTGCACCAATAACCAATTTTGCACGGGTTACATTTCTGCACTGAAGTGAAAAATAAACGGAATAAAGTATATATATAAAAAGGGAAAAAAAACAAATAAATAAACTAATGAAAAAACAATTAAAAAAAAGCTACCGACCGAGGGTAAGGGTTAGGCGTAAATGTGATAGTAAAAAAATTTGTATATGTACTATAGATAAGCAATAGTTATTTAAAATAAATACTTAATATTAGATACAATATATGAAATAAACTTATAAAAAAAACAAATTAGTTATCGACCGAGATTAGGGGTAACAGTGTTGGTAAAAAATAAAAAACTAGACTTGGAAAAACTGAAATTATATGTAAAATTAAAAAAAAACCTGTGCAAAAATGTTTCTATGAATTGTATATTCATTTAAAACTATCTTCGTGTAAAAGTGACCCATCTTGCATAAGTGTCTTTTTGTAATTTTATCGTCGTAAAATTTTAATGCCTTGTGCAAAAGTGTCTCCGTGCAAAAGTATCTTCCTGCAATATTGTGTTGTCACGCAAATCTGACAGCTACTCATAATTTCGATACTAAAAGATTTAAGTTGAATGATTACTTTCGATAAATATATACTAAAACTCTTCAATTGAAAAGTATTTAAATGACTTTAGTGTAACTTTTTACAGCTAGGAAACTTTTAATTCTAACTTTTGTACTGCACAAACCTTTCAGGAACTTTTTAAATAATCAAAAGTGCGGCGTTCGAGTAAAAATCAGTAAAAATCTTTCGAGTAAAAAATATATATAGCTTTATAGTAAACATCTTAAACTGCAATTGCATGCATTTCGTATTACTCTAATTCAAATTTAGTTGAAGAAATAAACAAAGTTATGAATTAATTCTAACTTATTTACTCTTGTTTTTAATTTATAACATTCGGATTATATAACATATATTGTATCTAATATTAAGTATTTATCTTTAATAACTGTGGCTTATCTTTAGTAAATATACAAATTCACCTACTTTATCTTCTATTGTTTTTGCAGTACTTATAATTTCTTTACAGAACTTCGTGCAACTGTATGAACTTGTTTAAGACAGAAAAAATCTAACATTTCAAAATAGAAAAATTACTGTGCAAATTGTTTTATTATAACGACAGTATTCATTTATCAAACTTGTATCAAAATTTTATAACATATGTTTAGAACAAAATGAAATATAGCATTTGTTAAAGTTCCTGAATGCATATTTCACCACGAAAGTAGTGATGTTCTTAGATAAATCAATTAAAAAGTTAAAATTTCAAATTTCATTTTTATTGCTTTAGATAAATTATAAGCTAAGTTTACAGTCAGCATTTGAATATCAAACTGAAATATTTAGTTAAACGGTTGATTGAATATGTTTCAAACATATTCCCTAAATTTTCTTAAATAACATGTTGACCGATATGCAGTAAAAGATATAAAAAGTTTATTTTTCATCTTTCGAAAAGTTTTTGTCTAGTAGTCGGCGTAGTGTTTTTTTAAATGCTCGTATAAAAACTTGCGTATATCTTCATATAACTTCTATAAACTAAAAGTTTACGATAAATGAGTTTATTTGGTGTTTTGTATACTAAAAGTTGTATATTCAGATAAAACACCTTATGGAAACAATTGAAACTTTATGGCATATTTTTAGTTTAACCTAAATAGTTTTCTGTTGTTAGAGTATATAAACTTTAAATTGTTTCACGATAACTCTTACTCTAAGTCAAGGTTGTAAGTTATGGATGTAGTTATAATTAATTTATTTTTTACTACTCATCATAACTAAATTCTACCTTATTTAATTGATATCTTATAAATATAGATTTTATTTGAGACTACTATACATAAATCAGACAGTTTAAACAATGTATATATTATACAATAGAACAACAAAACACTGTTACAAAACCTCTATTTCGACTATATAAGTTACTTATAAAACTTTTATTATTTACTAGGAAAACGTGCAAACTTTATAGTGAAACAAGTTTTAGTACAGTAACCATAAAATTTTAAGAATCTTCAAATATTTAAATCTACTTCAAAAGGCTTTAAACGATTAAATAAAGCTTAAATAAAAACTTTTAGTGATCAATAGACTATAAACGGCTTAATAAACAGTTTAAAGTTTAAGTTTTATTAAAGTATTGAAAGCAATTAAACATAGAGTTCAAATATTAACTTTATATTTAAACAATACTTACAATAACATACAAATCAAATAAAGTTTCAGTATATATTTCTCTCAGCTACACAAGAAGTAGCAGATATTATATTAGTTAATCTATAGCACTAATCTATGTATTTTTTATACCTTTTATGAATTTTTTTAGTAATTTCCATGCCTCACTAACCCTAGTTCCGATTGGCTCATTAGGTTATGGTTGAGTGTTTTGAGAGGTCAATACCATATATGGTCATTTTTTCTGGCTCTACGTGCTTCAGATAAAAAACAATTAATATTGCAATTAAATGCAGTACAGTGCTTATTCACTTATCCGGATGCTCACTTATCCGGACAGTTTCGGTCAGAAGAAAATTCAATTTTTTCAAATATAATTTTTAAAATTACAAATTTCAATAGTAAACCCATAAATTCATTCAAAAAGTTTTGCAACTTTTTAAATTTCATAAGCTTTCTGCTGAAAAACGTGGAAAAACTATAAAACAAACGTCTACTATTTCTAATTTTAGTAAAACTTTCAATAAAAACTAATTTGTTAGAGGTGATATGTTTCCGTTTAAATGACTTTAAACTTAGTCAAAGTTTTCAGTTTTCTTACTGTCTGTTTTAATTAAAAAAAAAGTTTTTTATTCCATTTAAAGAGATAGGTTTACATTATTTTTTTGTTTTTAAAGACAAATTTAATTTATCTTTTCTCTTAATCAAAAATTATTAATTTTTTAAAGTTAATAGTTAGGGCAGGTGGAATTACAAATGATAAACTTTACTTGTTTGACCCATAAAACATGTATATAGTTGCAGAGGGTTAGTAAGTGCAATGTTTTTCTACCATAGAAAAATTATTTTAATAAACCTTAAATTTGGCTTTTATCATTTATCATTTTATTATATATTACTTACAATTACTATGTATATGTTTTTACCGTAACACTTTTATTATGCATTGCATTATATGCAGCAGTTATATTAATATATTAGAAAAAGATTTTTTGTAGTTATCCGGGTTTTTAGTTATCCGGACACGTTTACAGAAAAATCTTCCACAACGTGTCCGGATAAGTGAATAAGCACTGTACTTCATTACAGGGTTTTCTAAACTTTAAAAAAAAAAGGTCCGCTTTAAAGAAATAAAAAAAGATATAGGCCCTTCAAACAAGATTTCTCAAAAACATGCCATTAAAAACGCCTAAGACCTTTTTTCTTTTTTTGCTTATAATCGTCAACTCCAGAGTATCTAGTGTAAGTTTTAAATTATGACCTCATGGCCTCTAAGGGGGCCACTTGGCCCATTTTGTGAAACTAAACTCCATAGTACGCAAACAAATATACAAACTAAAAATCAAACTGTAAGTTAAACTTTTAAAAAACATATTTTTGTAATTAATTGAATGAAAAGTTTAATAAAAAGTTATTTATTCAACAGCAGCAACAGCTCAATTTTAAAAATCTATAAAAAAAATTGCTTTACCTGATGAATAGAACAGTTTTATTAAATGATTATACCTTTAGTATACGTTTAAGATTAATTTATTACTTTAATTTCTGATCACCGAAACAGTTATAAAAACCTTTATTACAGAAACAAAAACAAAAAATCATAATGCTAATATTTCGTAGTTAAAAAAAACATTTGAAACCTGTTTTAATTGTTGATTTCAATTTTATAGTTTTTTTTTAATGGTTTAACTTGTTTAAATAACTTTTTGGACTATCAAAATTGTAATTTGAGGATCTCTTTCAATTGGAAGCAATATTTACTACGGTTCGCTTAAAACTGTAATGACTTATAACTTTTAAACCATTTAAAATTCAGAAGCTTTAATATTGCAAGTAGATGCAGCACTTCATTTTTTTTTTCAAAGGAATGCTTTAAAGAATTTTAAAGAGCTATGGGCCCTTCCAACAAGAATTTTCAAAACCCTACCATTAAAAAAGGCCAAAAACATTTTTGTTTTTGTTGCTCATAATCATAAACTCCAGAGTATCAAGTGTAATTTCGCATTATGACCTTATTTGGACCACTTGGCCTATTTTGGGTTACCCTGCTCCAAATAATATGCATACAAACATACTAATCGAAATCAAAACTTTAGTTAAACTGTTCAAATACAGATTTTGATAATTTATTGAATTTAGAGTTTAATGAAAACTTAATTTAAATCAATTTTCTTCATTTATAGCAGCAACAATTCAAAGATAATAATATAGAATTATTATATCTTTACCTGATGAATAAAACAGTTTTTCTTCATGATAGTATCTATAATATGTATAAATTGAATTGATTACTTTGATATATGATTAGCGGGTCAGTTATAAAAACGTTTAAAAGAACGAACAAAAACAAAAAAAAGTATAATGCTAATATTTCATAATTAAAGAAACAATATTTGAAACATATTTTAACTGTTTTATTCATATTTTATAATTTTTGTCTTTTAGTGCACTCTTTTTTGATAATTGTAATTTGAAGCATTTGTTTCAATTAGAAACAATCTTTACTACTTTTTGCCTAAAACTGTAATGCCTTATAAATTACAAACCAAAAAAATATCAGAATCTTTGATTAATATTGATTGTTTTCAGAATTACTACTTTCGTGGTACAACCTGAAAAAAAAATTCAAAAATTGCTGTGTATAAGCATCGAAGTAGGCTTTTATTTATCATCAACACTAGAATAAACTATACTTTTGCAAAATGTTGGTTAAAAAAGTGCTTATAAATACAAAATCGTTTTTTGTACTTTTTCTACTTTTCCTAGTATTTCTGATGTCTACCGATTGCGAGTTTAAACGTAGCATTTAGAATAGTTTTGTTTTAAGTAAATTATACTATTGACTTAACTCAAGTAACGTAAATTGCAGTTTAATTTAGTCATCAACATTGTAAAAAATATTTTCGGTAGTAGTGTTATTTCTAGGAGTTGTAATACCACCATAAATGTAGTTAAGTTATAAACTTATTTAATTTAATTACGAAATAAGTGACTCGTATAGTATTTACAAAAAGATAGCTTAAACCAGGGGTCTGCAGGCAGTTGGTGCTCGCGGACCTAATTTCAAGTTTTCAAAATCTTCGCGGGCCGCAGTTTTAGTTTTAGTGATATTTGAGTAATCTTTTGGCTTTAGTTTCGGTCACAACAGAGATAGTTTTACTTTTACTCACTTTATTTCTTTAAATGACTTTTAGCTACAAACAGACTGCCTATTTAATATAAAAATATCTATTGGAGTAGAACTTACATTGTTAAATATACTTAAGTCTTAATAGAATATGTATTATTTTAAATACTTAATGAGTTAAATTTAATAAGTTATTTTTATTATTTTACTTACAACCTAATTCTCTATAAAACCGAGCTTGAAAAAACATTTATGGGTCACTTTTATACATCTTTTATATTATGAACCACCTACTCATAATTGAAAAAATGCTAATTTTTGACAATAGTTTTTGCGTCTTAATAGTTTGCACTCTTTTTAAAATTTAGTAATTAGTTAACTAAATAAAATTAATGCCTATTTATATGTAGAGAAGCTAAATCAAATTTTTAACATAATTAATGCTCGAATACTTTAATAAAATACTTTATTAGTATTTAGGTAGTCTTTTACACGGTTGCCACTTCAAAAGCAAAAATGTCTGAATTATATTAAAAGTTTATTAAAAGTTAAAAACCTAAAACTTTCTGTTAATCAAGCTTAAATACATAACTAAAGTATAATTATTATATAAAAGCACAATATTTAAATAGACTAAAAAAAAATTACAATTAATAAATTACACTACAGTCATAAAAACTAATCTTAGAATTCGAAGATTTATTCAAAGAGTTTGAAATAAAAGTTTGAGATACACCTGAGTTTTAAAAAAATCCTCTTAAACAGCTTTAATTAATCTGAGCTTTTAAAATGTTTAAACTAGCCTGTTTGTTTGGCAACCCTGTTTAAAATAAAATTCACAAAATAAAGAAATATCAAAGTTTATTAATATTGAATTAATTATATAATTAAAAAATTATTGTAATTCAGGTTGTTAAGGCAATTAAGTTTTCAATATTTTCAATACATGTATAAAAATTTATTAAGCTATTAATAATTTAGAAAAACTTATTTTTTTTGTGCATTATAGCAACTCTTTATCTGCAATAAAAACATTGCATTTAAAAAGAGCAAATGTGAATTGTAAGACGAGCTATAAAACTTATAAGTACGTTAGTTTGGTGTTATTGCGAGAAACAAAAAAGAACAAACCACTTAAGTCAGTTTCAACAACGCACATGATTATTTTCAGTAACTACAGACTGATCAGAAAAAAACTGTTAAGGCAAATTATAATGTAGCTAAACTAATTAATAAAAAATTATAGCGTTTACAGTTAAAAACTCATTCAAATAATTTGTGTTTGCGTTAGTAAACTATTTTTGTTTATTTCTTCAATATCAACGAGAAGTCGTGTTTAGGAAATTTCTGTAGGTTATTAAGCCGCATAAACCAAATTAGGACTTAAATTAATCAGTTAAGATGAGGAACTGATACAACAAAAATTGCTCATTTTAAAATTTTTATTACAGGTGTTTTTGCTAATTTTGACATTTTAGAAGAATTTCTAGGTTTAGTTCCAAAACAAAGCACAACAATAGGTAAAACCATTTAAAAGCAAAGGTGCAATGCACCTAATTAAAGTTTTTAAAAGTACAACTTTTTGCATCTATTTTTAGTATCAATTTAAATTAAGGGTAAACAAAAACTGTCTTAAATAATGTTAAAAAATTCAAAAGATACTGTTAAGCTGCTTTAAATTTTTTTATTAATAAAAAATAATTATATGGTAGATTTTTTGTGTCAAATCGAAATTCCATTACTTTACGTCTAAAAAGTGTTTAAAATTCTAGGTTGTTTCGATAATTCTCAAATTTAAGGCTTTTTTAGATTTTTTAAGTTTAAATTGTTAGATTCCAAGCTTTTCAAGGATTTTTTGGCAACACTAATTGTTTACAGTTATATGTATACAATTAATATAAATAATAATCCAAATTAAATTACCTGCAAGAATTAAAATTTAAAATATATATAAACTCATACAAACACTGTGCATCGAACAAAACATACATCATAAACTCAATTTACCACTCTTTAAAGCAAAAAAGTCAGTCTGAGTGATCAAAACTAGCCTGATATTTTAGCAATTCAAGCCAAAAACTGAAAAATGACTAAATTGGACTGAGATTTGAAGTCTTCAAATAGTCATAATCTGAGTGTGTGGCAACTTTTATTTGTTTATTTGATCAAATCTGAACTATTTTAATTAAAAATGTTTATACTTAATCAACTACTATTTCTCAATATAGTTTGAATTAAATAGGTAGTTTCAAAAAACAGCAACTGTTTATATTAGTATGCAATGCATAAAAACTAACTCATTTTGCCAAAAAATGTTGTTTAAAAATTCAAAAAGTATACCTAACAAAAACCTTTTTAATTCATGTCATATATATTGTTTTAAATGTGTTAGTACACACTTAGATATTACATGTAGAAACAATAATGTTAGAAATTTATGCATAAACTAAAGTTTATCTCGTTAAGTATTAAATAAAAAGTGGTTTAAAATGTTAGCATCTTTGTGTATTAGTTTGCATAGGAATTAATTTAAAATAAAAAGAAAACTTCTAAAAAATAAAAGGTGTTAAAACCAAAATAAAATTGACCTTATTTTTTATTATTATGTTATTTTAAATGTAATCGTGCACACTAAAATATAACATTTAATAATAAAACATCTGTAATAGAAACTTAGGTATAAAAAACGTGTAATAAAAACTAACCTGTAAAGAAATGACATTTTAGTTAATTACTGTGCATTATTTTTGTACAAAACGGAAAACATTTACATTTAGTTTATTTACAAAATAGGTTTTATATAGTTATCGTACTAATTTAAAGCATTTTTTAAATTATTTTTTTAGAAATTAATTTGTTGTTGTAAGAAGAAAGTTATTATGAAATTAAGAAAAAAAAAACTAGTGGAATGCTAATCTGTCTTTTTAACATTTTTAACATAAATAAGTAAAGTCTTTTAATGGTTTTAAAATGTTGTACAGGGACTTAAAACTAAATTAATCAAACAAACTTAATTAAAAATACATTTTTGCTCAGCGGGCCTCATTTACATACTCGCGGGTCGCTAAATTTTCTTTTGCGGGTCGCATTCCATTCAAAAAAGTAAAGTGCTTGCGGGCCGCAGATTTACCCTTCGCGGGCCGCAGTTTAACGACCTCTGGCTTAAACTATACTTATAAATACTATCAAAATTGTTACACACTATCAAAAACTCCAAACTTTTTTCGATTCAATGTTTTTTTTAAAGTTTGTTTAAACAACAGAGCATATGTAAATAATTCTAACTAAGGTAAAAGACAACTGGGTCAACAACGATCGAGGCTTTTCTATACAAAACTTGCATAGAAAAATTACATTTGATTTTAAATTCTTGCCGTCCACTTTGAGTTTCGTGTTTTTTCCAACCAAATGAATTTTTTAGTCGGATTTTTTAAATCTGTGAAATACATACACGTCACTAAATGGGTCCTGAACCTTATTGCGGCACAAACCACCGGGGCACCATAACCTCTTTTTATCGGGGTTTCGAACGCGATTCGCCCTTGCTTCATCACAACCAAAATTTCATGTTAGAATCGGTGTTTGTTTATTATAATTTATTCTTTTCTTAAAAGTTAGTAAGTCTGGCAAGCTTTACGTAGCCTTTGAAGTATTCAAAGTTTGTTGTCAACTGTGAAGCAATAATTTTCACACCAGCTTGAAAGTTCAAAGCTTTTGCTTTCTCTATTGCAGCTAATTTCTCGAGTGGTTTTTATTTTAAGTTGATGAGAGCAACATAATACGTGTCTCTGCAGTTGTCACTTGTTCCTATCAACATTGTTCTTTTCAATTATACTTTTTGTTGCAAATTGTACAGTACTTGATTTCTTATCACGTTTGTGCTAAATGATGTTTTGCTTAGTAGTTTTTTTTATTTTTGTACATATGAAAACGTATTTTTACACTGTTTTCAAATTTTGTTTACACTTAATGTAAAACTATTATAATTTATTTGTTGTTCTGTTAATTAACTACATATGAAATACGCAGTTTAGTTAAAGCGTAGTGTTTAAAATTGTTGTTTTTATTATATGTTTTTAGTTTTTCAAATAAACCTAAAATCTTACAGATAGTTGTAATCAAAACTAAAATTATACGATTTATTACATCAAGGAAATTGATAGTTTATTTTTATTATTTTTTTTAGATTACAACAAATATAAGTATCAAAAATCTGTTTTCTAGCACTTAAAATTAAAATTCTAGATAAAGAAGATATATATAAAGTTTAAATACAAAAGTTACTTTCGTCTTTCTGTTCGAAAAAATACAGCCTGTTGTTTTGAAGATGTTAGCGTTTTAAATTAGTTTAAGAAAAGCTAACAAAGTTTAAAAGCATGTTTCATAATTTTTAGTTTTTAAAATGTTCATAATTAGATATAAAAGCAATTTTCATAATTATCATCTCTTATCTTTTAAATATAGATGTTTTCTCCTATTAAAATTTTAGTTTTAAAACCGAAAGCTCTTAATTATCTGCAAAACTTATACTCGTTCAAATTGACGTAGCTATTTTCTATCTGATGCAGAAGTCGCCACAGCATAGCTTGTGGCCCTCGATGTACTTTTATGTTAAAAAAATACCTTAAAAAAACCGTTAGGGCTTCTAATTTGGTAATTAGTAATTAATAATACTTTATTATCGCTTGGTTTATCACATTTTAGCTCATAATTGTATTTTTTATTGATTACTGCATGTAACCTAAATAACTGAATTATATTTCTTGCGTTATAAAACTAAAAGCAAACTAATTTACTTTTTTTTTTTTTTTCTAAACTGTTGTTAAGTAAATAAAAAACATTTAGATTAACATTGCTTATTTTAACTAAATTTGTGTTTCTTTTATAAAATAGTCTTACAAGATGTTTAAGTTAAGTAAAGTATCATTTTTCTATTATATTATTTGAAACTTTTTTTATGGTAGATGCAGCTAAAATTGCTTAAATAAAAGTTCAACTAATCATTCAAAATTTTAAGGTTAATTAATTTTTTATAAAAACTTTTTTTATCTTATATTTTGTTAACATCACGAAATATTTTTTTTTTTAAAAGCCTAAAATTTATTTAATAAATATTATGATAAAAAAAGGAAAACGTATTGTTACGTCAATAAAATTTCGATGTTCAATTTTTAACTATTCTAAAACTATGTGTTTTCAAAACAACACGTTTTAAAAAGCACAATGGAAAACGCATTTATTATAAATTATCTCATGAATACAATGCTGACTGCAGTAAAAGAAAACTTGTCAGCTGATAGTTTCAATGCTATTCAGCAGCAAACTAGTTTGCAAAACGCGAATGAGATTGTTGTATCCTATGATGAAAAACCGAATCAAACTTCTGAACTTTGCACTGAAAGAAAAACTGAGTCTGGTTTGAAAACCAAGTCAGAATTCTCAGGTGTTCCTTCATTTTTTAAAAATGCAGGTAAAGACAGTCTTATAGCGGAGAATTTTGATGTAGTTAAAAATGGTGATGCTCCTCTAAATACTGAGCAGCAAACTAGCTTGCATGAAAGAAATGATATTAATGTATCTACTGGTGAACAGTCAAGCTTTTATACTTTGCAATGTAAGCAAAACTGCCAAAAATGAGTCAGCGTTTCTAAATTTTCCTACAATGATACAAAGCGTAGCTAAAGACAGCTTTAGAATAGAGAACATTGGTGAAGTTAAAAATGGTGACTCTTCTTTTAATAAGGTGAAGTAGACTACCGCTTAAGAACGCAAACTAAACCCGACCAAAAAGTGCGTACTTAGCACAGGTAACGCGTACTTTTTGACGACATAGTATAATATGAAATTTAGTTGTTTGTTCAACGAACACCTGTTCAACAAAATAAAAGTTGAAATCAATCATCAACTAATTGAGCAGTTCGTTCAAATTGACGACGAAAACAGCTCAGAGTATGCGAAGCAATTGCGATTGAAAATCAACAGGCAATTGATGAACTAAAAAGAGGTGCTATTCACTTCCATGATGAATAGAATGATGAGATGGCTGCAGGATCTAGTCAATGTCAATTTCGTGGGTACACCAAGCTATACACTGAAGCTGTGGAAACAGAGTGTCAGCTCTCTAGTGAAGCAGTACTTGGTATAGCTCCTGAGCTCTATCACAAGCTAAAAAGCACCAATGAAAAGAATCAACGTTTGCTAAACAAAGCAGCCTTATCTGAGCAGGGCTCGCACAGAAAGAAAACCAAGCAGCTCACACTTTTTACATGATGAAATAGATCTAAGATTTTTTTTTATTCTGAATAGATTGCTAGTCAAGCTAAATTTAGTTTTATTTATTACATAAAACCATTTTTCTGTTATTTGCTAAATTGTTTCGGTTTAGAATAAACCTAGTTTTTTTTTTTATAGCTGAGATTTTTATTAAACATTTAATTTAGAAAATAATACATTTATTAAAATTTTCCGTTAGCTAAAAAGTGTTTGAATTTTTTTTAAATAAAAATACGTTTCAGGACTGTTTTTGTAAGAAATTTTATATCAGTAGAAACACTTATAGTATAAGTGCACAATGATAAGATGCTCAGTATTTTTTTTACTTTAGTTTTTTGTTGTTGTTTTCGTTTCTTTTTATATGTTTATTTTGACTTAATAAAATTTGTAACTTATTTTTGTGATTAACTAGTTTTATATTATGTCACATTAAAATTCTTCTTTCTTTTGCAGATATTCTGAAAGTTTTTGAATAATAAAAAAATTTAGAATTTTTTGAAAAATTTAGAGAAATTTAGAAAAATGGATGGAAAGCGTCAGAAAATGACTCTATGGAACAAGTCTAAGGAAGTTAAAGGTGAAGTTGCACCACTAAAGCCAACATATGTCTCCTGTGATAATATGAGAGAAAATCTTAGGATTTTCAATGCTGAAATGAGAATGGATTCTCGCAAAAAATCTGTGAAAGCAATTAATCAGGCTACTTGTTTATTTAAGTTTGATATAAATATATAAAGAGTTTATAAAAAGTAAATAAAAAAATTAGATTTATTTTTTCTTTCTGGATATGTGCGTACTTAAGGCGGGGTGCGTACTTAAGCGGTAGTCTACAAATTTGATCCTTTTGAAAACAATGAAGTGGTAAACAATACTCCTAAAAACAAACACAATAAAATTAAGAACATTTTTTCTATTGATCCAGCAAAAGAGAGTCTAACGAGTATAAAATCTCATTCAAGCATTGAAATTTCTACTGAGCTGAGAAAGCAAAGAAATTTTGACATGGGTGATAATGATGCATTGCATTTTGTTAAAAATAATGATGAGGTAATTAAACTTGAAAATAAAAAAATTAATTGATGATAACTTGTCTCGAAAAGAGAAAAAGCTAATAGAAGTTTTTAGTTTTAGCTCGCTCGGAAGAGAACTGACGCCAGATTATGAAAGATTTTTCATTTTTCATGAAAGCTTATTCAGTTTTGTTAACTTTTAATATACTGATCTTTTTGTTGAGGTTTTTGTCCACTACACTATGGAGGAGCCACAATTATCACATCTCTCTTGAACAATTATTTAAGAAATCAACTTTTGATGCAGCTCTTTAGAAGACTCAGTACTTTTTAGAGTTGCCTTACGTTTACAAAAACATTTTTCTAAATATCTTGGACAATTTGAAGTAACTGTTTAAAAGCCATCATTCTAAATAGCACTTTCCAATAATCTTATGTACGTATTTGGATCGTTGCGATCTATTGTGATATGGTTTTTATATCGTTGCAGTCTACTTGATGTGATAATTGTATTGTTGCATTCTAATGTGATTTGATAGCTGAATTGTTGCGATCTACTGTGGTATGACAGTTGTAGATTATAAACATTGAAGACAACTGTTATGTGTTCTTAGTAAATACCTTTATGTTACAGAAAATTGTTAAAAGATAGTTTTAGACTTCATAATGTTGCGGACAAGTGAGACCAACCATCTATTTCCTTCCTTCAGTTAGTTAAAAAAGCAAGTACTTCAACAATATTTAAACTTTTCAACAGTTTTTCCACTTTACAGTTTGTTATCAGGTCGTTATAAGCAGTGAAAGTACACTAAGCAATTGTTATATGTTACTTTTAAGCTTGTCTATATTATTTTCGATATTTGAAACGTGTTTAGTTCTAACATAATTTTTCAATTTTTTTCTTGCTTACTAATCTTACAAACTTTAAATTTCTTAATTTGTGTTAAAAGTGAGTAGTTTTTATACAGAAAGTTAAATACAGTTAGGAATGCAGTCTAATATAAAAACCTTCTAACTTCAATGTACAGATTTGTTAAGAAAGTCCTTAACTATTTTAATAACATACTAGCCTAATAGTACAACAACTAGTATGCCAAGTAGTGGGCCAACAATTAGGCGTATGCATAGTTTTGAAAATTTAATATACAGAGAGATATTGTATGTTCTCGACTAAACGAATAAAAATATGGTTTTCTAAATAGGTTAAGATAAAAAATTAAATTAAATTAGAGTTTTTCTTTAAATTTTAAAGTTTTAAAATTAAAACTAAAAAATCACGATTTGTTACTAATTAAACTAGTAGCTTATTTTTTGAAATATATGAATATTTTTAAATGTTTATGTTTGGTATTGTAAGAGATATGTTACGTGTTTAATTTAGTTTTTCCAACAAAAGAGTTCGAGATAACATAACTTTGTTAGTTTTTGTCGCATGAAAATAAAAAATATTACAAAATATTACTTAAGGTCTAGGCTTTCCCACGGTCCCTTCAAATTGGAAAATATCAATTAACTTTAGGGATAATATATGTAAACGTAAAACAACTCAAGAAAGTACTAAGACTTTTATAGAGTTGTTTCAAAGGTTGATTTCTTTAATTTTAAAGCAACTGTGATATTATAGTTTTAGACTCCGTATTATTACGGATAAATGTTATGACTATTTTGACTCACATTTATTTTATATTCTTGTGACTATTTTGAATTATCTTTTAAAAACTCTGTTTGACTTATTGGGACTTTTAACTAGGGCACATAATAAATATAAGTGGCGTCTTAAAAAATTAAATCTTAGATTGAATGGTAAAATTTCTCTAAATTTCCTGTAATGGAAATTCAAAATGCCTTGGTTTTTCTTCATTACTACTATTTATAAAACTTGCTTCAAACAATAGGAACCCTTGTTTAAGTCAAGTTTATAATTCTTAGTTTTTGCAATATATTTCAACGACTTTACAAGATTTATACTAAACTAATGCAACTTTTATAACTTACAACTAGGATCTTTTATCCAATTTCACTTCAAACTACAAAGCTTGGTTATCACAACATTGATAGAAAGAACTTTGTCACAGCTACAGTAAAATAAATAGTTTCACTGTAGAATAGCATCCTAATATTAATGTTTTAATCTAAAGTTAGTTTATTACGTTTATACAAATAAAGTAAAACCAAAAGTTTGTCATAAGGTTCAAGTTCAACTTATCTAAAAAAAGATTAGTTTGTTTATGTGAACAGGATCTCCAATTTTTTTCAAAAGGCCACTTTTAAAGAAATTCAAAAAGTTATGGGCTCCTCTAACAATATTTCTCAAAAATCTACCATTAAAACCGCTTAAAACCTTTTTTTTTTGCTCTTCATCATCTATTCCAGAATATCTAGTGTAAGTTTCAAGTTATGTCTTTGTGGCTGCCCTTTTACGGCTTGAGGCCACCTAAGTTTATATTTTTTTCCTAAAATATCTTGTTCAAGATTCCCATTAAAAACGCCTACGACATTTTACTTTTTTCTTGCTCATGTCCCCCTTAATTTCTGTAATGGCTCTAAAAGGGGCCACTCGGCCCAGTCTGGAAAACCCTGATTTAATGCTTGAGCTCTGTTATTCGTGTTTTATAAAGCTCTTATCTAGAAGAGCCTTTAAGCTTTATATTATGCTTGATTGATGATGTTTTAATTTAAAAACAGTAAATAGTTATTTTATACACGATGTTTTTGTAATTTTTTACGTCTTTTAAACTCGAGTTAAACTTTTGTCCGTTTACTTTGTGGTTTACTATGTGGTTTGTGTCAACTTTCATAAGTGTGCAATTAGACTGGAAATCGTTTAGTTTAATGAAATTGCATACTTTTAATTAGTTTACTTATGAAAGCATTTATTTATTTAATTTTTGTATCTTTGTAAATAGTTATTCTTGTAGTAATAATTGTCAGATGTGATATCAGCAAGTGGTCAGACTTTTACTCAAATATAAAGTTTTAAGTCAAGAAAAATAACCATTTATTTAATAAAAAAATCATTTTTGAAATTGGAGAAACTTTGCTTCAAGACCCAGTACTGAAACTAAACAGTTGTTTTTTTATGAACTTGTTAATTTAAATATTATCTAAAGGATAGTGGTTTACCATTATTTCTTATATATAACCTACAACAAGGTTATCTAAAAAAATCTACAGATTAAAGTTTATAATTTTAAAATTAATAAATCTTGGTACTATTTTTTATTAAATTTAGTAAAAATAATAGTTTTATTTTCAAATCTTTACAGATATTTGCTTAGATATTCAAAATATTTGTTTTTTTTTATGCCATAAAAATATGTACTAGATAATTTAATTTTCTTTTAAAATTTGTAATCGTAAGTTGCTGTTTTAAGGATAATTCGAAGTTTTTGACCTAAGATAGGCAAACTAAGGCCCGCGGGCCAAAATGCAGCCCTCTAAAACCAAAATGTTTGGCCTACAAGGTTCTTTGCTTGTCAAAACGTTCCTTTTTAAAAAGCCGTTTTAATATGTTTGTATTAAAGCTCCCAACTAGGCTTTCAATTCAAAAACTACTTATTAAAAACGCTTATTTTATCACGTTTTTCGTTTAAAATAGTATTTTTATGTTAATTATAAAAAAATTGGAACAACTGCGGCCCAGGTAAGCTTTTTGCAAACAAAGCGGCCCACGAGTAAAATTTACTAGTAAAATTGGCCCGCGGTTTGTAGAAGGCTGCTAACCACTGTTTTAAACAGAATTCGTTTATATTATTTTAATCATTTTGTGCAACACTGTGGTTACATTTTTATAACTACTTTCAGATAAACAAGTTTAGCAACTTAAAAGTTAAAACTCACATCTTGATACTTTAATAGTACAGTTAAGATAAAAATTGTTAGAAAATTATAAGCCTCTGTTTACATTTGAAACAAAATATCTCGGATAAACTTTGAGGTTGTTGTTATAATTGCCACAAATGCTTTCAAAATGTCACAATTTTGTCTTTAATGTATAGTCATCATTTTTACAAAAAAATATGTATAGTCTCAAAAATACAGGTTGACTTAAACTACTGTTAAAAATTTTGAAAGCGTTTTTAAAGATTAGAATCAAGTGTGTGAAAAATTAACAATTGGTTTTGTGGTCATAAGAAGCCACGAGACTTTAGAAAAATAGAAAAAAAAACCAACTTGAGTTTTGTTTATAATCTGTAAACAAGGTTAAAGCCGTCAGAATTTAAAAAAGAATTTTTTTATATAAACATTTAAAAGACTTTCTTTATTTTTTATACGTAAATTGCAAAAAACCGAAGTTAAAAAAACGATACATTTATACATTTTAATATATATTGTAGTTTTATTCCTCTCATTTTAGTTTTTGCATTATTTTTGAAAATACTATTAGTTTGACACATTGGTTGTAGTTCTTTTTTTAAGGTTTGCAACTAATGTGTTGTGTAAAACGATCTCATTTAAACGATTAAAACGATCTCATTTTTTTCGGTTGGCTGTTAATTTAATTTATGTTTTGTTATTTTTTGTGCTGGCTATTGCTTCGTAGAGTAATTTTTCAGTTCTGCAGTTTCCTTGTTTTAGCGGGCATTTGTTTTAATTTCTGCAGGTACATGATTCATTTGGTGTTTCTTATCTGTTTATTAGTTTTCTGTTATGATTTTTTAATCAGTTCAATATTAGGCATACAGTAATTTATGTTAATTCTATTTTTTAAGATTGCTTAGTTTTCTAAACTTTTTTAGACAATTTTTATTTCCTAAATTTGTTTAGCTGAACTTCAATACGGTGGTTTTTATATAAAAGTTAAATAACTAGACTGAAACAAATCTAAAACCGTTAAAATTATAAAAAGCTTTAAAACACAACACTTTTTGCTTATAGGTTTAATAACTTTATCTTCTAAAATAAACAAGACAATCGAGTATAGTTTTGTTACTTTTTTTATTGACAGACATCACACACAAGTTAAAAAAAAACCTCCACACAGATTATAACAAACAAGCATAAGGCAGCATAAATATAAAATAAACAAATTAAGAAACATATAGAAAAGGACTTCAAACCATTAAAAAAATAAAACACAATACTTTCAACCAACAATTGTTACTTAACATAAAATTTTTGTTCATTTTACAAAACATTTTCTTCCTCGTCTTCTTCAATGAGGCTTAGAAAAATTTTAGCTATCAAGTTTTGAACCATAACTAACAGGTTCCACCAGGGAAACAATAACGTATCCCCAATGAAAATGTCAAAAGGCTTCTTTACGTTTCTGTAAAAACTTTTTGCCTTTTTTCTAGTGTTTGCACTCAACAAGTGTTCAGTTTCCCTTATAACACTTTTTTTATAATCCTTAAACTCTCGGTAAAAGCTTCTGGCTTTGACTAAGATAAAAGCGGTGAATTTATTACTGTTGAGGTTACGCCTGGCGAGCTTTGCGAATTCAGTCCAATAATCTTCGTAGTCTTCATGAAAGTTATAATTTTTTTCTATGACAGACAAAATGAATTTTTCCAAAATATCAGAAAAATTTTTGTCACTTTTCTTAACGCTGTAGTAGGCTTCAATGATATACAAAATGGACTTTTCCAAAATATTAGACATACTTTTTGCTTGTTCAAAGCAAAATTGTTTGACAAGTGTTTTAATGCTGTAGTAAGTTTCAATTACATGCAAGAAACTTTTTTCTAAACAGTTTAAAAAGTTGTAAGCTCTTTTACTAAAAACAATTTTGATAATTGTTTTAATACTGTAATAATCTTCAATGGCAGACAAAATAAAATTTTCAAAAGCATTTGAAAAATCTTTATAAATACTTTTAAAAATCCCATAACTTTTTTTTTTTAATTTTTGGTAAAATTGTTGTGATTTTTTAACGAATATTGGTCTCTTTTTTTTGTAACTTCTGTATAAATACTTTGCATTGTTAATGCAAAATTCTTTAAAAAAATTTCCAATTTTCAAGTTTTTATGAATGAGCTTAAAATTAACTTTTTTTAAATTTTGGTAAAAACTTTTACTTTTTCGAACTGACTTAACTTTATATTTTACAAAAGCTTTGCGAAAATATTTGAGTTTTTGACTGCAAAAGTCTTTGGCAATTCTTTTAATTCTAAAGTATAAACAAAATAACTTGAAAACATTTCTTTTGTAGTTTTTATTAGGGTCTTTTGCAAGTTTTACTACCTCAAAAACAACTTTAACAATTTTTTGATAAAATTCTGTAGTATAATGACAAAGATAACTAGATTTTTTATACATCTTAAGCATGTGACTTTTAGTTTTTTTATTTATTTTCTTTACTTTTTTAATGAATAACTGAACCGAAACTCTTATCATACTTTTTATGTATTTAATTATATTTAAACAAAAAATTTTAACAGTTTGCTTAAAACACTTGACTTTACTCTTAAACTCAGACCTATAATGTTTGCAATATTTGTAAAAATTTTTAGCTTTCTGAATGCAAAAACTACGCGTTGATAAGTGGTAAAATCTAAAAAATTTAGTACAACTATTGGTACTTGGATTTTCAAACAAAATTCTTACTAAGTCCTCATTCTCCATTGAGCTTTGTGGAATTGGTATCATTTTTGCAAAAATATTTTTTACTTCAGCAGTCTTGTGGTGAATGGTTCCTAAATATTGAAAACGTCTTTCGTTTTGCTTAGACGCGAGTTTTTCCTTAGGTTTTGTTTCTACAGTAAGCAATTTCTTTTTATCAAACTTGAATGAAACCATCTTAATAAAGTTGTGTTAGAATTAGTCTATCAAAAAATCTGTCGAAACAATTTTAATTTAATTTTTGAAATTGTCTTACTATATAATTCTTATACCAATATATCTAAAAAAATAAATTTACAAACAAAATAGTGGTGTTTATAACTTTATTTAATAATTCCAGTTTTGTCAACTTGAAATATTTTAGATTTTTTTCTACCTTGTAAAGATTATATCATTAGCTTTTTTCGTTTAATTATTTTTCTACTTTTTTATTTTAAAATCGTTTGAACAAAATGCCAGAAGCAACAAATTAAGTTGAAGGTTTTGTTTTATTATTTATAATTAAACAAGTCAATAAAATATGGTATTATAATTTTTAAAAAATATTGTAATACTCATAAAGTTTTAATAATATGCACTCTGTAGATTATTTTGTGTTTTCTAAACGTGGGTATTTATAAATTATATTGGTTAAAAAAAAGCAAAATCACTCAAACAGACTATTTTCTTTATCTAAAAATTATTTGAATCAAACAAAAATTTACTTTTATCAAAAAAAAAGTATATAATAGCCTAAATAAATAAAGTTGTACAACTTTATGAAATAGTATTGACTGGCCATTATAAGCTTTTCAACCTTTTGATAAGCAAGTTTTGTTTATAACTTTACGTTATTAGCCGTTTTATAGACAGTTTTATATTTATATAGTTCTTTAATATAATAAATACTTATTAAATAAATTAACTTCACGACTTCCAGTTATATAAAAAGAAAAACTGAATCTAGTATAAAATTGTCAAATGAAACGAATAAACTGTTTGAACTAAAAAAAATAATAATTCAATACTTTATCAAAGTATTTTGTAATTGAAACTTTTAAGTTGGTAGTTTGTCATTTTACAGAAACAGAACAAAATTTAATCCGACAAAAAGTGCTCAAAAATATACTACCATTCAAATTTCAAAAAATATCTTTTTTTTTTAGTTTATCATTCTACAATCAAGATACAAATCAACATTCTATATTTAAAAAAGATTTTTTGTAATTTTTTTTTAAACGAGCAAGTTTAAAAAAAATCAAGCAAAGTTATTAATATATATTTAGGTTTGTTTGGTAACTAAAATATTTTCATGCAAAAACTTAAATTAATGCTTTTAGTTTTATTCGGAAAACTATAAGATTATTCGTCTTCTAGTAAAACTTCTGGAGTTTTATATTAAATAAAGTAAGAAATGCAAATAGACGAATTGTTAGATATAAAAATCTAAAATACTGTTTAGATATAGTAGGTGTTAAGTATGCACGAAGGAAAACCTTTGCAAGAAGGGACACTTTTGCACTAACACACTTTTGCACAGGTAGAAGCTTTTATTTATACTTTTACTTTGTTTTTTTTTTTAAATAATTATATTTTTTTCTTTTTTTTGCTGTTTCTGTTACCCCTAACTCATATCTTTGATTACGAACTTTTTTCTTTTTAATAATATTTTAATACTATCTTTTTCTTTTAACCATCACTGTTAGTCCTAACCCTTGGTTGGTAGCTTTGTAGCTTTTCTTATTTTATTGTTATACATGTATTTTTAATTTTAGGATTAATTGCTTTATTTTTTTTACCGTTTTGTGTTACTATTGTTCCTTACCCTTAGTCATTTTATTTTTGTTTTTTCATCTATAACTGTTACCCATAACCATTTACCTTAATCGGTATAATTATTATTATTGTTTTTTTTTATTTCGTTTAAAAATGACCTTTCGTGTAAAAGTGACCCTTTGTGCAAAAGTGTCGTTATGCATATTTGAACTGTCCCCGTTTTAAGTTATTTATTCAGAAAATTACTTAGACAAATGATATAAGGAGTTAAATTTAAATATTTATACTAATTAAAACCACTAATAAGAAATAAAAGCATATTAATAACTAAATACTTTGATAACAAATCATTTTTGGATAAATATGCAGTTATAAATTTAGTAAACAAAAGAACCAACTAAAATCAACAATTTGTGTTTATAGCTTTAAATCAAAATGAGATAAGTTACTCTTTTTACAAAACATTTTAAAAATATTCTTAACTCAAAAAACTTTGTTATCAAACCTTAACTTGATTTTTTTTTGTTGTTTTTAATTATAAGTCAAAACTAAACATAACATAGAAAAGTTTATTAAAACACCTATAAAAAATGAAAATCTAGCAGAATTGTATAAATGTAAAATCGAAAAAAAAAAGAGAAAGACACAAAAATAAAATTAACAGTATAACGTTCATTTCAAACAGTGTTGCTAAACAACATAAGTTATAGTAAAAAATTGCAAAAATTTCATGATTATTAGTGTAAGATGAAATTTTTTATCTGTTTTGTATTGCTCTTCTTGATTAAATGTACTTTATCAATTAAACAAAATAAAACTGTCTCTAATCTGTAATACTAAGCAGTTTTATTATTATTTTTGTAGAATTTTTTTTCTCTAATTTAAAAGTAAAATAAAATAGTATTTAAAAACTTGTACATAGAGCATAAGGTTTTGATTTTATAACAAATAACCATATAAATTTATTTTCTTATCAATTTCCTAAGTACACTAAAATGGTCATTTGCTATTTTGAAGCTGAATTAAAAAGTGTGGTACGAGTACATGCTTAGGAAAATTTAATAATTCAATTAGAAAATTGTCAAATTTCAATAAGAAAGTTGCCACACAACTACTCAAGCATGTCATTTTAAATCAAAACAAACAATTCTTTATTCAGTAATAAAACTCTTTGTTTTTGCAGTTCTGGCAACAGTGTTATAAAAATTTTCTATTCTATAAGCATGCCTTAATTCAATATGAGCTAGACTTTTAGTTATTTTATCACAAATTTTTGCACAGGTTTAAACTTTTATCTATAATTTTACTTTGTATTAATATTTGTCGATCATTTATATTTTTTCTTTTCTTTTTTGCTGTATCTGTTACCCTTAACAATTATCATTTTACCCTTGGTCAGTAGCTATTTTATATATATATATATATTACTATCACTGTTACCATCATTCCTTACCCTTGGTCGTTTTATTCTTGTTTTTTTATCTAAATTATTTTTATTGTAAATGTTACCTATATCCATTACCCTGAATTGGTATATTTTATTTTTATTTTATCTTTTTTACTTTCGTGAAAAATGATCATTCGTGCAAAATAAAATCTTTGTGCAAAAGTGTCTTCAAAAATATTTGATCTGTCCCCGTTTTAAGTAATTTAACCAGAAAAATGACTTTAGAAAATAGTTTAAGAAGCTAAACTCAATATTTGCACAGATTAAAACTACTAACAAGTAAAAAAAATCATATATATAATTTAGTACCGGAAATGGTAAAAGGCACGTCGATTGAATAAAACAAAATTAAAACAAAATAAAATGAATATCCACAAAAGTAAGGTTCTATAATCTAAAAGATAAATTAACTTTTACAAAGTAGTTTTAATAATAATTATATTTCTATTTCACGATTGGTTTTCTCATTCTGAAAATATCAAAAATGATTTAAATAAAAATATTTTTAATTTCAGCATTAAAACCTATGATTTATATTACAGCAACAAGTTTATACTATGTAGCTATTTCTTTAGAAAAATCTAGCCTATTAACTTACAACTCTTACTTGTTGACAAATCCTGCACAAAACAAAACTTATTTTAATATTCATAATATAAATAAAACAATAAGGTACTTCTCTAATAATATTGTTTTAAACTTTAATAAATAAAAAAGATGCCAAAACATTGAAGTTTGTTGTACTTTGAAGACTAATGTATTAAGCTTTAAAACAATTTGATCCAAAAAAAAAACAAAAGTCAATAAAAAATAATGTTAAATAAAAGGTAAAATTACAGAAGAAAGTTATTTTAGACTAGCAAATTTGTTCTATTCTTTCTTTTAAAGCATAAAACAAAAAAAAAACAACTTAAGAAGAACTTAAAATTTTGGTGTTTAAAAAAAAAATTAAGTTAATATATAATAATATTATTATCAACTGTTTTAATTTTACAAAAATCGTCATTTAATAACAAATGAATAGTAAGTAAAAATTTTAGTAAGTTAACCTTGTAGTAAATTTAATACAACAAAAGTAATAAAAGTTAACTAATAAAGTATTTTATTAAGTAACATATAAGAATAAAATTAGATATAACTTCTTACTTTAGCTTTATAGTTACTATAGTGATAAAACAGCTGTAGTTAATGATTTTAAAATTTTACCATGACTGCTTTGTACTTTGATAACAAATCATATTTGAATATATAAGCAGTTATAAGTTTAATAAATAAAAAAACTAACTAAAATCAACAATTTATGTTAAAATTTATAAGTTAAAATGAGATAAATTTAATTTTCTTATTAAAAGTTTTCAAAAATTCCGTTATTTACTAAGCTTTGTTATCAAATCTTAATTTATTTTAATGTTGTTTTAATTAAAAATCAAAATTAAACATATCATTGAAAATCTAATTAAAGCATCTAAATAATAAAATGTAGCAGAATTTTTATATGTAATCAAAAAAAAAAAGATAGACACAAAAATAAAAACATTGCAACAAATAAAACGAAATACAATTAACAGTTTAACGTAAATTTCAAACAGTAATACTAAGTAACATAAGTTGTAGAATAAAATTGCAAAAATATAACAAATATTTATCTATGATGATTAGAACATAATATTTTATTTATTTTGTATTACTCCCCTTTTTTAGAAGTAGCTTAATCAATTATTTCTCTTACTTAATAAAATAACACTATCTCTATCACTAACCAGGCGTTATATAATTTTTGTAGATTTTTATTTCTAGCCTAATAGTAAAATAAAACAGTATTTTGATCATTGTACATAGAGCATTAGGTTTTGATTTTATAACCAATAACCATATAAATTTATTTTTCATTACTTCCATAAATAAACTAAAATGGTCTTTTGCTTTTTTAAAGGTGGATTAAAAAGTGTGGTACGAGTAGACGCTTGCCATTTTTTTTCAACTTAAATATTTCTCTAAGAAAGCTGCCACACAACTACTCAAGCATGTCATTTTAAGTCAAAACAAACAATTCTTTATTCAGTAATAAAACTCTATTTTTTCACAATTCTGGTAATTCTGGCCAAAGTGTTTTAAATATTTTTCTATTCTATATGCGTACTTTAACTTAATACGAGCCAGACTTTTAGTTATTAGACCAATTAATACCTAGTAAAAGGTAAATATAAAAAAATAACTGAATTTTGTTAGATAACTTTTTTTTTATGTCTTAAAAATAATTTAATAAAAATTTTAAAGTTTAACTACTTTTTTAATGACAAAAATCTAAGATGGTACTCATTTTTATTTCAACTATGATAGCTTATTGTTAATAAACTATTACAAATACTTTTGATAGAAAACTTTTTTTCAGAGTCTGTGCTAATCAGATACTTTTGATACGTTAATGTAACTGTTTTAGCTTTTTAATGAAAGAAGCATCTTGTAAAATAAAGGTTGTAAGGTATCAATTTTAAACTAAAACCATGATTAAAACTTTTTAAAGTAATTAAATATTCTAATTTTTTTTTAACAATTTATTTTATACATTCTAATAGTGGAAAAAGAGATACGATCATTTAAAAGTGTGTTACTTTTAAACAAGTGTACAAATATTTTTCTACATCTTTGTTCTACACACAGTGTTTCCTAAAACAAACACCTTTTTATTTAAAGTGCTAGAACTGGTTATTAAAACAATGTTTATGATATTTATTATATTTCTTGTCTTCTAATTTTGTCCTACTGCCAAAGTACAGTCTTTTTAAGAAAGTCAATTGCTAAAACCTTCTTTTATGATTAAGAGTACAGTAATTTTGTCACGCAGTTTTATAACCTTAAATCCTCGCCTATAACTTCGCACTTTCAAAAGACAGTATTTGTTTAACACTGAAAGTCTTAGCCATTTTCGATTGCGAAGGATAAATGTTCAACATGCGAGCATGTTTCATTGCAAATAGACCACGAAAATCAAAACTTATATATGCAAAAGGTAGAATTGACTCCGGAGCTAAAAAACCTAGGAATTTTCAAATCTACACTAGATATATTGTGTTTAAAAATAAAAAGAAAAAGTAGGGTTACTACTACAGCGGCCCGTGAAGAAATTTATGTTCGGCATTTGGCCCGCAAACATCAAATACCTGCCAAGTGCCGACCCCTGGCCAAAGCTAACATCTACATTTATTAATTGCATTTTCACTTTAATAATTTAGTTATTTCAAGTTTGAGGTAATTTACTGCGTTAGAATGTAAAATGTTTTAATATGCTTTATTTTTTTGCTTAATTAAAAAAAAAAGTTTTCTTTTGAAAATAAGCTGAAACAAAACAAGATGTTATAAAATTTAGTTCATGCGTTTTAACTTAAAAATAATAATCTCTGAGTTAATTTTAGACATTGGTTTTGCATAATATGCTGAGTAATATGTATTTTAACTATTTTCTACAACAAGTAGATTGAATTTAATATCTGGTTAATAACTAGTAAATGAACTACTGAATTTTACGTTGTTAGATATAGATTTATAACTTATTATTAGTTTCAAAATAACAATACAGAACAATTATTGTTATAACAATTATAAAAAAATGTACATAATTTAAATGAACAAAAATATTATGTGGTTAATTCACAAAAGTGTTCATCTTGTACTTTATTTAAAACAAGTAACGAAACCAAATTGTATTATCAATTATAAACAGTCTGACTACGCCGATGTTTAGGAGTATCATCACATATCCTTTTCAAAAGACTCTTTATTACTTTATGAACTTTTTCAGCTTAACCAAATATGTCTGACTTTTTAAAGAAACTCAAAATCTGCTTGTTGTCATCGAACATGTGATATCAATTCGCTATAAAGTATGCTGATAACACTGCAGACCACACATCGGCCTTTTCGTAGGAACTTTTGAAAATAATTCCAGATGATCTGTATCCTGGAGTTTCAATGTAGTTCGATTTCCAACGCTCGTTCGCCTAATAACTTGACTAATTTAGACATTTTCGGGTAAACGAAATGTATATATTTACGCCATTAAAATTTTTTTTAAACTACTTTGGTCAAAAAAACTACATTAAAAAAGATTTTTTTTTACAAACTTAATAAATAATATAAAACTTAACAACAAACATTAGACTTTCAACAAGCTTTAGATGTTTTAATTTCTATTATTACCTGGAATATAGTTTTAAAAATTAAAGAATAATTAATCTACCTCCTTATAAGATAAAAAAAAAATACCGCTTGCGTACTTACCGAAATATTTTTCAAATAAGAATGGGCAAAATCTATTACTTTTATTATAAATTCTTTACCAACTTTACCAATTAGTAAATTTTCAGGTTTTATATCCAAATGATATATACCATTGTTGTTCAAACAAGTCATTGTATCTACTACCTATTTAAATAAAAAAATATTAAGACTAAAAATTAAAATATTGAACTAATGTTGTAAAACAAAATTGCAAAACTTTATATATTTTATTTTAAACAAATATCAATTTTTAACTGTAATTAAAGTTAGTTACTTAAAGAATGGTGATATAAAGTATATAGAAATCTTAATTAAATTGTTTTTAAGTTTAGCCTTAAATTAAATATAAAGTTTTTAAATTAGAAGGTTTTTTTGCTGTTAGTTTTAGATTGTTGTAAAAAATGCCTAAACATTCAAAACCTATGTAACTTTATTAATTATTTGATATGCTTCTTTTATACTAAACACTCCATTTTTATCTACAAAATCGAAAACATCCTGAAAGCCTTCGATATATTCCGTCACAAGAATGTAATAGTCTTTAAACAGAAACCAATCATATAATTTTAGCACGTCTAAGCATTTCATTAAGAAATTTGTAAATATATTAATGAAAGATCATTGTTTCATAATAAATATGAATTAAAAACTTTTATTAAGCAACATAACTGCGTTAGGCAGCTGTAAAATAATTAAAACGATATGTTAAGATAGTAAACAGATTGTTAAAAAAAATCAACTTACTTTCAATATATTCAGTGTTTTTAAGGCTGTCATTAGCTTTTTGGTGTGCAACAATTTCGTTGGGAATTACCATGTGAAGTTCAGGATGAAACTTACAAACTTTTAATGCTACTACTTCTTTTATATTCAAATTTATGCCTGAATATTAGAAATACTTTAGAGTTATTTAGTTAAACTTCTAAAAACATGTACTAAAAGTTTATCAAAAGATATACTTTTATAATTTTTTATCGAAAAATACTATAAGTTTTATCAGAACTACTTTTAATGGGTTGCTTTCTAATTTCCACGAGCGTATAATTGTACGAGTGCAAAAATTGCACGGAGATACCTTTGTACGAAGACACTTTTGCACGAAGACACTTTATCAAGAGCAGACAATTTTACATGGGCTGGATTTCTTGTTGTAAACTATTATTCAATTTTTTAAATATAGCTTACTATATGATGTTGTTTTGTTGACAAAGTTTAAACTTACTAGAAATTAAATTATATGTTTTAATTGACATTTTTAATACTATTGTTCATACGTCAAACACTAACGCAGAAAAAACAATTGGCCAGACTTTACGCAATCGACCTCAAGTTAGGAGAAAAACAGAGAAACGTGAAATAAATTAAGTTTAAGCATAATTTTTAACCTATAGAACATTTTATGATCGATGTAAAATTATGAGCCATACATACTTCTTTAAAAACCTAAACCGTAAAAAATTTACATATTGTATTTCTTACTTTGTTGATTCTACATAATTTTAGATAGTTCTATTTTATCTCGAAATTATGTTATATAAACTCTATTAGCTGAAAAATATTACAGTTTTCGAAACTAAAATAAATTGAATGTATAAATGCGAACCTGTATAGTATCTATTTTAAGTAGCTGTGTGAAATAAACCTGAAAATATTTTCTTTTCTTAATTCTGTTTATGCACTACTTATACATAAGTAATAAATTTTTTAAAATTAGTTTTATGTATAGTTTAACTGACTGCTTTATATCAAAAGCAATTACTAGTTAATGTTTCCAATTAAATTGGAAAGCACAATTGTCCAAAAATGTTTTTAACAGTATAGCTATAAGCTCTTCCTTCAGTTTGTGTTATAATATGTTTACAATTTATTTTAGCAAGTACTTTGTTTAAATAAAAAGCTGTAAAACGACAAAATTTACCAATTAAGTTTCTTAGTTTCAGAACATCACTTTTATATTTTAACCTTAAAAAGTTTAATACAAACTAACAACTTGAAAAGCTCTAACAAAAAACAAAATATCCATTAGAAAATTAAACTACCTTATTTTTTCAAGTTTTAGGAGGTTAAAAATAAAACAAAAAACTCAAAATTGTTGGTTAAATAATGAAGCTTTAGTTAAAAAAAGTCTTGTTCAGCTCACAACAAATGGTTAATACTTTTAGAAAAATCTCTTCGTTAAAAACAAAAAGAAGCAGGAAATTCTTTATTGATAAAGTTTTAACTTTTTGTAATATTTTGTGCGTTTCTTTAAATTTTTAAATTCTTTGCAAGTTTTTGTCGACTGATAATGCGGATTTTCGCGGTTTGTAAACACAAATGACGGCTTAATATTTGCTACATGATTAATGGAGCGAGTCCTTGGAGTCGGAAGGATTTTCAAGCAAAAGAGGTTACGAGGCAAGAAAAGAGCGATTCAAGCGTTAAAGAAGCAGCTTTAATAAAGTCAACATGTTTGATCATTAATGTTTTCTTGTTTTTTTGTTTTTTTATTAGTTGATAAATGTTACTTGTTACTTGTTATCATTTATCTCGTTTCGGTTAGGTCTTAATTTAATTTTCTCAAAATTATAATGCTTAGTAAGGTCAATGAATAATAGTTTTAACAAAAAATAGATTTTTTGAATTTTAATGTGCATGAGAATTCTTCATTACTTTTTACCTGGTATTAGGTAGTTTTACTACTGACTTACTGAGATATTTTTTAAATAAATCAGACTTTGTTTTTCTTGAATTGCTGACTGAAATTTACTGTCAGAATACATTTATTGTAACAAAAATAAATCGCTGTTTCTATGTTAGACGAAAACAAGAAAATTCATAGCAGCTGTATTTTCGAATGATAAATTTTACTTTGAAGAATTAAATTCATTCTTTCGGTTTAGATTTTTATAAATAAAGTTAGTAGTAATTAAATATGTTTACTTAAAATAATTATTTTGAAATAATTCGGTTTTACAGAAATGTTAGTTATTTTAATTCTGACATACAAGATTCTGATAAAAGTAAAGGTTAAATTTAAGAATCAATTTGCTTTTATTTTTTTAATATGTGACAAAGTTACTGCATTATTGAAACTAAGATTGAGTTTTAAGTCTGTACATTAATAAATAATACTCTTTATTTTTTTTTAAGAATTAAAGAGCTCATAATACTTAAAATTAGTTTTAAAATAAATGTAAATATAAAATCAAAAATTGATCCCAAATTGGTTAAGGAAAAGCTTTTTTAAACGTAAACATCAGGCAGTTAAAATATTTTCAAAAACTATGTTTGTGTCTTTTAATTGTAACAATTTAAAAAAAAATATTACTGAATATTAAGTAAGTAAATTCAGTTTTAATTAAAGTACAGTTATATACCTCTCATTTTATTTAATAGTAAAGTTTCTTTGAAGAACACAAAGAAATAAAGTTCAGCAATTTATACTGGCTTAACAAATCTCATCCGGATTTATACTCGTACTATATAATGTACGTGTTTTTAGATAAAATATATGGCATTTACTTCTGTCTTTTGATGCCTTGAAGTTTGTTTATTTAACTTTTAAATGTCACAAAGAGCCGGTATTTAAACTGTTTGCTTAATCTAAAATATTTCAATACTGAAAATATTTAGAGCATCTTTTTATCGAATAAAGCAGTTCTACCTACATGCCATTACGACTTAGTATTGAATTAATTTTCTCGAAACTTGGCCACAATTTGTTTGGATAAGCAAATCTAATCTTGCAATAAAAATGTCTGACTTTTTATAATAAATTTAATAATACTAACTATTTTAAAATGTTTAAAGTTAAACTCTTTGTACAATTTTGTAGTGTTAAACACTATAAATTTAGTTTGTGACTAGTTTGCACTTTAAAAATTTAAAAGCATCTAGTTATTTTATAAACTGATTGTTGTTTCAATGATCTGTTTTAAAAACTTGTATTTTATAATTTTTTTCGTTATTACGCGTCATTTCAATTGTTTTGATTTTTGCAGATTCGTAACTTCTTTGAGCTAGCTACGTCACTGGTGTAAAGTAAAATCTAAAAGTACTTTTAAGGTTACGTTTTAAAGCATATAAACAAAATTTATATACGCAATTAGATTGCTCACTTTAAAACTTGATTAATTTTGAGTTCGGTGTTACTTAGAAAATAATTAAACCAAACTTTAATTAGTATAATAGTCTTTACTGATGTTTGCTAGATTCTCACTTTGGTTTGATAGTATTGAAATATTAGAGTAGATATGGAAATAGTTATAAAAAGTTAAGAAATTGTGTAAGTAGGGAAGTGATGAGAAAGTATTTAATCTTTTGTGATTGTTAGATAAATGATACGCAAGTACTTTTCAATAAGTTTTGATGGACAATGGGATAAATATCCGTAAATAAATTTTATATTCAAGATCTTTCTTAAAAGTAATTAATCAAATCTTATTTATAAGTGATCAAATTTTATTTTGACCTATGAAGTTTTGATTGTAAACGTCAAAAGTTTAAAAACATAAAATATATTTCTTTCTTACATAGTCGCTTTAAATATTTGAGCATTCGTTTATCAAAAATTCGATATGTCCATGAAATTAATTTTGCAATTGTGCTCTAAATTAATTAAAAACTGTTAAAGTATTTGATATGAACGATAAAGTTAACCAATACGAGTAAAGAACTAAAATTATTTGTTAAGTTCATTAAACTGATTTGTTGGTTAAACGTATTACTATTTTGAAATTTTTGTTTAGTAAATTCTTACAAGTTAGACACCATACTTTTATTATTTTATTGACTAATTTAATAAAAATAGTATATTAAAGTAATTAGTTATCTTTTATGGTTTTTTATAACCTAACCGTCGATAAAAGTTAATTGAGCTTCAATATAAAATGTAACCGTAATAAACTTTAATTGAGTTTCACATGCTAGAACAGTGGTCTTCAAGCTAATCCAAATCTGTGTACACCAAACTGCTAAAAATAAAATCGGTGCACCTAAGATATAATTTTAAAAAGCGTCGCTAGTGGTGGTACTACGTAAATACTTTTATTAATATATTTCTCCTTTTATAAATATTTTTGACACTTTATGTTTATGATATATGTTTTCATTGAATCCACTAGCGGCGCTAATACATCATAACTAAATAATATTTACATTCAAACCTTTTGATAACACAAGCTGGAATTTATTATTTCATCCTAACTTTTATGAACCTTTTTATTTGATTTACCTTATTTTTCAACGATATTTTAGTTATATGGATTTGTCTTACATGCTTATTAATTGAACACATCTCCGCAATTACTACAAAACCCCAAGTACAGTACTATTACAATATTTCATTTAATATTAACTACATACTTAAACTAATACTATGTATTTTACTTTCTGAGTATTATATTTTTTTACAAATAATATCAAAAAAAAAAAACGACAACAAAAAAAAACGAGTTACAAATAGCTAATTTAAAAATAATGTATATTTTGTTGCTCTCCGTACAGTTAATGCTGACTGAATTTTTGCACCTATCTTCTACTTGATTTTTTGAGCTAAAGACCTCAAACTTTCAGGAAACGTTCCTTTTATAGTTGAAAAGACCTTAAATGTGGGTATTTTAAAAAAATAGAAAAATAAAAATTTTAGATTAAAAATACAAAAAAATGGTGGTTTAAAAAAAAAAAAATCTTATTTATACTAAATTAAAAAAAATCCTGCATTCAATCTTTTTGAAATTTGATAATGCACTTTCTGTGAAAGTTTGAAGGAGATTGTTTAAAAAATGAAGAATGAGATAGACGTTTAGTGAAATGGTTTTATTTCGCGTTTTTAGTTTGAACCTTTCATTAGGAACCTATTGAGGTTACCGACTTTGATTGCTCATATCTCAAAAAATACTTAAAGTTCTTCAAACAGTTAAAGTTTTCTGATAGCTCAGATAAAACTCTATAAAATAAGATCAATTTGTAAAAATGAAGGTGGACCCCCTATGCCCTTAAATTGTTTTGAACTTTAAACTTTTGCTCAGAATAACGTAGCTTGTCGTTTAACTTGCTAACCAAAACGTTTCAGTTTAAAACAAATATTTAGCAAGCTTTCAAACAATTTAACGTTGATGGCACTAAAAAATTTTTAAATAGATAATTACAAATGTGTTTAAATTTTTATAAATTAATATTTGTTTTAGTTTTTTAATTAAAATTAGAGTCTTGTTGCTATCAATATAAAACTATAAAGCGTTAATGGTAAGTTATGGCCTGACAAGTGTCCAAGATAGTTTTGTTGCTGATGTAGATACCACAAAGATAGGTGCTTGATATGTAGCAGTTTTATGGCCAAAAAATACCAGGTAAGAGCATATCTGTTACAATTTCAAATAACAAACATATCTATATGTTTGTGAAGTATGCAAACGTATATCTTGTCAATAGTTGTTTTTGAAACAAATATCTTCTTTGTAAGTTAGAGTGAATTGAAAATATGAAAAATACTTTACCATATATTTTAAATACAAGTTTGAATTTTTGAGAAATTAAATTTTTAAATGCTCAAAGAATAATAAAAGTGAGTACATTTTCCCTTTTGATAATAAATACAGAGTTTTATGAAAATTTCGTGCTTCTTAGTTTATTATTTTTTAAATAAGAACTACACTTAATTTAAAAAAAAAATTAAAGTATACTGAAAGTTTAGTGTTTAAATGTTAATTTTATATACTGTGTCAATCAAAAAGTTATATATGTTTCCATTTTAATCGTTTTGTTACGGCCTAGATACGATTAAATCTTTAAACTATATATAATTATTAAAAAATTCAAAATTAAGTGTTTTTTAATAAAAGATCCTAGCGAAACAAGTTCACTGGAATATGTAATAATAACAAACTATACAGTATCTTTGCTTTATAACGTAATAAAGAAAGGAAAATTTAAATTTGTTATTATAAAACTATATAAATAAATAAATTTTTTTTTAGGTTTTATGATTTTTTTTGGTTAACTATTAATACTAACTAGGTTAACTTTTAGTTTTACAGTTAAGTCTTACTGTTGAGTTAATATTAACAAGGTTATTTGAAAAAAAAAAGGAAACTGAATGAGCAGATTAACGGTAGTTTTAAATTTAAATGAAGTTAAATAAACAGCAAAGGTAAATAACGAGCTTAAAAATATTTCAGAACAGCACAAAATTAGCGCTAATATACAGAGCATTATTTTCCAGCGTTTTTATGCCTGATTACTGAGTATAAAGGTCGTCGGAAAAGTTTTAAGTAGAAAATATGATTAGTACATTTTGAGTCGCAATTAAAATAAAACACTTTAAAATACTTATTTTGATTCGTTACTTATGTTAAAGTTAAATACAACACTTTCTAAATACTATAGTTAACTTTAGTTACGTAAAATTTTGTATTTAAGACAAAAAGTTGTTTATAACAATAATAACAATTCATTAAAAAAAAATCTTTATTAAGTTTTTCATCATTATAATAATAATTTCTATCAAAACATAAAAGTTAACATAAGAACACGTTAAATAAGAAAAATTGTGTTTATAAAAAAATTTAAACCAATTAGTAGTAATTACTTGATTTTGAAAAAAAAACGCGTTTAAGTCTTTTATTAAAAAATTCTGATGCAACAAAAAGTGTCACAATACCAAAGTTAAAATAGTTTTCAAGCCTAATGACATTGTTTGTACTTTAATGCAATATAAAGTCCACTTTAATACTGATACTCAATTTGAACTGAAACATAAACATTGTTTAATTAAAGTCTTAATATTACATTTTCTGTTACTTTAAGAATTCAAGAAAAGCCTGTACAGTTCTAAAATTGTTTTTTTTTAGCTTTTTCTAGCAGTTAAATAAACTAAAAGTTAAATTGACCAGAAAGTTTAAGTGTATCTTTTGGTAGTAAATACTTTTTTTTTTGTACTATTTTAATCTCATAAACACAACGAAGTACTTCAATAACAAATTACGCGGTAGTGAAAAAACATCACAAAACCAAAGGTAAAACGTTTTTAAAAATTTTTAAATTTTATATTGATGTTAGATAATATCCACTCTAGAACTTTTAAAAATTTAAACATAAGCATCGTTTACTTACAGTGTTAATGTTAAAACTTCGGTGATTTAGAGGTTTTTAAAATACCTGAACACTATTTAGACTGACAGCACAATTGTGTTTAATGTATGTCTGAAATTTTATCGATCAACACTGAGTCTTAATAGAAATTCTGGAAAGCTTCTATTTAAAATTCCATCAACGCATAAAAAGATTTGCGCGAGTTTCATCTTATTTAAAATTGCTACTATGCTTGCAATAAATTTATGTTTTGCGATTATAAAGTGCTTGTTTAACAAATGTTTTGCTTTGTTCAAACATTATTTTTCCTCTTAACTTCTTTGTTACTTTTTATCTTTTAATGTCATTTATTTGTTACTATTCTTTACTTCAAAAGATTTTTAGCAAAGTTATGAAAAATATATATAGTGCACAAAAATGTTATGGGTATAAATGGTCTTAACTTTTTTTTGCTCCTTACAAAAACTTATTTAAATTTAGTCAAAACTAAAAATAACTCTGATAAACAGTTTTTTATAGCAAGCATATTTAGCTAGTTTTGTTAATCTTAATAGAATATATGTTTTTAATAGATGATGCTTCTTGATACTACACCGAGCTTTAAATACTTAAATTAAATTTTAGTATAATTTTTTAGAGTCAATCTAACCTAAAGTTTTCAAGGGTGACTGTTAATATTTGAAAACTATTTTAAAAAGTGTTTTTGTGTTTTTTTTTAATAACAAGCTATAAAATAAACAACACAGTTAAATACGACAACTTTTTACAAGTAAAACAATAAAAGTTAAAATTAATTAATGTAGATATATTTTGACATTTTTTTAAACTAGGTAAACTAAAACTAGACAAGTTAAATAAAAAATTATATATAATTGTCAGTTATCGTACAATTAAGCTTTATTAAATTTGTTTGAACTTTGAAAATGACAGTTATGCGCGAAAAAAAATGTTTTAAAGTTTTTTGAAACTTCGAAAGCTAAAATGCTGATTTAATCGTTGCATTATAAACATTTTCGACAAAACAGAAATATCTGCAAAAGACAAATGGATAAGCATGACAGAAAAAGTTTTAAAACTAATAAGTTCTTAGAATTTGTATTTTCGGTATGATGAAAGTTTAAAATATGTGTTTTAAAAATGTTGTGAATACCAACTGCGATTTTACTACAATTTTTAATACTACTGTATGCTTCTGTATCAACAAAGTATGGGTTTGACCCGCCTTAACTATCTGTTTAAACTTTAAAATATTTAATTGTATTGATTAAATAGAAGTTTACAGAGACAGACTAGTTGTAGATATTTACAAAAAGACAAAAATTTTGTGATGGTAAAATTTTTCAAAGGAGTTGAAAATTGTTTTTGTTTTTAGTTTACATATTAAATTTCTTGAAACCAAGTAAATTTTAAATATTTGTAAAAAATACTATTAACAGTTATTTTTATTTTATTTAAATTGTAGATATTTCTACTTACAACTATAATTGAGGTTTTTTTCATGAAAAACATTTTACAAATCTTAGTGCGATGTATCTGCAAAATTTATAATAACTTCATGTTGTGTTTAAACAATTATTTATTTTATAAGCTTATTCTTAAGACTAAAACGTTATTTAAGTTTTAAACTTAATTTTAAATTTATAGAATATTGTTATTTGTTGCAAACACGAGCATAATATGATTGTTTAGTTAAATGTCGCAATCATCATAAACTTTTATAATAATTAAGAGTACTTAACTAGTTATTAGTTTATATAAAATAAAAATTTTTGAAATTTGTTAACATATTTTTTTTTGTTAATTCAAACGTCCATAAAAACAACAAAAGTGTTTCAAGCTTTACTTTATATTTTAAAATAAAACTTTTTTTGTCAAAAAATAAAATTGATAAATAACATTCATTAGTAAGATATAGACAAGTAACACTCTGCTGTATGCACGGTCTGATATTTATACAAAAGACAACGAGACCATACCAAACGAGCAGTTGTTCTATATCTGACAGAAACACTACTTTATAAAATGATATTTTATTGCTGTTTATTGAAGAGAGCCTTAAACGGTTTGATTTACTGACGTAATTAAGTTGATCAATGAAAATCAATTTTGAAAAAAATTATCGTCTTATGAAGTTAACTAGTTAGACTTTACTACCCTATTTGTTTTACTATGTCTACTTGAAGCGCATTGCAAACATATACAGCAGTTTTATACAGTTGTTTTTATAAGTGACAGGCTCAAAAATGTTTGAAAAGCGAATTCAAACATAACAGGTTACAGTGCAATGTAGGGCCGCTTTGATGTCATGCTTGTACTTGAAAATATTTTCGAGTTTAAGGTTTTAAGATGAAGTCGAGTACTTCTTGTGTAATGAATAAAAAAGATCACACAAGCTTTTATATATTTAGCTGTTTTATTGTCGTAAAAGTTTGATATGAAATATATGATTTTTTTTGAAGTTTTCGAAACTAAAAGCAAATAAAAACACACAAAACTAAATTTATACGGCTTCAAAAAAACATTAACTGTTTTTTGATTAAAATTGAGTAAAAAAATTATTCATGAAAACACCAATTAAAAACTCATTGAACTTATATAGAATGGTATAATAAAGGCTTTAACATAAAAGCTTGGTGATGAACTTAAAATCAATCTTCCAACAAATGTATTATGAGAATATTACAAATATGAATTTGCAATATGTTGATACAACAGTAATAAGTGCTTAAGTGCGTTTCAAAGTCATTAAAGTCTTAAGTTCTGAAGTAATTATGATTAATGCACTAATAATATTTATGCGTCTGTAAAGTATTTATTACTAAAAAAGCACTATTTTCTAGAAATATAAAAAAAGTCAACGTTTCACCAAAGCTTTCAATTACTTATTTACGAATCATAACTGTTAAAAATTAAACAAAAGTAATTAAAGGTGTAAATGCAGACTAAATCGGATACTATTTATCATAATTTATCGGATTTTATTTATACAAGCACATACTTAAGCAAACAGTAATTGTCATGATTGTTATCCCCACGAAAAAGATAAAAACTAAAACCTTTTTTTGAATATCAACTTGAAAGAATAAGTAACCAGTCCATGTTTTTCAAGTATCTTTTTAGCATATAAAGATCACAAATGAACATTTTCTTTTATTCAGAGTTTCAGTGACACCCAAATTCAACTTAAATCTCCGCGAAAAACTTCGTATCTCTTGATAGAATTCCTTACTCTTTAGACTTTCTTTTATATTGAACCCTACAATAAGAAACATTAATTAAATAAACTTCTGTAATTTAATAATTTAAAACTTATTGAACACAAATTAAGTTGTATAATAATAAATATACTACGTAGTATAATTTTACTAGATTTGTTGCACTTTATTCGTTGTTATTTTTAATATGATTTGTTGATGCCATATTCGATCTTAACCAAAAGAATAACTTACATTAATCTATAAAAATAGTAGAGTCAAAGATTAAAAAGAATAATAATTTAAACATAAATAATAAAAATTGCTTTTTCGTTAAAGGAAAACATAAGTGAAATCATAAATTATTCAATATTCTTTTAATAAACGGTTATATTTTTTGTAATTTTATTTTAGTTTTTTTATTAGCTTAAATGTTTTTTATATTTGCCGTATAAAACATAATATGAATTTTAATACAAAAATTTATACAAAATATGTAAACATTATTTTTATACACATGTTGTCGATACAACTAAGATTTATTTAAAATTATGTTATATCCAAAAGTTAATTTTGTTAAACTGTATTAGTTTCGTTGACACTTTTTATTACTTTAAGGTAAACATAATTTTAGTCTGAAAATTTAAAATATAACTACATATTTTCATAAGATTTTTGCCCGAAGTTTATATTTCAAAACTTACGTAAGTTTTCTTAGTCAGAAAAAAAAGCTGTTATAGGAAGTTAAATTCGATGCCAAAGTTGGAAAGACACAGTTAAAACTACGATAAACAACACAAAATGAAGTTACACAATAGAATCTGGCTTTCTTTGTATTAGATATATGTATTGTTATAGTATTATTTTTTAGTGTGAGACTATTGTTTTATATTAAAGGTACTTTTGACAAACCTTAATGATTGTTATCAGCTTTGTGAACAACTTTATCAGTTTTTTACATAAAACGATTTAATACTGATAAATTTTTATGTACTGTCTTACACAATTACAAATGAATAACATGCTTGTTAAAGCAAGTTTCTTAAACATCCGTATTTAAACATCCGTAAATTGTTTAGCGGATGGTTAAACTTTTACTAACTTGATTGAAAGTGAGTTTATTACGTTTTATAGAATATATTTTACATTAAGATAAAATAACTAGTATATGTGTGATATTTTCTTTCATACGTGTTTAAATAGAAATATGCTTATAAAACTATTACCAATATATTCTAAAAAACAAAGTATTTATTATCGGTTGTTGCAAAAGTGTCAAACCATCCAGTATTTATCCTGTAACAAACGTTATTTTATTTGTTATTTATATTTTTTATTTATAATTATTTATTTATTTGATGACAAGAAGTTTTTTTTGATTCTTTAATGAAGGCTGCAAGTTATTTTCTCTTTGTTTGAAAAACTCTTTAAAGTAATCTATTTACCAGGAGAAAATGTAAATTTCGTTTAGCCTGAAATAATTAAACAAACTTATAGTATTTACAAATTGTATGGAAAATCGTTACGACAAACTTACATTGAAATTTAAATCTTCAAAAGTTTCCAATAAAAATCAGACACCGAAATAAAAATCAGTTTTTTTATTTTACATAACAATCAGCTGTCATTTGAAACAATTTTTGTTTTTGGCTCCTTTAAACCGTGTTTTTTTTGTTGTTACCTTTGACCCGTGTTGTTCCGAAGCAACTTAAGATTACTTACGGGTCAGTTAGTATTTTTAGTTTCGTTCCGAGATTAACAAACAATTTCATATATGTAGAGAATTTTATTAATGCGAAAAACTTTTTAGGTTTTAATTAGTTCAAGTTTAAATAAAACAAAATTTAACCTAAAGTGAAGTTAGTTAGTTCAAAAATAAAAAGATGTAAAACTTATAAAACATAATGTTAAAGTATTTTAAGTCATTAAACTTGAATATATACTGAATATATATACTTATGAAAAATATTGATCAGTTTTTATGACAAAATTAAACTTATACAAAAGTGACACACTAAATGTTCAAGTGATCCAGCTATTGTAAAAAAAAGCAATCGTAAACATAATTTAAGCAAATTTTTAACACCTAAAGTTAACTAATGTAATATTTTTAATGTTTTGTTTATGCCAGTATTGTTAACTTTGAATAAACATAAACTTTAGTTAAACATTTTAGAGGCCTAAAACTTTTTGTTGTTTGTTTACAAATTGAAAGTACAAAGATTTCATTTAATTGCAGCAACACCTAAATGACGACACACTAAATTATGGGCAGATTTGATTGCAGCAATTCTACCCATAAAAAGATCGACCCAAGTTAAATCATTCATAGTTAAACATGATTTTTTTCTAATGTGTGTTTATATTTTATAGACTCCGTAGATTTGTTCTTAAATTTATTTGAGAGCAGTGAAACGCCGTTAGTCGGAATAAGATTTTAACACAAAAACATCTGTGGTATATGAATATTTAGTAAATATTTTCAAAAAAACATATTTGTTTGTTTTTTTAATTCGTTTATTGCAGTTTTTTCAGGGGTCGCACAGGAAACCAACCACGCCACTGCTAGCTAAATTTAATATCAAATGTTAAACATTAAATTCCATTTTTATAGTACGAAACTTAAGCTTAAGTGTTAAAGTAATTTTCATATATCTCCATACTCTAGTTTTAAGCTGTTTACTTAATCTAAAATATTTAGAAACACATCTGAAGTTTTATAAACATTTACAATTTTCTCAAAGTAATGCTTCTTGCTATTATAATTTTTTTAATTTATCAACCACCTCTTCAAAACTTTGCTACAATTTGTTGGGCTTAACAATTTTAACACCAATGTAAAATAAAAGATAAAAGGAAGTTTATTTATACTGAATATGTATAGTAAAACTAACGATATAGCAAAAAAAAAAAATTGAATTAGGTAGTGTTTAAATTGATTTTGACCTACAATGTTTCTTTGAAAAAACTACATAAGCAAAGTAAATTGGCCGTGCATTTTGTTGTGAATAAATGAACTTAACTAAACTTGAGCTATGATATTTTGTTAAACATAAACATAGATAAAAGCTTAACATAGACACATAATTAGAAACGTGATACTTATTATGTTGTAAAAGGTAAAGTGATTTGCTTATCTATTAACTTTTCGAAATTTAGTTTATACTTTTAAAGTTTATTACTTTTCTAAAAATAAGTTTTTAAAGCTCTAAGAAATTTAATTTTATATTATGACCGAACAATATTTAAATTTTAAATTTATTTAAAGAACATTAAACACGTTTTTTTTTGTTAAGTTAATCAACACATCTGTTTTTTATTCTTTGACAGAACTACTTTGTCAATATTACTTAGGTTAAAGTTGTTTATGTTTTTTATTCTGACTACTCTAATAATAACTCTAATTTTAATAATTTTATGTTGGTTATAGATAATACATGTTAAAAAGCATGAAGATTATTTATGAATATTCTTTTTTTTGTTCTTACAGGTTTTTCTTTTCATTAAACGAAAAAAAGGTTTTTGGTTTTATTGATAAAACTTCTTTACACCATAGTATTAATTATTTCTTTAAGTATTTATTATTAAAAAATATAGCAGATTTTTTTTTCATGCAAACTTTGATTAAATTGAAAAATTTGTATAAAGCAAATTAATTAATTTATTTACAATGTTTGACAATATTGGTTTAATAACTTTATATTGATTTTTAACTATATAGATAATTTTATACGGGTAAAAAATAATTCAGAATGTTTTAATTGAAACATGAGGAAACTTTTTAATGCTGTTTGTGTAACCCAAACACATTTCTAGTGTCTTAAAACAGGAATAAAGACAGTTGATTAAAAGTCTGTAAAACAGAAACATACATTTCCTGTTAACTCTATTCTTTTTTGAAGCGTAGTTGCCATCATTTAAATTAACGAGATAGTCTTAAGTTAACATTCACAATTTAGTTAATATTAAAAAAATATATTAGATTGATTTAACTAAGTCAACTGAGTTTTTACTTAGTTTTTACTTTTAGTTGTGAATCTTGAGAAAAATACACTAGATGTTTGGAGAATATATTGAAACAGTAGAAAAGGTGTGAGATTCAGGAAAAATAGTATAAACTTTATATTTCTTTATTTAAACAGTTTATTCTTCGCTCGATATCATCTAAAACCGGAAATTGACAATATTTATTCTATTTTTTAATTGATGAGCGATAATATCATTTTCCATATAGTTTAAGCTGGTTCATTTTCGCTATTATCTTGAATAAACTGATCAAACGTGCTTTTTACCAGTGAAATTATGATCCAGAGTGTCGAATGTTTGTTTAGCTAAAAAAACATTTCTCACCTTTTTATTGATTAACTTCACTGATAAATTGATTAATTTTTCTTTATAGTGTTATGTGTAACAACTTGTGAGATACTTAGTTATAATAGTCTTTGATTAGATTAATATGTTTTCATCGTTTTATTTTTTATTTAGCCTTTGGTAGCGGTTGATTTTATTTCAGAAAAATTTTTACATACTAAACTCAAGATCAATCGTAGCTAAAAATATCCATAAAAACCTAGTGTTTTAAATTTCTACAACTTAACAGATAATAAAAGTTAATTAGGCTTGATTAAACTAAAGCTGTGTGATAAATTCTTAAAAAATATGTTCGTTTTAGAATTAGTTTTAAATAAATTTACTGGTTACATTTATTGCATTATAGTTTATTAGTAGTAAATACTAGTTATAAGGAATACTAATAAAACTTAGAGGAGTTTAATTTGTAACTAAATAGAATAGATCAAAACTTACTGAATAATTAACTTAGTAAGATTGGCAATGAAAAAAAAACAGTAAAATTGGAAATATTAGACAACATCTTTATTTTATATTCTGTAGTAGTTATTTTAAAGTTAATGTTAAGTTAACGATTATTTCTTTAATAAACTAAAAATATTAACTACTAATAAAATGATTTGTAAATTAAATTTATCAACCTAAAAATGTTAAAGACTATATGTTTAACTATATAAAAAATCAGTTCGTTGCTTATTTATAAACAAATTTTAACAACATTTGTACAAAATACGTTTTGAATGTATCTTAATAACTGAAAATAAAAAAAAGATGTATGAAGCTTAAGTTACCAATTTCAAAGAAAAAAATTGATTTTAACCATTAATTAAATAATAACTAGCAGAAAACAGTGAAGTCCATATTATAACTTTATGTCCTTAAGTTATGAAAATATTTTTAATTACTCTGTATTTGTGGCAAAAACGTTTTATATTTCAATTGATACATAACATATGTGATTTTACAGCTACCAATCAACTTTAAAAACATTTTTTTATTTAAAAAAAAAGTCTTTAACGAACACTTTAGTCTAAAAAATTCATTTTTTTGATAATATTTTCAAATAAAAACTAAACTAAATATTTTTATATCTTCTATATTATATTTGCTGCTAAGTTTTAAATGTAATATAAAAGTATACAAGACACATGACGTTTTCTTAATTACTCGAGAATCAGCAATGTCTTGTTAGGCAGAGTTTTGTATTCTTTATTTCCAGAGAAACATTTGCTAGCGGATTACAGCGGACAGCGAAGTTGTAACTACAAATAAACTTTTCAGTTTTGAGCCCTCCCACGTGGTCTTAATTTTTTTATTTTTTAGTAGTCGTGCGAATTAACAACGACTAAATACAAAAAGACAGAAAGACTGCTCACCGAGTTTCACTCATGATTAATGGAGTGTGTCGTTGAATGCGAAAGGGTTTTCAAACAACACAGGTGTTTTATGTAAAGAAAAGTAGTGATTCAGTCGTTAAACAATGTGATTTTAATGAATCCGATCACTTAGGTTAACATTACTGATAACAATATTTTTGTGTGAAATTTCACGTTTTTTAGGTATTTATTTGAGTAGATGAAATTTACTTTTGATTTATTTCGACCGTTGCTTTGTTAAATGTTCCTGAACGTTTTTCGTTTGAAGTTATTTTAGATTGTTTGTGGTATAAGTCATATAGTTTTACTCTCAGTTGGTAAGATTAAATTATGAATCAATCTGAAACTGAATACTCTATATTATTAAGGTATCTAATTAATTCACTTTAAGTTATTTTAGACTTTTAAATATTAACTATATAAAAAGTGCTAATAATAAATTGGCTCATAATTTAACACAATACTTTTAATCATTAAAAAAGGTAGTTTTCGAGTTTTTAATATGCTTATAAAACACAAAATTTAATTGATATTTGAAATATTTTTTACGCCGTTGGATGCATATCTACAACATATAATTTTATGAGTAAAAACAAAACATAACACTTTTTTGTTCGATTTTATTTTTTTACGTTTCTGAGTTAATTTGAATATTTAATAAATAGTGTTTTATTTAAAGTGTAATTTGACAACCAATTTATCAACTACAAAGTTAAAAAAAAACAAAACCAAATCAAAAATATTTTTAATAAAACATAAAACAGAATAGCTTGTTAACTGTAGATACAGAGCCAAAGCACAAAAAAACAACTTTATAAAGCATTTTTATTTATTTACTACCTTTGATTTAAAGGTAACATTTTTTTTTGTAATATAAATTAAGCAACTTTTATTAGTATTGTCGAATGTTGAATTTTTTTTTTAGTACTATGAGCAAGAGATTTAACTAAACTTTAAAGATATGCAAAAATATTTATTTTAATGAAATTATCCTTAGATAATTGTCTGTTTAATGTTAAACTCAACAAAAATGTATTAATCCAGTAAATATTAAGGTATGTAAGATTTAAATAGCAAAATGACTTTATCCTTGAAATTCAATGGTAATTAAAGGCTAATTTTTTATGTTTACATAAAAAATGTTCAGGTTTATTCATCTCCTAAAAAAATAACAATTAAAAGTCTTAAACTGATTTTTTTTCATTTCTTGACAACATAGAAATTTTGAAAGCTTTGATTTTAGAAGCAAAAAACTCCTTGCGTTGAAGAAAACTGACAATATTGATTAGTAATTTTTTACTACTAAACATAATTTATCCAAACTTAAGCTTGCAGTATCAAGTTCACGTTTTGTAGATGAAAAACCTCACATATAACTGTGTTTTTTGGTTTTTTGAAGTTCAAATCTTAACTTAATGCCACAATGAACCAGTTAACAAAGTGTTTGATTAGCTTAAAATATTCTTTTGATATAAGAAAAATTAGACCATGTTGTTCATTACATAAATCAGTGCTAAACATTAAAACTATATTAGTCTTCTCAAAACTTGTCTACAATTCACTTGACTTGGCAAGTTCCAAAATAAAGTAGATACATACTCATTTGTTGCAAATGCAAACATTCATTCTACACTTTATTGAACATGAATAGAGGTCTACAAAAATAAACACGGTCAAAGAGTTGATGTATAAAATGACCTCTCGACCATCAAAATGCATATCACTTATTACCCTAAATTTTTTGAGCCGTAAAAGATTTTGGATATATGGCTAAAAAAGTTTTTGAAATATATTAATATGTTTGTTTATAAAATTTTCTTGAAAAAAATAACTTTTCTAACATAACGTTATTAATAATAAATCAATAGTAATTAACAATACATAAGTACTTCTAATTATAATGCAACTAAAAAAAAAAAAATAAAACATAGTAACAACTAATAAAACAATTTATGAAAACAAAAAACAATATAATCCAAATCTTTATGTTTACACAATTTAGGTTTTCTTAACAAAATAAAAATAATTCTAGTTTAATTAAGTCAGAAATGTGAAAATAATTTTTAGTAATTTTAAATCCTTTCAAGTTATAATTACTTGCACAATTAAGGTTATTTACTAGGTGTTCTGCAATAGCAGATCTTTTTGTAGTATTTTAAATATGTATCAGTTGTTGAGATATGAAAACTATTTTAAGAATTTGAATAGTCGTAACTTGAACTACCATATAATCCTAGCGGTCTCAAAGATAACTAAATTATAATAGAAAGTTTATACGATCAAGACTGGATCAATGTCAATTAATAAAAAGTAATCAAATAAAAAAGCATTTATTAGTATTATAAATAGTGAAAATAAAGTCCTTATTGTAGCTTTTTAAGATTTATTCGTTCGATTCTTTGCTTTTTGTAAAATTTCCATTTATTCATTTTTATTAAATGCTTCATTATCAGACTAAAAACAGAAAGATTTTACATACTTGTTATTTTATATTTATAACCGAAATATTAGCGACTTATTTTATTAAACTTACAACTTTACACAATTAATTAAGAGTATTACTCAGCAAATTTAAAAAGCAATATTACTTATGAACTGATTTATTTTAAAAATTCTTCGTTTTTTTCTTTGATTTGAGTACTTAAAAGCTAAAAAAATGTAATTAGAAGGGAAAGAATAATGAGATCTTTAACATCTGAATGTCGATTACACACTTGATTGAATCTCAATTCGGATGTTAGAATTGATAAACCTTCGATAATGCTAACTGATTAAAATTTAGTTAAAACATTGAAGAAATTTCATAGAAGGTTTTTAGCTTCCCGAGTAAATCTTGATTAATTGGTAAAAGGTGATTTTTATTTTTAATTTTTGGATTTGGAATGCCAAGTATTTAAATAGTTAGAAAAACTACTTTTACTTAACTAATTACTAATTATTAATTATGAGCTTCATAGAATTTTCTTCTTTTTATATTTTATGTTTGATTTATGAGCTAATATGTATTACAATTAAGTTAACCTTTTAAATTTTCATTGAACAACTAGTTAAAATAAATTTAGTACGTTTTGATTTAGTTATGATACTAAAATTACTTTTATGATACTTAATTACTTTTTTAAAATTAATTTTGTTTATATATTTTTTACTCAGTGTTTGATACGTATAAATTTTGAAAGAATTACACCAGTAGATATTTTGAAGCAGAAGTTAGTTAAAATTTAAAAATATTAACAAAAAGAAAACGTCTATTTGATTGATCTTTAAAAGTTATCAGACAATTAAAACTTAATTAAGCTTGAATTAAAACGTTTAAAAAATATATAACTTAGTTAAACTTCCCATGTAATAGTGCTTATTCTAATTTGTTTTAATGTTTTTATTATCAAAAAAATAACTTTTTAACAACGTTAAAATTTTATTTCAAACAATAAATTAAATTAGAGTTACATGTTACACTTAAGTAAATTTAATCAAACTTTTTGATTATTTGTAAATATATATGTGAGCTACATGTTTAAATGAAAACTAACAAAAGTTTTTGATGTTTTCATTGATAATTTTCTCAATTTTGACATTTATTTTTAAATTTTAACAATCAACCTTTTTTTTTGAAAAATTATCTTTTTTTAATATAATATTTACGATACATTAATAAAAAGACACAACATTGTTTTAGAATATTTTAATGCTGTAAAATAAGAAATTATAAATGAAAAATGCTTTTTACCTTTAAGTGCATTGAAACTGAAACCCGTCTTTTAAATACGAAGTTAACACGATAAGCTAGTACTTAAGATTTTTGCTAGTCACATACGTGTTAAGCAAACCTGATAAATTCAATTCAAAATGTCAAAGTCAATACAACGTTTCTTTGAAATAAAAACCTATCTACATTTGATAAGAGTTGTTAAACATTAAAAGCAATCTTCAGTTGAAAGCAAATGAGTCATCAAAGATTGAGTTATTTTGTTGCTTTATGTGCAATGTTGAATTTTAAAATTTTTATGAGCATAAATTGTTTTAATCAAAAGCTACATAGTGTGAGCTGCCAAAAAATCACGTCTTTTAAAACATTTTCAGCAATCAGCTGATCTTCTACGATGATACAAAATATTTGCTTTCTGACAATTCTTTCGCTAGTCTACAGTATGAAATTTGTTTAGTTTAATTTATGTAGTTGAGCAGTAAGTATAACTGTTGTTGTGTATACAAGTTAAATTTGAAACATCTTATAACAGTTTGCATTATAAAGTTAAAAAATGCAGATTTTAGATGGTCGATCTATATTTCGTAATAATGTTCGCTTAAAAATTCTAGTTTAAACAGTATGACTAATAATATATCTTATTCGTTTTTGTGATTTGTTACTTAATAGTTATCAGTGCTTGATTTTTTTTTTTTCATTTTGTAATTTCAAAGACACACCAAAAAAGCTGCTAATAAAAAGTATATAAATATTTTAAAAATTTACATGTTGGAAAAAAAAACTTCAAGTTGTATGCAACAATAAATTCATAACCTGATTTGTTATTAGCCATTATTGTAGTTTGTTGTTTTACTTACTAATCAAAACACTTTAAATCCATTTTAATCATCGCCTTTTCAAGCGTTTAGTAAGTTAACCTTAGTGTTGTTGCTACAGAAGTATTAATCTGATAACAGAAAGGTGTTTCAGCCAGTTTCATTATTAAAACAACAACAACTGACTTAAGTTCGGAAACGGTTTGCTACCAAACAGACAATAAGAGCTTCTGTAAACACCTTGTATACAGACTGGGATTAAAATAACCGAAAAGCATTAATGAGAAGGTTTGTGAGGTATATTTAAAATAACTCTGTTGCTAATGTGAATACCACACAAGTTGTAATCGGTGTTTAAACATGTAAAAGTTGTTGCTAAAAATTGCAAGATAGTATACTTTCTAATAACTGATGACAAAAAATTTGTTTTTGAAACTATCAAAAATTAATTTTGCTAATAATTTTAAAACATTAGAAAATAAGTTTCAAGCACTTAAAAATAGCTAGAAAAATATGAATTCTAATGCGTTTAAATACTTAAAGTTGAAAACCTAAACTAACCCTTTAAAATAAAATTTTGTTAACAATACAAAAATTACGATAGTAATTATAAACTACTCGTAAACTAAAAATAATATTATGAAAAAGCTCAAAGGTGTATTATGAATTTACCCAGCTGTATGTTAAACAACTTATACAGTAAAAACTAAAAAAATATAAAAAATAATGTCTAAACGCTAAACAAAGTTTAGTTTTAAACATTCTAATTTATTGTAATATTAACATTTTTTGCGACAAATTTACAAAACATTTTATCAACTTTTTGTTTTATTACTTTTATATAACTTCTAAAACAAAAATTATCATCATTATAGTTTACCTCTTACGCGTTATTCCAGACACCTTTTAAAAAATTATTTTATTTTGATAAAAATATCAATATAGTTTTTAGAGAACGTAAGTTATGTTTCAGTAAAGAAGTATTAATAAGCAAATTTTAATAACTACATTTATTTGAACATTTTATGTCTTTATACCAAAACAGTCTTAACGTATTGTTATGCAATTCACTAAATATATCAGAAAACTTACGATATAATAATAACGTTTTTGTTTTTAATTTAATGTAAAATAAATGTCAGTTTCGAAGTGATGTTTGATATAATAAAAACAATAGTATTGTTTACTTTCAATTAAAGTTTATAGCTTTTGTGTTTCAAAGATACTTAGAATTAAACTAGAAACAGTTCCCAGAAGTGACAGCATAATTGAACTACAATGCATAAAATAATTTTAATATTTAAACAAGGTAGAATTGTAAACACTTAACTTTCTAAAATCATTTATAGTCTTCATAAAAATATCAGCTAACTTTCAATAGGTATTTGACTAACACATTGTAAAACATCATATTTTAAGTTTTGAAATTTTCTTACGCTATTAAAAAAAAATCTATTTGATTGAGAATTCTTAACATATTTTACTATAAGTTCGAACTATATAAAAATTTATATATTAATTATACTAAAAAATAAGTTATTGTAATAGTAATTACTTCGAACAATAACAATAAGTTTGAAATAAAAGCTTTGTTGATATTATATATAACAAAAGTTTTTACAATATTTAGTAACTAAAAAAGCCAAAAAAATCACAAAGAAAGCTTGACATTCCAGGATGATTTGAGAAACTTAAATATTATTACGTTTTATTTATTCTAGTCAATCAGATATGAACAAATAAATTTATTAAAGTTTTATTGAAATGAAACAGGTAGTATATAAGTATCATTTAAAATTCAGTTTTTAAATGTTCTGAGCAACTAAAAAAAATCAGCAAAATAAAATTTATTTTTTAAGTCTGAATTATTAGCTCGAAACTGATACACATAGTCTCACTTAATTAATTTGGATAGTGATAAAAGTGTACTTTTAATAAAGGTTAGTAAATTAAAAATAATGACAATTTAAGGAATTTACAAAAGTTCTATAAAAACTTTCTAAGACTTAGTTTTGTACCTAAACTCTTTTGAATTAAAAAAAACCATTAAAAATATCAAAATACATAAACATTAGTTTGAAATATTACTTTTAACGTTTTTTGAATTTTATATTCAGTTTAAAGTTTGATAACAAATAAAATAATGTATTTAAATGTTATTTTCTTTTATTTTTTTGAAACTTCAGTAATCGTGTTTCTTTTAAAAAATGTTACACTCAAATATTTACATAATATATTATCACCAGCGTAAGATTTAATAAAACAAGCATGTTAAAAAAAAAACTTATTTGATCAGTGAAATCTTACTACGCGCTTTGAAGCAATTAAAAGAGTATGTTATTAGCAAAACTAATCAAGATAAAAAGAATAGTACAGAACAGTTATTAAGCTTCCTACAGACGTTAGAATATCATGTTGTAAGTGAAATTTACATTTGTGACGTTTCCTATCCTACATATTTTAACTAGGCAATCAAAATACAAAACAAATGGTCAACTGCATTACTGTTATGATACGAATAGTTGTAAAAGCTTAAAAGTTATCTAAAAAGTTTTTATACCTGTAGTACGATAAAAATGTTAGACATTTTCAAAGTTATTTTGCTAATGCTTTATCATATTTAGTTATCATTGATTTCACTAGTTCATATTTGTGTTTCTTTTTTAACTGTTTATAAAATTCCTATTCGTAGTTAAAAAATAAATTGTTTAAAAATCAGAACTTTCAATAACAAAAACAAGTGTATACAAAAACTTATAGTTTTTTTTTTGTTTCTTCGACACAGGAATAACATAAAAATTTTGCCATTTAAATTAGTCGTGAAAAGTTAATTGGAATAAAAATCCTTAAATTTTTTTTTAAATTTACAGCTGTATACCATAAACGTATAACCATAGCAAATATTGTTTGTTTTCTTTTTAAGCAGATATTCATTGAAAAAAAAAAATTAAGTGTAATCATAAATTATGCTATGAAAGTTATGCTACATATGAAAATAAACTCCACTGCTAAATAGTTTTCATGATATGTCAACTAAAATTTAATTTGATTAGTGCAAAAACCAAAGCTTTTACTATAACAAAAAATATTCTTAAATTTAAAAGGCTCAAAGGAACAGAAAAAGTAAAAATGGTAGTATACCAAAGAAAATAAATAAACTTCGTTGCTTTAAAAAGGATGTTAACATATGTTTATTGAATGATTAAGTACAGTCTGCGGTTATTCTACATGTTATAATACTACTGCATGCTTGTGTATTAGCAAAATACACACGAAATCCGTTCTTATAACTTATTGTTGTTTTACTACAAACCTTATAACTTTAGCTTTAGCATAGCTAAATTTGTTTACACAAGCGTTTATTTCTAAGTTTTACTTTATATCTTTAAGTGTAGGGTATATATAATTTTTCTAAATCAATTATTGGTTACTCACTTTAGTTTTGTTGGAAAAAACAATAATACATACATTACAATTAAATTAGTATAATTCTATGTAGTATTTTAAATGAACATAAAAACTTGAAATAACTTAAAGTATGTAAAGTTTTTTTTTTTTAACTTGTAATATGTTTAGCTGTAATCTATTATATAACAGTAAATTCGTAAATTTAGTGCACTATTCTAATTAATTTAAGAAAACCTTAGATTATTTAAAATTAATCATTTCATTTGATTCAACTAAATGACTAAAGTATCCATTTAGATTCAAATATAATAAGCATTTAACTAAGTAAACTTAAATAAATTAGTTTATTAAATACTATTTAATTACCAGAAAATGTTCATGGTAGTTTCTACTGCTTAAGCAATCATTAACGCTTATAAAAACACAAAATTTGAAAAATGCTTAAAAGCTTTAGCTTATAATTTTTTTTTATCTTATAGGCATAGATTAATTGAAAATTGCAATATGCTTCTTTTTTAGCGTAATGTATAAATATAAGATAAAAAAGAACATTCTTAAAAGAGCAGTTGTTTTATAACAAACTATCTGGTGAATATTTGACAAAACGAGTTTTATTGACGTTTGTTGAATTCAGCTTGATACAATTTGATATACAGTCCGTCAAAAAATCGACTGGTTAACAAAAAACTAACATTTTTTGTTGAACAGTATAATTAATTAGTTTTCGATGTGTTTGCTCTTTACTGACCTTTTGAAGCGTATTGTAAATATTTAAACTTGTTTTAAACCGAGGTGACAAATAGATAGATTTAGAGTGCGCATAAATCTATTATTTATAACAAAAAAAAATCGTAACTAACGAAATTTAATGATCTGTGATAGAAGATAAAAAAATGTTTCTAATGTTTACTGCTACTTTGTTAAATGAACCTAGTTGTTCGACCACAGTTACAACATTTTATGCTACTATATATCTAATAATATGTCTATGTGAATTTTTTTTTGCACATCTATAACTATTAAAAAAAGTTATTTAGGCGGTATTCCGTGTAACAACATTTAATGAAACTTTTGAAAGTTGAAACTAAACAATTTCATGAAGCAATTAAAGTTTTATTTTTGCTATCTAAATGCTTCTATCAAAGTAAAATCATTTCATAAAGTTAGCTGAATACAACTTTATACAAAGATAATGTAATAGTAAAACTTAATTGATTGTTGCTACTGCCTGTTTATTGAAGTTATGTTCAAATTATCCAAGCTAATCCATAGAAAACGTTTTCTGGTAATTTTTCATTAAGGGAGTATATGAAATTTTGCACAACTTATTTTTAGCTTATAGATATGCGTATCAATAAAAGTTATATGTTTCAAAAAATTTCCACTTTAAAAAGTGTAAACTGACTTTTTTTCTAATATGAAACTTTTTTTATATGTTAATAAATTAAAAGAAAAGTATAACAATTTATAGTGAAAATTACTATGTTAAGTTGATGTACACATTTAAGTTATCGTTACGACAATAAACTTAAAATAAAAAGTTCATAAGTAAAACTTAAATTGGAAAATTTAGAAATGTAATACATCTAAAAATTTTTAATAATAAACCTTAAAACATTATGGAAAAAAAAAATCTGTAACGCAATTCTATTCTTTTATAAACATTAGCGACAATAAAAAAATGTTCAGCAAAAAACATTAAATACAACTGTGTAAAATAAACGTTTTAAAAAGCCCTATCTTGATCATTAACATAAAATTCTCATCTTTGTTTAACAACTTTGTGCAAACTTAGTAAAATAGTGCTCAAATATAAAAGTTTTATATATCTTATTTAATGTATCAACAAAAAAAGTTAACTTAATTTTTAAACTAACTAGTTTTTATACCGAGATATAACTTAATAGTTAAGTCAAGTTTAATAATAACAACTGTTTAAAATAAGTAAAAAGGAATGTAAATTTAAAAAGAGTTTTAGTAAAACAACGAACACAGCTTATAACAGCTGGCATAACTTCTGAAGTCTATCTAACTGAACACTTATAGAAATTTGAAGTAGTCTTATTTATCTGTACTAAGTTTGTTTCAAAAACTATCACTTATAATTTTTAGACCTTAAATTTTAACAATGTAATTTTAGTAATGAAAACTTAATAGTTCTAAATAGATCATTCTAAAATTCATGCACATAAAACGTTATCTATTTCTTAACTTTGAATAACAAAAAAAGTTCTTACGAATTAATTGGTTGAATTCAAATCTGGTGTAAATAATTACCAGTGTTTTTCACTATACTGATATTTTAACAAAATGTTAATAGTACAATATAAATGGCTAAAGTTACAATAAAGCCATCTAAATAATAAATTTTAGCAATAAATAAAGAAAATACTAGATGTTTTTGTCATAAAGTAACATCTTTTAACGAATTAAAAATAAGTTTAAATGATGTATAGTTTGCTTTAATTACTATTAACTATTTTTAAGAAATTATGAAAGCTTAGCTAAATATAGGAAATTAAGCTAATTTTTATATACATTAGATAATAGAAAGTTGTAATCAATAGTTTTATAAATAGTTTACAACCCATGTAGGACTATAGATAATGGCAAAACTCAATAAAACTTACTGTTTGATAAATGATTAGGTAAAACACAGTTATTGTGTTTTTATGTTATAGATTTAATGTAACGCTAAAAGAATAAAAAAAATACTTTTGCGAATAAAGTTTATTTGTTATACTTTTCAATTTTTAAAAACCAAGCAGTTAAGTAACAAATCTAGTTATTTTGTACTTAAAGTTCATTATTTTTCCAATTTAATTTGATCTATATATCTTGTTAATATCAGAGTTTATTACAATTTTAAATATGAATAAAAATAGGATTTTTTATTAATCGTTGGAATTTTCGCTCGAATTACTTTTCAAAAATATAGTAAATTGTATATTTAAATCTACACATTAAGTTTCACGTTATAGATATGGTTAAAAGCTTGTAAACTGTTTATGTGAAAATTTACTTATTAATGCGATAAAAATAAACTTTTGCCATGAAAGTGTTTTAACAGGGTTTAAGTTTCGTTATGAAGTCTTGTAAAGCTTTAAAGATAATAAAACATTTTTTCACAATATAGATAAATAAAAACTTTATTTCGCTGATACAAACCGGTATAAAAATTGCATAAAATTTTAATTAAAGATCTTTGTTTTTAGTAATTTGCTTTAATAAAACGTACTGTTTAAACATTTTATTTTTTTCCATCATGTTTTCAAAACGTATTTAAAGTTAAAAATAAATTTTAGTTTAACAATGAAAATGTAACCTTGCAAAGTACAGTTTTAGTTTTTCAAACTAATAAGAAAGTAGATTCAAATTGCTCCAGTTATTACATAAAACTAATAAAAAGTACAACTAATAAAAAGTTGGTTTAAACAAAGTAAAAGTTTCAAGTTTTTGTTTAAAGGTATTATGTTAACATCAGTGTTATCAGTTATTTAAACTCTTGATCATTTTAATACCGTATAAACATTAAACAACATTGACTGAAAAGCTTTAGTAGAAATTTTATAACAATTACTAAAGTTTTAGTAAGTTTAAAAACTTGCAACTTTTAAATGTAATGTTTTGACTTTTTTTGAATTCATCTTTTTCTGTTACTACAATGTTTATTATAGCTTTATTTGTAAGTTCCAGTTCTTAAATTGCGTACGAGATATGTCTTTTTTTTTTTGGTTTATTGCAATATCACTTTAATCATGAATAGATTTCTATCATAACTTTAGTTGACAGTGAGCAAAACTTTAGATGTAATTTTTTTTTTCAATAGAATACACTGACAAAAATTCGTTTTTTGATATATTTAGTTTTGCTAACATTAAAGCAAAAACTAATATTAATCTACAGTAACGAGTTTTGCAGTCTTTTCATTTAGCTTTACAGGATTAATAAAAATTCGTGTTTAAACGAAAAGTTAAAACGAGCTTTTAAACTAATTATAACCTTTTAATTACTTGAATATGTTAAAAAGACATTTTTCTAATTTGTATATACTTGAGCTGAAAATAATTCAAAAATACAAACTAATTGAGTTTTGTTCAACTGCCTTACTTTTATTCTTGAAAGTAAAACTTATACTTTAATATTTAAATTCGTGTGATAAAAAACAATTAAATCAATGCTTAAGCAAGTTTGTTATTTATATTAGTTAGTACAAGCTATTTGAAAAACTAATTAATATTAAATGATATTTACGCTTATTGTTTTAGGCTTTAAAAATTAGGCCTGTTTTTCAGATACACTTGTATGGATAACTAAATAAAATAATATAACAAAAAATTATAAAGGTATTATAGTATTGGGGAATAAGAGAAATACTGATGACAACCTACCACTTCTTACTTATGATAGTTTGCTGTAAAGTAAGCATTGCTAGACACAATTTTTACTACCAAGTTAACATTGTAAGGGGGTCTTTCTGGACTGCAAAAGACCTGATTGATGAACGCAACAAGATAAAACTGATTCGTAAATTCAACCATGTCCCTCCAGTGGTAAAACAGCAAGCGTTCGCGGCCCTTTTCTCCAAAGACGATTGGTTCTGGACGTACCTAGGATACAACAAAGAAGTGAGGACAGTTTGGCAGGAGCAGATGTCGGATCACATGAAGAATTCAGATGAAGGATGGAAGCTTCATTGCATCGACGCGCAAGCCCTTTGTCAGAACGACGACAGATGCTCCCAACTTCACAACAGCTTCATCGATCAATGTCGCCTCAACAAGGCCAGGATGTTCGGAGAAGCAAAAGGTCCAGAATCCTTGGCTTTCGAGATGCAGCAGGCCAAGTTGAAGAAGTTGAGGCAGGGAATGAAAAGAATGCGAATGAGAGTTTGTAAGAACAAAAACAGATACAGCGTGATAAGGAAAAACAAATCCAAGGAGCCAAAAGCCAAGTTGATAAACAGATCAGCTGGAGATCGATCTGAGATCACCGACCAAAAGCTGGACGTTCCACTTCCAGATATGGACCTGATATGGAAGAATAAGATGCCGAGCTATGACGAAGTTATGAATAAGATGAGGTACTGGGCGGGAAGAAAACATGAAAACGTTTACGCGAAGTGGTGTGAGGATTTGGAGGAGACCTGCCCCGTGGACTGCTACGAAAGTCTGAAAAAATTCAACTCTACCATTTACGCTCCGCTTCTTAACAAGTGCGACCTCCGATTCACCAACCTGCCCCGAAACTTGTCACAAAGAGTTGATATTTTGGGGTTTTCCCGCAAAAGCAACTTGTGGGACGAGAAGATATGGCGAGTGCAGAGAGTAAGGGTGAACAGCTGCCGACCAAAAGTGTACCGGACCGTGGCAAACAAGAAACCCGGATGCACACTAGTGATGACGGTGTGCCGGAGAAACCTTGACTGCTTCAAAGCGTACCGCGGAGCCCTTCGTAGCTGCGCTGGCGCCATCCAGGGGAGAAAGTGTCATCTGGGGTGCAAGGTTGCCATGGCACAATTGTATCAGCACGCCCCTTCCTACTTCAGGTGCCGTCCCGACGGGTTGAAGCGCCCCCAGTGGTGGAAGTGGCACAAAAACATGGGGAGAAGTTGCAACCTTAGGTGCGTCGCCAGAAGTGGAGAGAGAAAAGAAGCTGCCACCAACTGCTGATAAGTTGAAGAAAGTCAGAAGAGGTAGGAATGATATATATATATATATAGAGAAATATACAGAGGAAGATTGAAGAGGTTAGTAAGAATGGTGTTGTGACGCCAGAAAAATCTTAAAATAAAGAAAGAACACTAAAACTCTATTTACTAAATTTGTGTAAAAGCATAAAACAAGTTTAAAAACTGAGTTAAAAGTACAACCAAAAAAAAATACGTAAATAAAATACTGAAAACAAAATTTTTCCCACTAAACTATTTGAACTTTTTTCAATAAACTAAAAATGCTTCAGTTAAAGTAAAAAGAAAAAAATTTAAGATTTAAGTTAAAGACCAATTTTTTTAATAATGCTTTTTGTGTCCATTTTTTTTATAAATTTAGTTTTTTAGTTTTAGTTTGTTTAAGTATAAATTTTTTCTGTCTTAGTCTGCTATTGTTACTTCAGTTTTTGGTTATAATTTTTATACAAGAGTAAAAGTAGTCTTTTGTAAAATTATATTTTGTCATTTTCATAATAATTAAAAAAAACTGTGCTTTAAAATCAAAATATCTTTAAAGAAACATAAATCTTTTCAACTATTAATTTAAATAATAAATTCTTAATGACTTTAAAACTAATAAAAGAGTTATATACTCCTGTAACAATATAGTATTATTTAAAAACTCTAGATAAAAAAGTGAAAACTACAAAAGAAGAAGCTTTTTTGCAAACATTAAATTAAGGCATTTGTTACAGCTCTCATAATACTATTTTCATAAATCTAAAAACGTAACTATTTTTATTTAATTTAAAAAAGCTTATGTTAACTATTTTTTTAAAGCTCTTCAAATTTTAGCACTTGTGATGTAGAATCTTATGTTATGTGTGCTATGTAACATTATTTTTTCTCGTTTTAACATCTTCAAAAGAAAAATCATATGTGTATTTTTGAACTTTCCAGTTAATAAAACGACTAGATAGATTGTAAAATAAAAGTAAAGTTAATTATATAATACATTATTGTATACATACGAGTTTATATCTTGATTATTTATACATATATGAGTTTTGCTACTCAATATGACACTATTCTTGTTGTACATTAAACTTTGAACCGCAAGACTATATTTATTTTATTAAAAATGAATTTAAATTTTTAGAAAATATTTACAATGGGTTTCAAAAAGACAAACACAGTAATAGTTAGTAAGTAAAGTTGAACAAACAGTAAAGCCTAGTTAATTTGTTGACGTTTGTAAATCAAATAGTTTAAGTCTCCGATTTAGAAACAGTAATAAAAAATAATTGTCTAGTTTAACTGATAAGAAAAGTTTGGTTGATTAAGAATTAAAAAATGATTTATAAGTTTATCTTAATAAAACATTTTAAAACCAGAAAAATCTGAATATCGCTTATACAACAACTTTTTTTTATCCAATAACAATGTTAAATTTATGTATACATTTTAACTGATTAACTTAATCTACTTAACATAAAAGTATAAAATTTGACTCGGTAAAAACTTAGTTGTTTTTGAGACAAACAAATTTCTACCATCCTGTTTTTATAAGCACTAATGAATGGTTAAATACTCTAACTTATCATTAAAAGTTTTTGGTGATTAATCAGTTCTAAATAAACAAATTATTTTAAGTTTATACTTAAAGACGCTTAAGATTTTAAAAAACAAGTTTTACACGTAGTTTGTTTAAGAAAATAAAAAAAAAGTTTTATTTCAAGTTTTGTATGTTCTAACTTGCTTAAAATTATGTCAAGTTATATTATTTCAAAACTCAATGCTATAACTATCAAATACATGTGTTAGCGAAGGGGTCCTTGTTTATTTTGTTATTATCCAAGTATGTCATGCAGCAGTGTGAAAAGTTTTTTAATATTATAAAACATGTCAAAACACAAAAATATTCTACCTTTTTGTAGCGTAAAACTCATTTTCAAAATATGCATACGAACACATTTAGTTAAAAGTTTTTCTCTCTTTTTCAAATTTAGTACATTAAGCAATTAAATGTTAAAAGGTTTCAAATATTTTTAATTTAAGCTTTTATCACTTGTATCGCTCTGGTGAGTAGCATAAACAAATTAAAAAAAAAAAGTCCAATATGATCTACAATAAAACACTATTAACTTCTATCATTGTTGATAAACTAAACTAATTCGATTTAGTAAATGTGGAGCAACAAAATATATCAAATTTTTGACAACTTATCGTATTTAAGCTGAAAAACCGGATTAAATTAAACGGCACACATTTATTAAGATTGCACTCAAAAAGAAAACAGTTGACATAATGTTTTGTACTTTATTTGCGTAGTTCAAAAATAGGATAGGCAATGTACCCAAACCGTCATTTAAGGTTTATATTTTTAACGTATGTTAAAAATAATAATACTTATATTCACTCTTTTTACCACTGGTACCACATTTGTTTTTGTTTATTTAAAGTTCAATAATATAAAATAGTATAAATATATATAATATTTTATAATAAAAAAAAACATATTGTAAAATAAAACTTTAGAAAAGTTAAACAATTTAATTTTTTTTGCGTTAATGAGATTTTATTTTAGAAATTCTGATACTTTTAATTCTAAATGCGAAATATTTTATACATTAAAACGTACGATTAGAAAATAACAAACTTTGATAAACTTTTGTTATCTTTGGTAAAATCGAAAAGTTGAAACACGAAAATATTTGTAACAATTCATGTTTTTAGTGTTTTTAGTATTTCCGTTAATAATTAAGTCGTATGATTATTATCAGTGGTTTGTTATGAAAGTTTTGAAACAAATTCAAAAGAACTTTAATAAACCGCAAAACTGTCGGGTTTTATATTTTTTTTTTTTGAGAATATTTACAGTTAATTATTGTGGAAAACAGATAATGTTTGAAATATTTACTTTTATTATTGACAAAATTCACTTAGGACATACTATAAAAACTTTAACTATAACTAGATTTCAGAATATCTTATAGTTAAAAAAATGCACAGAATATCTTTTATACATTTAAAAAAAATTAAGTTCTGTGATAAACATACTTATACATGATTTTTATGTAGTAAAATTAAAATAGAATTTTCTTTATGTTAACAACTTATTAAATATAACTAGACTAGAACTCACTTAATGATAAAGTTGAAAATTCACAGGCAAAATAAAAATTGTAAATATTTACATTTTCTTAATCCTTTCTGAGTCGAAAATATAACTTCATTGTTAAGCCAAGAAAATACTACAGTAAGATAAGGCTCTTGCAAACCTTTTAATGGGTTTATAAAATTTTAATTTGAAGTTCAACAATATGTATTTGTATTTTGACTCAGTGTTTGTTAATGTTAAACTATTTTTTAAAGAGTTATGTTGTAAAATCCATTTAGGTGGATATAGATACTTATAAAGGTGAGAAGTTTCAAAACCTGTATTGTAGTGCATTGAAGTTGTTGTTTCATAGAACTGTTCAGTTTATTGATATATTGAAACCATTAAATTGGTTATTAACTATTTTATTGAATTATGTTAACGTTTCAGTTTACTTCATTTACCAGTTTGAAAGTGGTTTTTATCTAACGATAACGGAATAATGGTTACATTGAATCTCTAACTTTAAAGTCTTTATTAGTTTTTTGTCATACTTGGTTTATTTTAAAACTACTTAAAAAAAGCTAATAATTAGAATTTGCTTTTTAATAGATTTTTTTCACAAAATAAACCATTTCAGTCAAATACTAACTGTTTTATCGTTTTATAATATATTCTTTTACATAAATGTTTTCTATTTAATGGGATAGCAGTTATTATTTATTCTGTTGAAACAAATGCAGTCACTAAAATTTTCAGAAAATACTACAAAACCGGTATCAAGTTAATATACTTTTATAAGTTATAAAAAATATATTTATTTTTTATCTTTTTAACAAGCAACTTAGATTTATACAAAAAATTAAAACACTTATTACTACAACACAGTTGTTCTCAAGTTAAAGTTGTTTCTTAACTAAGAAATTTAAAGTTTGTTTTAAAGATAAGATAAAGTTCGAAAGAATGTTTATTCACAAGTTTTTGAAGTAAAAAATAACGCAATTAGACTCCTGAGCTAAATAGCACTGATTACTAGTGCTCTGATGTTGCTAATTTAATCACGTGTTGAATTGAAAATTGTTTAAATGTTAGTTTCTAAAATTATTTAAAAGTTTTAACGGCGCGCGGAAAATGTTTTCTACACAGTACGGCCCGAAAAACTGAAGAATAATTTCTATACATAGAAAAATAGGCCCGCGTTTTATCAAAGGCTGGACTAGATTCTTTTTCTTGTATATATACAAAAATTGAGCTTTTTTAACCAGTAGAACTTTTTCTGATGCAAGTTATTGCAGCAGTTTTTTATGTTAAATTGTTTAACTTTCTTTACACGATATACTTTTTGTGTAACTTCTCTGTTTCCTCAATGTATAAACTAACGAAAATAAGGGTACGAAGTCATTCAAATATTAGGAAATTTTTTACAAATTTATTGCAATTAATCGCTTAAAATTGCAATAAAGATGCCTCACAAAAGATACTCTATAAAAAATCCTATCCTTCTTCAATGTTCATATAAAATTTATACGATCAACAAACTACAAATGTTTACAGCAACCTACGTCATAATGCTTCCAAAAAGTGAGTATATAAGTAGAAATAAACAAAAATATTTCTTTATAACTGTTTGAAATGAAGCTTCTAGTTTTAATTCTGTTCCACTTGCTTTTTCAAACTTGCTGTGGGCAGATGCTTGGAGGCAAAAGGGCCGGGCAAGGGCAGTTTCCGTTCGCGGTCCAAATCCACAAGCAGAACTGTATCGGCAAAGGTTGCAAATGTGGCGGCAGCATCATCGGAGCCCGGTGGGTTTTAACGGCGGCTCACTGCGTCAGGGAGAACGGGACGAACCGCAAAGTCGGCATCGTGGCGGCAGACGTCTTCAAGAAGCGACAGCAGCTGAGTAGCAGGAACAGAGTGGAAATCGAGCCTGAAAACGTGCAAATCCACGTTCACCATCTCTACGAAAGCAATCATAGTCGGTATGATGCTGCCTTGCTCTACATCACGAAGTCTTTTAACAGCTCCCACGTCAACATTATCAGGTTTGGATCGTCGGATGGACTCAAGGTCGGACACCAATGCACGGTGATGGGCTGGGGAAATACCAAAGTTAACTTTAGGACGAGCACTAGCTCTGTGAGATCGACAATTCTCAAATACGGAACGTTGAAAGTTACGCATATATTCGAAAGAGCCATTTACTTCAACAATATGAGAAGGGACGGCAGCCGTGACCACTCGTTCATACTGAAAGGAGACTCCGGAAGCCCGCTGGTCTGCCACGATAAGGACAGGAAGCAGAAGTTGTTCGGATGGGTGAAGAGCGGAAATATTGAGGACAATACCGCGCGGTACATGAGACTGAAGTTCTTCAAAAAGTGGATCGACGATAAGATAAAAGAAGTTTCAGGAACAGAAGAAGTTCAGAACGTAAATCACACGGAAAATATTCCTTTCTTTGACTAGCAAAGCATAGGATTTATTGTAATAGCAGTTGTCGCGACTGCAAACAATAAATAAGAAAGTATAGTGGTAAATAATTTTGTTTTCAGTGTAGTAATTGAGGATTAAAGGCTATACTTGTGTTTCAAGTAGAACTTAAAAATTACTATTAGTTTTAATACAAAAATTTATATTAAAGATATTAAAAAAAAAATTTAAACACGCTTCAAACTGTTACATTGTTCAAGAAAGACGCGTAGTATAATTTTATATTGAAACATATTTTGTAAGTTAACTGTTTTTTTTTTTGAAACTTGATCTTAAAAAGATGTGAAATTGATAAAAAAAGCTTGAAACAATTTTTTTTCTAATTCAACCAAACTTTTAAAAAGAACTAGTTTGGTAAGATAACAACAGTATGAAAATGTATTTTTTTATTTTATCATATTTTCATATCAAGTAAAAACCTTCAGAATAAAATAAAACTAACCAAACATGCGTCCACTAAACGGTTCTAAATACTGTAGCTTTGCTTGCAGCTACATTTATCGCTTTATTGCGTCATCAAGACTAAAAAAAATTTGGAATAAAATTTACTGATTGAAGCTACCAAAGCAGTAACTTTAAGATCAGGGGTGGGCAGCCTTTTGTAATTCGCGGGCCAACTTTAAAACAAATAATTGCTCGGGGCCGAAGTTATTTAAAAATAAATATATAAAAACACTGTTTTAAATACAAATTTAACAAAACAATCAATGATAAAGCACTATCAAACATTATTTATTAAAATAAAAGCCTTCTTCTAATTTTTATTACAAAACCTTTAGTTTTAATGGTTTTAAGAAAGTATGTTTTTTGCAAAAAAAATCCTCGCGGGCCGCACCTGAGAGATCAAGTAACTAATATTTGGATATCAGGAACATATTTAGGTTGGTTGAAAAGCCATTGATCAGTTTTTATCGACTAATTGTTCCAAGCTCATTTAAAAAAAACCTTTATTTTTGTTTATGCTCTAAGACAATACTGTACCACAAATAATTAAACCGCCTAAATAGCATATTATCATATTACTTTCGACTTTAAACTACTTATGCTAATTGCTAAGTACAAATATAAAAACAAATAAAGCTAATAAAAAAACTTTTTAAGAGAGTTTTCGAAGGTTTTTATCTCTACTAATATTTCATTAAACTTAAGGAAATATAGTACTTGTGATTTGTAAGTAAAACTTTAAAAGGAACTTTGAAAGTTAATTGATCTGCAAAAACTTTAAATTAAAGTTGTTTATAATTTGCCCATAAATGAATAAAGATTAACAAAAGTTTTTAAAAACTACAAACATTATATGCAACAATTTTCTTAAAATTTGATATACTTGTACGCCTATAAGTTAACCTGTAACAATTTTTAGTATTCTTTAATTTTTTAATAAGTACTTTTTATGCTTAAGACTTATATGCGTTGAAGCATTTTTAAATCGAGATTGAGTATAAATTCAAAAATAGTTCTCAGAAGCAATAAAAGAAAATTGCAGTAAAGATTAAACACACAATTTTAAATATTCATGTAGAACGTAGATTTTGTGTACTCAAGCTCAATTAACTATTTTCGTCGGATTATTCTAAGAAATGTTAAGATACTTGTTAGTAAAGAAAATTGTAGTAAATTTCATATATACACTCATGTAATAAATAAGTTTCAAACACAAACTACTTTATACAAACGATAAACACAGATTAGTCTTAAAGTGGGTGATGTCTCAGAGTGCCGCAGTTTTATGTACATTCACATCTCGCTAATCTTCGCACATTGTGTTCACAACAAAATTGCGTAACTTAACGAGAGGTAGCAAATATTTATAATTGACTAGCTTTCATTTATTGTGCATTTGGATAAGTCAGGGGACTTACCTACTTTTTGTATACAAAGTTAGTTATTCAAGTTGTACGTGAAAAGTTTTTTGATCGAAATTGTTTATTTGTATACAAACTTTTTTTGTTTCTACATTTTCCCTTGCTCACCTAAGATTAAACTTGTCTTGCATAGATTAAGAAAATGGTCTTTTGATTTTATTTGATATCAATGCAACATTTTGTAAAAAATCTTTTCAGCTGATTTTTTTTCGGTGATCATACATTGTGTTGTAAACTTTAATTACTTATCAGATAGTTAGTGAGTTATGTTTCTACCAGAACTTTAAACAAAACTGTTGTTAATTATTAAAACTGTATATTTCACTAAAAAACTGTTAATTATTTATACAACCGTCAAGGAACAAGAATAAGTGAGTTCGAATTTTAAAATATATAGAAAGTTAAATATATTGTCAACTCAACCAATAAAATAAACTTACAATAATAAACATTTTTCAAATACTTATTTTTGAGAAATCAAAAATGCAACGAATGCAAAGATTCACAAGAGGTGGATATAATTTAAAACTAAGTTTAAGCAATGAAACATGTGAAAATGTTTTATTAGCTATTCAAACATTCGACATTTGAAATGATAGTTCTTCAGGTCGAAAACACGTTTGATCAGTTTATCTAATATTAAATGAAGGAGCTAAATGTTATTTCAGAAAAAAAAGTTTGCTCACTTCATCACTGAATATAATTTAGCGCCAATTTCGTCAGTACATCCGGTTTAAGACGCATTCAAGCGTGCCTTTAAATATCTAAACTTATTTTTTATATGTCTTTTTACTTTTTTTAAATCTAATAAAATCTCTATTCGTTCTAAACTGCAAACTCAAAATGAAATGAAGCGTTAAAATGTTTTAGCCGATAGGGAAAAACACTTAAGTTAAATATTTGCAAAAAATCAACTCGAATCAAATGAGTCAGGCAGTTGTGTAAACTAAATGACTCGTGTTAATACGATTTGTAATAAAACTAATAAGTTTTAGTTAGCTAGTACACATTTCTTTAGTATATTTTTTAGGAGCGCTTAAAACTCAAAAGTAAAACAATCTTTGAAATAGTTGGTAGTTTCATAAAAATGCCTAACTTTAAAAAGCTGCCTTTCTAAAGTTTATACATCAGTTTATTTGATTTTTGACACGCCACGTACAAAGGTTTGATAAAAAAGTACTACTGAATGATAAATTACAAAAAAAATTTATACTAAGTAGTGTTTCAAAACTTAAGAAGTCTAATTTACTGAAAAGAAAGTTGCAGTGTTTTAAAAATATAAAATGCTAAACTAACCAAGTTACTAAGTTTTTTTTAATTTTTTTATTAATATTTAGCAATGTTTGCAACTAAGAATATGTTCTGTGAAAAACTAAAACATTTTAAGTACTTTCAGTTTTAAATATATAATGCTTAATCAAACTGAATAAAAGAGGATTTGTTTTGAAATACTTTAATACTAAACTACCTTATTTTAAAAGATTTAATACATTTACAACCAAAAATTTATCATATTTGATTAACAGTCTAGAGTTAAAATTATTTTTAATTACTTTGTATAGAATTCAATACTTTATTGTGTGTAATATTTAACTTTAGTTTTAAGTCGACTTACAGACTTAATAAAAAAAGGTTTAGACAAGCCAAGTTTTGAAAAGAATAATACATAAAGTCACATTAGTACATAACTCTTGAAATATAAAAATACTATACAATTTCTTATCATCAATATTTTTAAGCATACATTTCTAATATTGACTTTTTGTAACATCTAATTCTAAAAGAAACATTTTCTTTCGAACTTCAGACCATTAAAAGAAAATACTAAATGTCATTTTTTTATAGTTCATACGCATATTACTATGAGAATCATAAAGTGCATATATTCATTTACCTATTGTTTAAGTACTTAACTTATTTGCATGCTTTAAAGTAAGATGCAGCTCGATAAAAATATTCAGAGTTTTATACATTTAAAAAACTTTAAAAAGAGTGATTAAACTACTAACATAACAATACAAGTTAAAATTTTCAGACTAAATAATCAGACTTTTCTAAACTACTTCACATCTAAACACTTACCTAACCCACTAAAAATGTTACTAATAAACAGCAAACTAAAACTATGCTTACAGACAAAAATGTATTGATAATACTCATTTTTCGAAAAATAACAAGGTTAAATTGCTAATAACACTTAACACACAAATTTCAATTTACTCAATGATCAGAGTGAAATTACATTAGTAAAGCTGTAAGTTATGTGTTGTAAAGCATTACGTCAGAGTATTTTTGAGATAAGTGTTACTTGTTCCTATTTATAGAGATGATAAACAGGTAGAAAAAATCTATGAACATAAAAGTAGTGATAATTTGAACTCGTAAAGTTTTTTTTTCTCCTAAAAGCTAAGAAAACTAAAACACACAGTATAAAAAATTCGAAAGCAAACTATCATAAGATTTTCTGACAATTTGATTAATTAATAATGAATAAATGATTACTAAAATTTTTTTCTTTCCAATATATTTCGTCAAATTCTCTTCAGGGAAATCACAATTGAAACAATACAATAAAACACAACAAGTATATATACAAAAAATTTTCAAATTAATTAACTAATCAATTAAGTAAACGTAAATGTAATCATTAAAAACTTTAAAAATCAACACAAAAAGGTCTTAACTAAATACTAAAGTATAGTCAAATTCTTTCATTTATATAAATTTGGTTCGTTTAAATGTATTGTAATAGCTTCAAGTCTAATTAATTCCAATGTATTTGAACATTGTCGCATTACACTGAAATTAGATAATGCAAACTTTTTTCCACAACTTGGATTATTCACAAGGTGTTCTGCTATTGCAGATTTTTTTATTGCATTTTATTTCAGGTATGCAAAGTGCAACACTCTTTTTGTTTTTTTAGTCTTTAATATACGAAGTGATACACTTGGGAACATGTTCCTTTATTCTAGTTGTGAGGTGTCGATATATTTGACCAATGTAGCTACTGTCACAGCAGCATTTAAACTTGTAAACTACAAGATTTTTCTTTTCAGGTGTCATTAAGTCTTTTCCCGAACGTTGAAGTATTGGTTTGGACATGAATAGAACCCTAGGATTCACCGCATGATATGTTTTACTTGTTATATCCAGATTTTGATTAATTGTTTAGGTTTGTCGCATGAAAAATAAGTTTAAATATTAAATATACACTCTATCATCTATACGTACTCAAATCTTTGATAAATATAGTTGTATGTTATTAGTTATTTAAAAACAAATCGTTAAAACTTTGTAACTATTTTACAATAAAATAAAAGGAAATGCTAATTTTACTAGTTTCTAGCCCTGATATACACAAGTACTTTTATAAGACACAACTTTAAATGTTTTTTTTTTGCAGTTAAGATATATCTAATAAAGTAAATATATCTTTTGCATACTAGTAGATTAGTTTCTAAGTTTATTTTAAGTGTGTTAAAGCTTTTAATGTTTTGATAAAATTACTCGGTGATAAAATGTAAAGAAAGAAAAATTAATTGTCGACTTCATTTTAATCTAAAAACGTGTTTTTCATGAGTATGATTAAATTTACTCAAAAAAGCATTAATAACTTAAAAACATGTTATGCTGCTTATAAAAAATAATGGCTGTTTTTGAAAAACGAAACACTGTTTAAGTAAGTAAGTAAATTTAACTTTTTAGGTTATTTTTTACGTCTATTCGAGTTGTAATATAGTTTATCTAGATAAAGTTGCAGAAATTTAAAAATAATAAAACGTTTGAAAAACACGACTTTTATAAACATAAATATGTTCTGTAAAACGTGAAGTTTAGTTACTTGAATACTATTAGACAGCCTGAATAGTATCTTGATAAATTGAAAATTTATGTATTACCTTTTTTTCTTTAGCATAGTAGAAAATTAAAAAAGTTTGAACATAAAAAAAAAGAAACTGATAAGTTGCCATATTATATTTTCTCTTTCCCAATCAGTAAGCATCCGTTAAACTATTTCACTTTCTTTTTCAATAAAACAGTTCTTTGAAGCAGCACGATGAAACAAAAACTCTTTCCCGCAATTTCGTAAATACTCCGAACGAGAGCGACATTTTTTAAGTCCCGTGTATTCAGACAGCGCCACCACTACTTTGTACCTGCCGCCTTTCATTTTTGCTCTCAAAGAGTAGGAAAAATGTTTGATGTTTTTGCCAGACTCGTACTTATGGTAGAACACTGAAGATTCAATCACTTGGTTGTCATCTACGTTATCGTGGTCTGTCGTAATGAATATTTGCGGTTCTATAGCCGTGTTAGGATCCTTTTTGAAAATAAGGTTTATTAGCAAATCCGTGTGATCTTCCTCAACTACTAAATTATAGTGTTTATAATTTATACTTTCATTTTTTCACTGCAGGCCAGGTTTCGGGGATTTCTACAAAATTTTCAACTTCAGGAAACCTGAATATTTTGTTTTTAGAATAAAAAATTTGAAACTTTACCAAAATTTTGTAGAAATAAGTTTCTGGTATAACACGATATTGACCGTGAGTTATGAATACTCTTTTTTCATTTAAATTTTTCTTATATTTTTGAGTCAGGGCTAACTAATTAGTTACATTTAACCACGTTAAAATTTAAAAACTACTTAGTAATCAGATAAATGTTTGCAAATACTTTAGTATCAAATTACTTTAGATTTTTAGATTTTACGACAATAACTAAAAACTTGTTTTGTTATACAATGTGAACGAAAAACATCTTCTTTGAGTAGTAGTCTGTGCAAGAAAAATAGTTTATATTCATTATTTTGACTTTAAGTATTATATTAGGTTGTTATAAAATGTTTTATATTTTGGTTTATAAATAAAAAATAGGGTCATGTTGCTTAAAACTTTACGCCAACAAAAAAAAGGTAAGCAAGAGACAATAATTAGCAAAATATAATAGTTATTAAACTTGTAGATAGTATTAACTAACACATAGATATTAACAGTTAGTTTAAACTTAAGAAAAACGTTTAAGTTTTAAACAAGAACTAAAAAGCCCTTGGTTGTAAGTTAACAGCAACATTTTTGTTTAGCAAAAATGAGAAAAAAAAGTTAAGTCATTGACTAAGTAGAAAAATTCATTTTTTATTGAATCATAACATTGATATGGTTCGCAAAAATATATTCGAAATGGCAAGTGTTGGATAACTTAAAAAACCTCCTCTGAATTTTTTGATTACTTATCGTTAAAAAAATAAAAATACTTATTTTATCGCGGCTAACTAGATTTAGTTTTAAGTGAAACTGTTTTAAATTTAACAAGTGTTTTAATTACACGCTATAACTAGATAATTATTTTTAATGAAAATGTAGATTATTGAAACTTTTTTTTTGTTATAAATCATATAGAAATAAACTCTAAAACAACTAAAAAACATAACATTAATCAAAAAGAAGTGTCTTAGTTTATTAATATTCAAGAGTGATTGAACAATCAGATGTTAATAAAATGATATACAAAAAATATACTGCGTAACATACTTTAATTAAAATTTGAATGTTGCTAGACTTATTGTTTTTTTTTTGTTACTGAAATACTAACTACTTATATATTATTCGATTCAAACTAATATAACAACGCCAAATAGTTTAAGAGTAGAAAATATTATTTTAGGTATAATAAAACTTTTTAAATAGTTTTTAAAGTTACGTTTATCTAATAAAACTGTTTTGACGTAAAAGAAAGCATAAATTTCAAATATTTTTTATAAAATATTTCTTATATTAAATAATATTTAGTCATCTAACTTATTTAAAATTTTTTAATCAACTTATTCTTTTTTAATTATCATCGTTATTAAATAAAACATAACTTGACGTTTAAAACAAGATATAATCATTAACTTTAAACATATGTCGTTAAGATTTATAAAGAGTTATGATGTTTAATTTTAATTAATTTCTACATCCAAAAATGATTCTCTTAAACTGTTTTAGGTTCATTAAGATTTATTTTTAAGTGTCAAAACAAACAAAATTTAAATAAGAAATTTAAAAATATCGCTAATTTTGTTTTAGAGATTTTATTCCTGATTGATTTAGAAACTTATTTGAGTTCTTTATTTAGAAAAAAAATGCAAAGGTTTAAAAATTAACGCCAGTATCGAAAAGACACAGCCAGATAGTTTGTAAAAAACACAAAAGAAAGTGACATAATAAATCGTTGCCTTTTTTGAGTTTTAGACGTATGTATTGTTTTATTAATTAGACGGAGATTAATGTCTTAAATTATAATTCTGCTTTTAAATAAAACCTTTAGTAATTATTCCATTTTCGTTAAATATGTTGTCATTTTTTAGTAAAAACGATTTTTTAAAATTATCTAGTTTTATACTTTCTTACACAATTAAAAGCGAATATCATGCTTGTTAAAGCTTAGGACTTAAACTTCGTATATAAACTATTTCAATTGTAAAGATGACTTTTACTTGGTGATTGTTTGAAATTAAGTTTTAAAATACTTCAAGTGTACCTTCACTTAATTAGTTTGTACGGCTTGCTTACATTAAAATTTATTTTAAGTTATAAAACTTGTTTTTTCAACTACAATGCACTATTTTAATAATGATTTTCATAATTATTTGTTTATAATACTTTAACTAAATATTAGTTAACGTATAAATATTATTTTTTTATGTATTACTATGATAAAGTCTACGGTATGCTATAAGAAAGGTAACACATTTTTAAACTTTAAGTTATATAAAATTAACTCGAATATTAAAAAAGTTTTTTCATTAATTTTATTATATTGTTTGATTTTACACTGAAATATATTAAATGGTTATAAGAAATTGTTGTTTGTATATCAATTTTTTTGTTTATAAATAATCAACATTTTACAAACATACAACTAGTTTTGTAATCACATACTTGAGAACAACTTTAATTACATAAGTAATTAAATACTTTTGGTAAGACTTAATCAATTGTTTATAAATACCATTTCTACCTGATGATTTTATAATGAGAATGAAAAAAATCACAGAATGTCACAAAGATTGTAGTTGATTTTCGTGCGGTTTAGTTTAGTCCTAATTAAAATGGTGGGAAAACATCTCATATTTGCCTGAATTTAAGTCAAAAATTTACTTCTAAGATTAATAACATTAAGAAATAGTTGAATATTTAAACGTTGATATTTTGTTTAGTTTAAATATTAGTTCATGTAAAAAAAAACTAAAGGCTTCTCATGTAAGTTTTTATTTAAAAATACCTTTCAGCTGTTTGACTTAAAACTAACAGAACAGCTACAACTTGTTTTGTTAAAAATTGGTTAAAAATTGAACAATATCTTTATTTAGATTCAATATTACAAGAAATCTTGTATAACTATCATGGCTTTTTCTATTGTTTTCTAGACTACAATTTAATTACATTAAGCATACAAAACTTAAATTTAATTAAAAGTCATACTTATAGAGGTAAATTCTTATAAAACATTATCTATGAGACATAACCTACACAACACCTAAAACGATGAGACTGTAAACTTTAATAAATTGTAAGTTAAATGTTTCGATTTGTTTTATCTGAGCTATATGATAAACTATAAGTACAATACAAAATAAGTCAAATATACACCTTTAATTTAGGTTTATACATTAAAAACTTTAGTTTAAATCTAAGCTTTTTTAATAATTCATATCATTTGTAAAAATTAGAAATTTGACCTATAACAAATGAGTAAAAATTATTTTTCATAGTTACATATCACAATAAAACTAAAAACTATATAAAAAAATCTAAAAAGATTTGAACAAAACGGTATTTTTGATTGTTTTGTATTAAAATTGACCTTATATATTTTTAGGGAAATTTTTTATGACTTTTTGTGGTAATTTTTGACCTTTTTTAATAGCAAAATATTGTTAATTAGGTAATATATTATAGACTTGTTCTACTCCATAAAAAGCTAGTTTTATAATTATAATTACTTAATTCTTTATACAAATTTATTTATACTTATAGCTAATGGATAACTTGAATACTTCTAAAACATTACTCGTTAACGTTACATAATAATAAATCTAAATATGTTAATAGAAAGTTTGCATTAACCTATTTTTTAAATTTTGTGTTGCAGTTTAAACAAAATATTGTACAAATTACTTAAACAAAATAAAACTCAGTTAAGGAGAACGGGTAAACTGTCAAAATTAAATTTAGAAAATTAATATCACATTTTAAAATTTTTGTGACAAGTTTTAACATTTCGCACTTACTAGACATTTTAATATCAGTTTTGTAATATACAATAAAAATATGTATTAAATGCAATAAAAAAGTAACTTTGAAATAAGGCATTTTAAAGATTTTGAGTTTACAAACGTTTCAAAAAACCAACGAGTTAACAACTTTTATAGGGTTAAATACTATCATTTTGTTTTATTATGTAGATTTGTTTAAAAAAAAAAAAGGTTGTTAAGTAGATTATTTTAATAATTATTAGAGAGTCGATAAAAAATAAAGTATCATTTTGTACGCATCATTTAAGTACAAACTGCTACCAATATTTTTTTTTGTGAAATTAAAATGAACAAATTGTTTAAAATCGTTATATAAGATTGACAAAGAAACATTAAAAAACTAATTTGAACGAATTTCACCTATATTGTCAAAAGGTTTTTTAATTTCTAGAAATATCAGTAAGGAACAAGCTTAATCATAGAGTACAAAACTACAAAGTTGATTTTAGTTGTAAAATTTTTTGTAAACTGGTTTTTATTTAAAAGAAAGGTATAAAAGATAATTTAATTATATAGTACATAGTTAAAAATAAAATAATGTTAGAAAGTAAAATATATATGAACAGTTTTGTATTTGATTAAGAAACATAAGTAACTAAAAAACAGTCGAAGTCAATTTAGTACTTTTAAAAAAGCAAGACATTTTTAAATTTATCCTTTGACTGTATAAACTAAATATAAAATTCTAATCACTAAATTCCGCCTAGCAAAAAGCTCAAGCATAAGCGTTTATATAACTTTAAATTACCACGATAACATCTTTTAAGCTGTTTACTTAACCTAAATGTTTTATAAACACATCTAAAATTCTAAAAATGTTTCCCAATTTTCTCAAAGTAGTGCTATACACCATTATAAATTCATTCCAGAGTAACCTCTTTAAAACTTCTCACTACAATTTGCTGTGCATAGCAACTTTACACAATAGAATAAACGATTGACAGAAAATAGTATTATAAAAAGTATTTACGTTAAATAGTAAAACTGACAATATTGCAAAAAAAAATCCAACTAGGTATAAGTAAAATTAATTTCGACATACAATGTTTCTTTGAAACAACTAATCAAACAAAGTAAATTGGCAATGCAAGTTATTTATTTTGTAAACTAATGAATTAAAAAACTTTACGTTCAAATGAGTATGACTTTCTGCTAAAGATAAACATAGATAAAAGCTTAACATAGACATGCAATTACAAACATGATACTTATTATTTTTAAAAAGTGAAGCGATTTGCGTATATAATAACTGTTTTTTATATATTACATTCTTATATTAAAACAAGTTTGTAAAGCTTACAATTAAAGTATTGAATTTATTGATATAACCAAATAATATCTAACTTGTAATATATTTATTGAAAATCAGTTTTAATTAATTTGAATTAATCAACACTAGCTTCATTTGTTTACTTTTACTAAAGGAAAAAAAATCAATTCTTTATATGTCCAGCAAAAGACGTTAAAAGGTATCCGTGGTGCACGACTCGACAACCGAAGAGTTCTTCGTGCACCAAGTCACATGAGCAAATATTTTGAGCGTTTTTTATCTTTCAATAAACTATATTATAAACCTAATCTTAAAACTGTAAAATATATAGTAAATGTAATTATCATAATTAGAGTAGTCTTTATTAGAATCGTAAGTTACTTTAATCTAAGTAGTTGTATAAAAAGTTGAGTTTGTTCTTTACACTGATGAAAGTACTGTTTACTGTAGTATTACTTAGTTCTTTAAGTAGTTATGGTAAATAAAATATTGGTTTGATATTCTAAATATTTTTTTTAAGTTTTTAACTTTATAGAACAGCTGTTTGCAACGAACATTGAGACCATTTAGTACCAGATGTCGTTTATGTAACCTAAATGTACTATATTATATAAAAGTAAGGACAAAAAGAAACAATGGTTGAAATATTTTCAAAGATAAATATAAGAACTTAAGCTATACAAATCAGATATTTTTCTGCACAAACTTATACAATTAAGCCAATATTGTGCAAGTACGTAGGACGGAAATAAAAATTCTAGTTGAGTTCTTTTGACGTTTTCTAAGCTCTTATTTGTAGTTAAAAATTTTTAAGTACTACATTTGATGTTTTGAGATAATATTAAAATAGTTGATATGAAAAACAATCAAAAAATAAAACTGTTAGTTGTTTATTTTACACTTGTTATCATCTAAAGCCGGATGTTGACGACATTACTGATATATTACATTTGATGAAAGATAATATAACTTTTCCATAAAATTTCAATTGCTTCATTTTCGCTTTTATCTTGAATAAACTGATCAAACGTGCTTTAAAACTGAGAAATATAGATCCTGAGTGTTGAATGTTTGCTTAGCTAAGAAAACATTTCTCACTGTTGCATTGTTTAAGTTTAAGGATAAAATGATTAATATGTTTTTAAAGTGTTATGTGTAATACCTTGTTATATATTTATTTCTAATAGTCTTTTGATTGGTTCATTAAGTATATATTGCTATTTTATTTAGTCTTTTGTAGCCGTTTTTTTTTCAAAATTTCTTAAAAAAATATTTTATTTCACATCAAAATATAAATCAATATAAAAGAAAATTAAAAAAAAAATGATCTTATAAACTTCTAGACTTAATCAGATAATAAAAGTTAATTGAGCTTGAATACATTGAAGCTACGTAATAAGCTTCAAATAAAATATGATTGATTAAAAACTTAATTCAATTAATTTTAGTTGCTTATATTTATGAGGTTTTAATTTATTGCACAGTCAATATTAGTATTAAAAACTTAAGAAATTAGATAAATATCTAAAAACAAACATAAAATTTCCGTGAATTGTAAAAAAACTTATTAAAACCTTTTTAAAAAGGTGTGAATTCTTTATTTTATTGCGAACCGTTCTGTTTGCATTTATATCCTTAAAAAATCCTGTAAACTACCACAAAACATCGTAATTATTTTACTCACAAAGAATTTAAAAAAAGTTTTCCACTTTGCAAACATTAAGACGAATTGATATTGACTTATTTAATGTAGAATATTTTAGTTAATATTGTATAAAAGTTTAATTTAAAAAAAAACCACTTCGTCATATAAACAGCAACAATTAAACTAAGTTCCTAAAAGGCTTGCTATTGAGCAGAATGTTTCTGCTCATGTTTTGTACATGAATTAGAACTGAATCATCAATTGAAAAAAAAACGTTTATATTGTTTGAAACAGATAAATTGCTAAACACAAAAGTTTTCGTTAAAATGTTTAATATGCAATACAGGCTCATAAAAGCAGGAAACATGTTGATATTACATTTTTTATTTTATTTAATTTTGTCTGCATCTGTCTATACTTTATTGAAATAAAACTCTTATTCAAACTTAATGAAAATAAATGTTATAAAATATATTTTAGAGTGTTATCAATTATTATAACTTAAGAACTTTTTCACTTTGTTATACTTAAACTGAGTTATAGTCAAATTAATAAAAACGTCACAAATATCGATTAAATCCTTTAAGAAATATTTAAGATATTTTTTATTCATACTTTTTAAAACCTAATTTGATATTTAATGCTAACATTATCCACGTTTAATTGCATCTATGAGCAGAATTTTATTCATGTAAGAACTTTTTCATAACTTTAAACTGCTCAAACGTATTTCGCACCTGATAGGTTATTATCAAAGTTGTGGTAGCGGTATGCTTGCTCAGCTAAAGAAAATTTTTAATTTCTTATAATATGTTTTAGTTTTAAATTTTAGTATTTTGAAGGAAGACCAAATTTGAAGTTACCAAGAAAGTATTTTGTTTGATAAACTTCAATAGATTTATGCAACTTGTATACTTTATTCGCGACCGGTTTCGGTGGTAAGAGATTGCAACCTTTTCAAGCAAAAAATAATATATGAAATTGCATATAACAATGTTAGTTATTTATAAACTTTGATAAACTTCTAAAATTTACTAGACAATAAAAGTCAATTTAGCTTGAATACACTAAAAATACGGAGAAAATTCATTAAAACATGCACATTTTAGAACTTATTCCAATTAATGTTTGCTGCTTCGATAACTATTTAATTTATTGCATATTTCTAAATTCTATAAAGTTTATCTACAAACAGTTGAACTGAAATTTTGCTCATTTCTCTTTGTTTTAATTCATTTAGTTCATAAAATGTAACTAGTAATAAAAAGGACAGTAAAATTGTCTGCGAAAATTATACTTAAATATAAGAAAAAAGCTAGAATTTTTCTTTAAACTAAAAGCGGTGTCCTAAATGATATAAGGGCATTTTATAAATTTTGAATAACATTTAAAAACTTGTGCAAAAAAAAAAAACAGTACTTGTTTTATATTATAAAAACAGGAAGTTACAAAAACTATTAAGTATTAAAAAAATGTGCAACCTAATTTAGTTAACCTTAGAGATATCTATTTTTGAATAAAATATTTTACTTAAACTTCTTAATGTTAAAAATATCTAGCTTTAAAGCAATGTACAAGTAATGTACATTTTTATCAATAAGAAATGTAGAAACAAAATATGCACTATGCGTGCTTTTTTGATTGTAAAGTATGTATTCAAGATAAAATAAAACAAGCAGTGTTAGGTTATAAATATATAATAGCAATATGACTTGGGTAAATTAATTTTATATCGTTAAAGGTAACTTAAAATAAAGTTTTATAACGCCAGTAACTTATGGGAAATTTTTCTATTTTTAATAGGTTGAAATAGAGTAATTAATTAGTTTTTATTGTGTTTGCCTTTCTCAGACCTTTTGAAGCGCATAGCAAATATTTACAGCATTTCTAAACCGGATCGACCCGGGTTGAAAACAGTAGCCTGCTTTAGTTGCACATTTAAAAACTAAACTTACAACATAATCAAAGCTTAAAACACATTTTATTATTAGTTTCTACCAGCTTCAAGATTGGGTTACGTACTTTCTGTGTTAATTATAAGAACAAATATAACTTGATAAAGTATGGGAACATATATACTGTATTGTTTTTACTGAAATGCATAGATGCAGATAAAATCAAAAACATTTCTTCAATATAAATGCTGTACCTAAAAAGAATTCTAAAACTAAGTTTACAAAAACTATGAAATATATATATATATATATATATTGGCTAAAAACATTTTTAATAAGTTATAAACTACTAGCATAGAAGAACTTTGAAGTAAACAAAATAATTAAGGTTTAAGTAATTACAGTCATAAACTTAATTTAATTTTCAAATTTAAGCATGTTTTCACACCAGTACAATGCCCTTTAATTATTTTTAATGTCATTAACGCTTTAATAATACTAAGTGAAGTAATACGATATGGTCTTCTTTACTATATTAATTATAATCAAGCACTTTATCAGATGTTTTATAAAAAAGTAGAATACAGTATTTGTAACTGTACGGTACAAAAAGAGAACAACTGTGTAAAAATTAAAATGAAATAAGAACATTTATTTTTTAATGAAAGACTAAAGACGATAATGTAAAGTAAATAAATACTACTTTGAAATGCTTAGTACCTAAGATATTTACCTAATCAGAACTGTTAAATTATGTAGGTTTGGTCTTAAAAGTCAACATTTAAACATCTCAAAATTATTGCTTGTCTAAAAGCTACTTAACTATTACAACAGATTTTCTTAAATCAATTAAGTTACATGAAATAATCACTGATTATAGCGTAATATTGAACGATAATTTGATGATTATCTGCTCGTTAACGTCAGTTACCAATCAATCAAATAGTTAATTGCCGTTCGTTTAAAGCAGTCAGTGAAAATTCATCACGTTTGATTCCTTCAGAGTAAAAGTTAAAAACTTATGGAACTTTCTTTGTTTTTCAGAAACATTTTTGTGGTAAATTCATTAAATCACTTAGCAACGGGATAATTTTTTGTTGACAACTGAAGTCACGTTTTTAAACTTTCCGTTATTTACATTGCACGAGTGATTTTATGGATAAATTTTTTGACTGAACGGCAAAAATTGCTTACCACGTTTTAAATAACATTCAATAACACAATTTCATAACAATTTAAAAACACACTAAGTAAAAATAGTTTATTTAGTCTGCTTGTTAACAATTTGCTAATATGCGATCAATTGTATTTGTTATATACTTTTTAATATTCTAGATTTGAAAAGTATCAGGATTGCAAAGTATAAGCAATCATCTAAAGTTGTGATAATGAGATATTCTCGTGCAATTTTTGAGTAAAGCTTTGAATATATTCACAAAACTAATTCTGAAATGTTTTTTCAGACATATGCTTTAGGTCAAGTAGTTTACACTTAGGTAGTTTTCTTATAAATAACGTAATTTTGTATAAACTCATTTTATAGACTCATTCTGTATTTCATTCTATTAAAGTTTAGTTTAAAAAAAAATTACTTTTATAGCTCATATCTTTTTAAATTCAAAGTTAATCGTTACGCACCTCGAGTATTTTTACTTCAAATTTTTGAAAAATAACTAAACAACTCCTTTTAACTTATCTAGTTTTTTTTACGTAAACTATGTAAAAAAGCAATAATCTTAACTAAATGTATTTAAAACTCTTAATTTTTTTTTTAATATTTAGACTTGAAATCAATCAGTGTAAAAAACGGTTGTACTGGTCAAACTAACATAAACCACTAAAAGTAAATTTACAATAGCAATTTTGAAAAATTTTTTAGATTTACCCTTTATAAGTTGGTTTTTTGTTAGGTTTTGTAGATATTTTCCTATTAAGTTTTTATGTAAAATATTAAATGACTTCAAAATTTTAAATTTTTTAAGATGAGTTACTAAGAAATTTTACTAAAAAAATAATATACTTATTTAAAAAATATCAAAAAAAAATGTTTTTTTACTTAAATTTTCAAAATAAAAATACTTAAAATGGTTGTTAATAAGCTTTTTTCAATAAATAACAATTAGTTTATTTTAGTGTTTGTTGGTGTTTTATTTATTTTACTCCAGTGAACTTGTTTCACTAGGATATTTTGTTAGTAAACACCTAAATCTATATTTCGAACAGTTATGTCAGATTTTATTTAGATATTAGGTAAAATGTATATTTGTAAAACATTAATAGGTTACTTGTTAAAATATTTTGTTGAACTTTAACGTTTAAAATAGCTAACGATAAAATTTAGTTGCTTATAAAGTTTATGTTTGACTTTTATTTGTTGGTTGATCGAAATTACTATTAAAAAGTTTCTTTATTCGAGCAGCACTTAATACAAATTAAAAAATTCAACGAAAAGTTGTTAAACGCTTAGTTAGACTTTCATCTATTTGCTTAAACTTGGGTTTTTGTGGTCAAAAAAAAGTTATTTTTAAATATATTCTCACTGCCTTTATTTATGGTTTTTAGCTAAAACAATTAAATTGTCTATTAGTATAGCGATCAATGAAAGCTATCGTTGTTTATTAGAAATTGTAACGATCATAATAAAATTTTATCATATATTTGTTATAATATCAATAACTATATAACAAAAGTTATTTAAAAAAAAAGACAATTCCTTTTTATTAAAAGGTTTTATAAAACTTAAAAAAAAACATATTTTATTTTAGAGATGTAACGAAGTTAAACTGAAATTCTTGATTAACTTTAAATCTAAGTAACCTTTATTTAAACTCTTTAACTGAAGTTGGTTTTAAATATTTCTACGACAGGAAACATAAATTGAGAAAACTTCAACAACTGGATACTTAAATTTTTCTTTCAAAATATTTTACCGAAAAGACTTAAACTAACATTAGTTGTCAGAAGCGATTTGATTTGGTTGCACCAAGCTTACAGTTGGCCATGAAAAGTATATCTAATGTAAACTTGATTACAAATCAGATTCGTTTTAATAAGGCTACCTTAAGTCTAGCGTTTCTAAAATTTTTACTCTTTTACACTTAGGAGATTGAAAATAATGCTGATCAAAAAAATATTAACTTTTTTGCTAAACTTCACATTAGAAATATTAGGAAGCATGATATTTAATAAACGATTTGCATGCATTATAGTTTAACCGTAAATGAATGTTAAATTATTTTTTTTTAAATGATGGTAAACTATAAAAATGGGCTAGCAATTTATTTCTAACAGTTTTATTATTTAAGTTATTTATTTTAAAGTTATAAAAGTAATCTGAAAAATTAAGATAACATTTTTTTATGAAATTTTATTACGGATATCTGCTAAGCTGCCATTAGCGAATCTAGAAAATAACGCTACACTTAAGTTTTAGTTTTGATCTTTTACGAAAACTATCATATGCATTAGTTTAAACCAAGATGTTCTGATTACTTTTTATAAAGTTATTTCGTATAACTTGTTTGCAATAATATTTTGAAATATAAATACCAAACTCGATCAAGTTGTTTATAAAAAGTAAGAAGTTTTCTAATAAAATAATTAAACATTTAACATAATAACGGCACACTATTTAAGCCTGTTTGTAAATTAAGTTAAAAATATTTTACAACATATTAAAAATATTATAAGTTTTATTGCAGGGGCGTGTCTAGACTTTTTTTTTTGGGTTGCACAATTTTTTGTTAAAAACAGAATATTTTTTAATCACCTTTGATTTATTGGTTTTCAATGAAAAGCTTCCTTTTTAAGTTGTACTGTTTTCTTAACTATGTTAACTTTGAAAACTCAAACTTTAAAGTTAATCGTTTGCTAATAGAGATCCTAGCGAAGCAAGTTCACTGGATTTTATAATAACAATTTTTATATAGTTTTTACATTAATTTCTTCAAAAAATTTATTAAACCAAGATACTCTGATTACTTTTTATATTTGAAATTTATTTTATTTGTAAAATTCAAAAAAAGTGTTACCAAATTTGATCAAATTCATTATAAAATGTAAAAAAAAAATTTAACGAAGTACCACAACTACCTTAAAAACGGCTTGCTTTTTACTATTTGTTCGATAAACTTACCTAACCTTATATAATATTACAAAGCCTAGATTACAATGTTTATATATAAAAAGTTTTTACGAGTAACTTTACAAATACATTAAACAATGAAATGAGGTTAAAGTTTGATTTATTTTAAGTTTACACAACTAATTTATTTAGAAAAATAAATAATACTAAAACTTGACATTTTATAAATACAGGTGCATCACATTATTTTTAAGTATAGTTTAATATGTTAACTTTCTGTCAACAGCTATGTTAAATCGTTTAAAACAACCTTATTATTTTTTTTATATAGAATAAATATTTTTAAGAAACTGATTTTTTTTATAAAATTGTATATTTCTTATATTAGAAGTCGTGTTAGATGTCGTAATTGACTCTTAAAATTATTTGTATGTAAAATCTTAATAACACTTTTATTTAACTTACGACTTAGTTTTATATTATGCTTATGTCATTGAAATCGGTGCAAACTGCAAACAAAAAAGAATGATATACCTATGTTCAAGTAATACATAACAAATGAAGCGTATATTTCGATTAAATTTAAAATAAAATCGCTATGTGTTTTAAAGGAAAAAAAGATTTAAAATGTATTATTTAGTAAGTCATTTGAATAAACATTACTCATCAACACGTTTTTTTTCAAATGAGTGAGTTACAATTCTTATTATTGGTAACTTTTCGGTTGTGGCTATGTTATAAGAATTTTTTGATACGTTTTGTTGTTTTAATACTTAAACAATTAACTTTTAGATGAAAAGATTGTTGTTACGTTTTACTTTATGCTTTTTGATAAATAATGAAAAAAAGAGATGAGTTAGTTATCTTTCTTAATTTAAAATATTCTGATACGACTTTTAATGTGGTTTCGCAGTTTCGAATAAAAGTTTTCATTTTGAAATAGTTAAATGTTTATACTTATTATAAAACAAATAAGTTATAACACACGAAACCTTAATTAAAATCTGATGTACTTAAATAAACACAAATTTACAGACAATGAAGCATTCCTATAAAAGTAATACAATGTTACATCACCACAAAAAAAAACATCCTTTTTAAAACAGTTTTATTTCATCGATTTCTTTTTTAAATTGATTTTAAAACCTAATCATTTTTAAGAGTAAAGCTAAAATATTACCGATTAATCACATAATAGATAAGTTAGCAATTAAGATAAGAACAAAGGTTATTCAAAATAAATGGCTATTAGAGCATTATTTTTGTAGATTAAATTCATCAGTATGCTAGTAAGGTTTTAGGACATTGATACAGTCTTGACTAGGGTTTTCCAAACCTTTTTTCAAAAGGCCCCTTTAAAGAAATAAAAAAAGCTACGGTCCCTTCCTATTCTCAAAATACTACCATTAAAACAGCCTAAGACTTTTTTTGCTCTTCATCATCAGCTCCAGTAATTCTAGTATAAGCTTTAAATTAAATGACCTCAATGCCCTCATTGGCGCCTTTGCTGCTCAAGACCTCAGAGGGGGCCACTTGGTCCAGTTTGATAATTCTGGTCTGGACTCTAGTTTATAGACATAACTGTTTTAAACTTTTAAACAAAGATTTATTAATATATTTTTTTGTGTAGGTAAATACACGAAAGCGTTCTCATAAATGATTACCGAAAAGTTAAGAACTTGAATCATTAAAAGAATCTACTGTAAAAATTAAAAGTTGGTTCAATATTAACTAAGTTTCAAGTTGTTTTTGTTGCTGATGATATTTACATACTTTCTAGTTAATTTATTTTTTGTGTCTGTCTTGATTTCAATGAATAGGTACAAATAATTATTTAACGATGCAAAAATTTATTAACTCAAAGAAGTTAAAACGTATGTCATTTATTTGAAAATATTTTAACTAAATAATTTTGTATACTTACAGGAATCTACAACAAGCTAGTACGTCCGTGTTTGTTATTTTAAGCAGTTTTTTACTACCAGTTAAACAACTACTTTTTTTATGTTGTTTTGAGTTAACTTTTTTTTTAATGTATTTTTTTGAACTTATTTTTAATTTAAAGCTTTTAGTCTTAACAATTATTTTTTTACATCTCAAAAAAATGTGTGTAAAGTAGTGTGTAGCTTAATGAATGAGAGGTATTTTTATGCATCAGGTCTATTGGTCAAGTTTATCAGCTCTGCTTTCTTATTGCGTAGTTCGTTGAACAGTATAAAGGTAAAATACTAAATGACTTAAAAATATTCCAAGTAGAAAGAGTTTCAAAAAAATAGCGTGTAAAAGTTCAATGTTTGTAGAAAGATATACGTTTGTAGAAAATAAGCTACATACTATTGTAAATTTATATTCAAGTAATCCCATAAAAACTTGGCTGTAATTTGTTTGGATTAGCAAGTTCAAATTTGCTATAAAACAAACTATTGACGAAGTGCACTAACATTAAAAATTTTATTTATAGTCAACAGTAAAATTGAGCTTTTGCTACAATAAGATGACCAAAGGACTAATAAATTATAAAACGAATCGCTTTTTTATTTAACTTGTCTTAACCAATGAAATGAATTGGCGATAAAATTCTGTTTGATCATTTTGAACGAAATACTATCACTCAGAAACATAAATGAAAGTTCAATATGGATCACAATTAGAAGTAATTTGAAATAAACTAGTTATTATTCTGCTTTAATATTAATCGTAGTACACATGCTTTTAAACTATTAATTATGTTATACTAAAAAAAAAAATATTTTGAAAATACTCTATACTCAGTTTGTTTTACAAGTAGACAAGTTTTTAACTAAATTAAATAAATAAAACAAGTTAGTTTTAAAAACTATAATTTATTACAAAGCCATATAGCATTTTAACTTAAGAAAATATACGTTTCAAAACATAGCTATTAGTTGATCCAAAGCTTTAACTTTCTGACAATAAATACCAATTGAGCTTAAATCAACGAAAGATGCGTAATACGTTTATATAAATCTGTATTGCTGTATTGCTACTTTTATTAATTTTTGTTTTTATTGCTATTAAAATGTTATCTTTTGATTAATATTATAGATTATTTATTTAGAAAGTACAACTGCTTAAGCAAAATGGTAGAACTGAAGCATTAGTTATTTTTATATTTTTTGGTATTAGATTATATATAATTATTATAGCTCAAGTAATAGTTCAAGTTTTTGATTTAGTAAATATTTTTTTGTTTTGAAGCTTTTATTCTTTATTTAATTATCAAGTCGAGCTTAACGTTTTTTTAATAGTTTGATGCATTGTCAAAAATCTAAAACCGTACTAAGATAATATAGATTATTAATGTATAAAATACAGTCTTTACGGTATATGAAACATAAAAAGCTATATACGTTTATAATATGTTTTTTGTTAAAAGTTATTTAGCAGAATATCAAATTGTACTTAAATTACAACTGAGCTTCAACATTTTACAGCCTGTATAAACCGCTACTTGAAGATTGATGTTAAATGTGAAACTCAATACAGCATGTGTTAGAAATTTGAACCTTTTTACATTTAATAAGAGTTGTTATACTTTAAAGAGCTTCAGTTCAAAGCAAATGAGTCATGAAAGCTTGATTTATTTTATATCAGTTGTTGAACTTTGATTTTTCAACTTGTTTGAGTAAAAATATAAAGCTGTTACAAAAAGACGATTTAATATCAGCTATCAATAAAAAAAATCATATTTTTTTAATATTTTCGTTAATATTATGTTTTCAAAGGCTTTGCTTTCACAAAAAAAAAAGCATTTGTGGCTAGATTTATATCAAGTACAGCAAGTCTGTCTTCTATAATCTAGGGTTATACTGACGCAATAAAGCGACATTAATAGTTGGTATGCAAAACTGCCACCCCTTAGTAGACAAAATATTTGAGAGTAAATAAACTTATTTAAACAATTTTCTCTTCAATTATTAAGTGCAGCTGCCTATAATAGATTGTTTATAATACGTGATAGAATGAGTTATTATAAATAAACATATTAAATAGTACATCTTTAAACTGGACAATAAAAGTATTTATAGCTTTTTTATTCAACTATTGGTGTACATAAACTTGTTTTCAATTACTTTTTCTGAGATATAAGTGTATTATGTAAAAAAGTAAACAAAACAAACTGCAAATTTTGTTCACGTAAGAAAATATTGTGGTCAACAACTAGTTTACTGTTTTATTTAATAATAATAATTTTAAATGAAACATTCACCTTTTTGGTCACATTAATATAAATGCTGTTATTGCAAAATTGTTACTAGATAACAGAGAGAGTTAAGGTTTTATAAGGTTCGCGTTAAAAAACAAAAAAATTATAAACAACAAACATGGAACTTAGTTCGGAAATATGCTTTGAATTTTATGTAGACAATAAAAGCTTGCGTAAACATTGCGTATATATCTATATATGCACTACAATGATACAAAAATAACCGAAAAGTATTAATGCAGATATGCTTAAACAAAAATTTTACTTATTTAAAGACCACACAAGTTGTTATCTGTGACTAAAAACGTAAAAGTTTTTGTGGCTAAAAACAGTAGAGAGTTGCAATAAATTAAGTTGATTAATTAAGTTTTACAGTTAAATCATTAAATATTTTTTTGTTTTCTAAACTAACTGATTTTTCAATTTAGAGAAAATGAGACAAACTTAGCAAAAATTTTGAAAACTATCATGTTTTAAATTAAAATAATAAGTTTTTAAGTTTTTGGGTAACTGAAACTTAATAATTTTAATCTTAAGTTAAAGTTTTTTTTTTCATAAAACATGAATTAAAAATAATAATAAATTCTAACATGAAACTTTTACTTCATGAAGCTAAAGAGTGTGAGTTATACTTGACGTAGCTGTATGTTCGATAAATAACAAAGTAATCAATTATGAAATTAATCGGCCAAACGTCAAAAAGTTTAATTTAAAACTTAGTTTTATTGATAATTGATCTTAAAGTTAATAAACCGTTGCAAACAAAATGTTCAGTATTTTATTTTATGTGTTCTATCAGCATTTAACGGTTTAAATGATAAACGTCTATAATTAACTTGATTGAGACTTAATATTTTATGTGTGGTTTTCTAAAATTTAAATGAAACGTATTTTACAACTTCTTTTTATGCTTAAACTCTTAATACATGAGCTTGTATTCAATAATTAGAACTTGATATTTAAGAAAAAAACGAAGTCAGCGGGTTAACAAAGTCTTTTAATTAGCATAAATTTTGTGGAAACAATTTTAATTTAAGCACAAGATCTTTTGTTTAAAAAATTTATATTTTTGTTAAGAGTTTTTCAGTTAGTTATTATATCATAATACAATAAGTAATAAAGTATAACTGATGTTGGTCTTAAATTAGTTTTAGATAAATAAAACTTTTGAAATGGTGTTTAGATTAAACTGAAACAAAAGTTTGTTAAGTTTTATGTTTTCCGATTAAAAGATACATAAACACTTTATTAAAAATAAACATTTAAAGTTTTTTTTTTATTGAACACAGAGTAGCAAAGTAAATTTTAGTAATAATTAAACTAAAACTAAACCAGCATGTTTAGTTTAGTTAAACGGTTTATTTTGTATTTTTGAACTACGAATAAAGTATGCCAACTAAACGTCTTGTTTTGTATCTTAAAGGATTAATTTTTAATCTAAACTTAATACAAATTGCCACCAGAAAAAAATAGTATGATTTCAAAAAGCTTATAATTGCTAAACTTTTATAAGAAATAGTTTAATGCTAACAGCAATCGTTTTAAATAACTATTTTTGTTAAAAAAAAAAAAATAAAATTAGTCAATTTTCAAATCAGAATATTTAATGTAAAACGAATTGATTAATGATAACTAAAGCTTTTTAATTGTTTTTTGTTAAGCCGATATGAATAGTTAGCCCTTGTATTAAAAATACGTTTTAAAAGTTATTTAATAGTTTATAAAGCGAATAGAGCTGAGTTTTGTACATTTATAATGAGTAAAAAACTGTTTGTTTATTTCAAAGTGACAATATTAGAAAACAAGAACTTTCAAGCATTTCAAACTTTTACAAGAAATGATAGTTCTACAACAAATGAAAACAAAATAAGCAGCTTGAAACTATTAAAAAAATTGACAAAAAAGGTATTTATCTGTAATAATTATATACTTAGAAGTATTTGCAAAATACATCAATTTAAAAAGAACAGCATGAAAATAATGCGGATTAATGCTCAATAAACAGAAGTTATTTTGTTAAATGAGTTGATATGTCAACAAGTGTTTTTTAATGTTGTAACCGTCTGCGGTTTATTACAAGTTTTTAATCTATTGCATGCTTGTGTACTAGTCAAATACATCAAAAAACCAGTCCCTACTATATAAATGTATTTGGTTTGTTACAAACGTTTAGCCTTGGTTTAAATTTAAATAGAGAGCACAATTTGATTTATTTACACAAATATTTTAATGCTTTCAAGGCTAAAACTCTTTTTAGTAGTATGGAAAATAAACTTTTAACATTGTCGAGAAAAAATCTTTTTTTTTTATAAAGTTTACATTATGTACTCTTATGAGACCTTGGCGCATAGAGCATATAGTTTCCATAATTGCAAAGTAGTGTGTGTTTTATCTTCTGTATAAAATTTACGTTATTGACTTAAAAACTTTTATGTTTGCTTTTTTAGTTAGACTAATAACTGCACTAAATAAACATTCACAATTTAAACTATTTACAGTGTAAAACAAACAAGCTGAAATGTTTTGGAAAATGTTTTTAAAAAGCACATTTTAAGTTATATTTTGTTATTAATTTGTGTTGTATCTATTACCTAGTTTTTTCATTAAGCATCTTTATAATAAAAACTACCACTACAAGGCTTAAAATAACTCTTTTAATTAGTAATTGTGTTTTACTTTAACATTTGATATTAGTATTTTAATGTTCTTCTCAATAAGTTAAGCGTTCATAAATAAAAGTGAAATAGTTTGTTTGTTTAAATTGTTAAATCACCAGAAAATGTTCATAACAACTCAGAGTACTTAAGCATTCATTACCGCTTATAATAACAGGAAATTGGTAAATTGTTTACATAAGATATTTTTCGTGTGAACTTAACTATAACTATGAACAATATAATTCGTAACAAATACTAGCTTAGATTTAATTAAAAAACTTGCTGTATGCAAAATATATAAAACTTAAAATTTCAAAAAATAAATAATACAAGTTAAATTACATTTACTGATTTTAAAGAATGTGTTTACTTTTTAAAAAAAAGTCCGAAATGAGCAGGTGTTTTTTATCAAGTTTGACTTTAGTAAAGTTTACTTTTTTTGTGAGAGGCAGCCTACGAGATTTGTTTTACCGACGTCAAAAATTTAATACTTTTTTTCAATTTTTGTTAAACAAACATAACTTTTTTTTGTCCTTTTCGAAGTTTTTTAAACGTATTACAAATGTTTAAAACTGTTATAAACATAATCAACCTAAGCAAAAAGAATTCTAAAATATTTTAACAGAAAACTCAAAAATATCGAGCTGCGAAACTAAGGTTGAACTTGAAACACTTTGTAAACTTACAGATTAAGTTGAGTTATTATTTTGAAATGTGAAGTACGTATCATTCTAACTTTTTTATGTCTAGTAGTTTAAAAAATCAATGAAGTGCAGCAATTTTATAATATTTAAATTTTTAAATATTAAAATCTCAATAATTAGTTCACAAAAATAAATATTGGTTTTACAATATAAATAAAACGCCTTAAAGAGTATATGAACGAAGATTACGTGTAGTTATAACAAAAAGAAGTAAAAAAAAATATTTCCTTTACATAAAACTAATTCTTTGAATGCAGTAATTTGAAAATATAAACTTTATATATGAGTGAGCTTTTATCAAATCTAAGCCTTAAGTTTGAATTGAAAAAAAACTTGATATTATAAATGAACTAATATGCTTCTCAAGTGTACAAATAATTTTAAACGAAAGTTTTAAAATTTGTTTTAAATAATGGAAATCAGTATCTAAAAAGCTTTACTCCAGAATTTTCAATAAAAAAGATATAGTATAAAAAAAGTTAATATAAAACACAAAGTTATTTGTATGAGAATATTATAATTACTTAAAGAACTACTTTGTTTTTAAACCTTTGACCCTTAAAACTGGTTTTCTTACGTCAAAACAAAATCAGAAAACAAATGACGTTTAGAAATATTCTCAGTGTTACAGTACTTTATTACTCCTTTTTAACCAAAAAATTGTTAATGTGGAGTGAATTTTTTTTTTAACTGATTTAAAACTAAATTAAAAAGTTTTGACGCAAATCACTTAGTTTAACTATAAAACAATTGCTTATAATGACTGAACAAATAAACGGTCATTTTGTGCTGATTAACGTCAACCATCAATAAAATATGTCAGGATATACAGCTCAAGAGCCGCTCATCATAAACTAACAGTAAAACGTTTATCAAATTTACCTTTTTTTGACTAAAACTGCTGTCTTTAACCAGATTTATGTTTAACATGGGAAATAACCTTATTATCTTGTAACATTACAATCGTTTAATTCAAAAGCGATGAGGAATTTAACATTGCATCCGGCTTCGCATAGCGCTATTAACATTTTCAAATTGCATATGTATTTTTTTTATTTACTATAAAATTATGTTATATGTTATTAAAGTATATAATTATAGTTAAGTAATTATACATAATTTGCTAAAAAAACCTGTTGTGTTTGCATAATTCCTAAGGTATTGTAAGCGTACAAAAATATTTTATTTGTCTAAAAATATAATTAAATGAAAGTAAATAAACATATTTTTGGTTATCATATTTATTTAGCTTTTAAGTATTTTTTTTTAATAAAAATATAATAATTTAATGCAATAACAATATTTGTGCAGGTTTGAGTCAACTAATTTCAAACTGTTGTTAATATTTTTAAACATAACTTATTATATTATATAGTTTTTGAGACTAGAAAATTTAAACTTGCTAGAAATAAACTGATATACTTTAATTGACATTTTTAATAAAACTGTTCATACGTCAAACACTAACGCAGAATAATCAATAGGCCAGACTTTTCGCAATTGACCTCAAGCTAGGAGAAAAAACAGAAAAACGTGAAATAAATTAAGTATAAGCAAAACTTTTGCTTATAGAACATTTTATGACCTGATGTATAATTATGACCCAGACACACTTCTTTAAACAGATTGTACTGTAAAAATTACACATATTTTTTTTCTTACTTTACTGATTTTCACAAAATTTAGATAATTTTAGTTTATATCAACGTTATTTTATATCAACTCTTTTAGCTAAAAACATTGACACTTGAAAAACAAAATAAAATTTAATGTATAATTACTAATCTAAATAGTAAATTTTTTAAAAGGGTAGGTGTCAAATATGCACGAAGGAACACTTTTGCACAAACGGAAATTTGTGCACGAAGACACTTTTACACGAAGGGTCACTTTCGAACGAAGACACATTTGCACGGGCATAAAATTAATATATTTTTTTCATACTGTAACTGTTACCCCTAACCTTTACCTTATCTTCTTTTTTCTTATTATTAATTTATTATATATATTTCTTTATAGACTTTTTATATAGTTTATCTAAATTGTGTTTTTTTACTCGCGTGCAAAAATGACCCTTTGTACAAACATGCCTTCGTGCATATGAAATGCACTTGAAAATATTTTGTTTTGTTATTTTATATATGCAGTACTTTTTAATTATTTTATAAATTATTTTGAAATCAATATTTTGTATAGTTAGACTGACTAGGTTTACATGAAAAATGAAATAAGTAGTAGATAGTGTTTCCGAATCGAAAACAAAGCACAAACTGTTAAAAATTTATCTTAACAGTATAAACTCTTTTAAAACTTTTGTTATAAAATTATAGTCTATAACTTAAACTAGCATTTAATTTTTAGCCCACGGGCCGCAGTTTGCCGACCCATTGTTTAAATAAACAACTCAAAAAAAATTTAATCTAAAATCAAAGTTTCTTAGTTTCGAATCATCACTTTTTTATTTTAAACTTAAAAAATTAATAAAAAAATAACTTCATGAAATTTCATACTAAAAAAAATATTAGAAATTGAAACTACCTAATTCTTTACACTTTTAGTAGCTTGAAAGTGTTACAAAAACTTCATAGCATAGGTTAAATTATGTAACTTAAGTTATAAAACTTTCTGTTCAACTGACATAAAACAGCTAATACTTTTAGAAAAAGCATCTTTGCGCATAACAAAGGGAATCAGACATTCTTTGTAGATATTATTTTTAACTTTTGTTGTTTTTTGCCTCTGTTTGCAAGTTTTTGTCGACTGATAATGCGGATTTTCGCAGTTTGTAAACACAAATGACGGCTTAATATTTGCTACATGATTAATGGAGCGAGTCCTGGGAGTCGGAAGGATTTTCAAACAAAAGAGACAGCTGTTACGAGGCAAGAAAAGGGCGATTCAAGCGTTAAACAAGCAGCTTTAATAAAGTCAACATCTTGAGTTAGCTTATTAAGAATGTTCTGTGAATTTTTAGAGTTTTTGTTTTTATGTTTGGTGATAACTTAAATTTATTGTTTTTTTTTCGGTTTAACTTCATTTAATTATTTTTTATAATTTACTTTTATCAATTTATCAATTTAAGTTAAATTTTAAGTGATGTTTAGTGCTTTTTGTATTGAAAGACTAATACAAGTTTGTAGAGCCATTAGTTTTAGTTTTTCTTCAACTGCTTAATGGAATTTACTTTAAAATGCTTTTATACTGACAAAATTAGTTTTCTGTCTTCAACTAAGATAAAATAACAAGTTTATAGAAGTTGTATTTTAAACCTATAAGCTTTTCTTTTGAAGATACAACAAAAATTAATTATTTTAGTTGTAAAATTTGTAAACAAAATGAGTAAAAATTTTTAGTGTATTAGTTTTGTTAATATATATAAAACAAAAATATTATTTTAGTTTAAAAAATTTAAACATCTTAATTTTGAAATACAAGACTCTCACTAAAATATAATTTTTTTTTAATCAGTAAACTTTTAGCTTTTTAGTGTGTTAAAATGATGCTGCATCATCAAAAACGGAGGTGTAATCTTACATCCAAACAAATAAAAATAATAAAAATCAATAACTTTTATAAATATTTACAAAACAAATAACTAGAAATTTATAAAATGATCATATTGAATTAAGAATAAATAATCGATTTCAAAATATTTTGTTTTCACACTGTTTTTATAAACACTAAAATACTTTAAAAAATATTTATTAAATTTGAGTTCTTGTATTTTTTAAAACATTCAAAAAAAGGAGCTATTAATTTCTAAAAACTAAGTTTGAAAGGTCAGTTTTAAGTTTAATACTGTGAAATAGTAAAGTTTCTTTGAAGAACACAAAGAAATAAAGTTCAGCAATTTATACTGGCTTAACAAATCTCATCCGGATTTATACTCGTACTATATAATGTACGTGTTTTTAGATAAAAGATTTGGCATTTACTTCTGTCTTTTGATGCCTTGAAGTTTGTTTATTTAACTTTTAAATGTCACAAAAAGCCGGTATTTAAACTGTTTGCTTAACCTAAAAAAATTCAGCACCAGAAAAATTTAGAGCATTTTTTTTTTCATTGCGTAAAGCAGTGCTACATGCCAATGCGACTTTATATTGGATTAATCTTCTCGAACCTTGGCAATATTTTGTTTGGATCCTAATCCTCAATAAAAAAAACACGACTAGTTCGTCATAAAAGCATATGAATAGTTTTTTAAAGTACAATGCTTTATTTACAAATTTAATACAACTAAATGAAATTAAAAAGATAATATTGAAATTGACATAAACTTCTAATAATAGAGCTTTAACAAAATAATGAAATTTATTCGTCAAATAACTACAGTCGAATATTCTTTTTTTTATTATAAACAATTAAAGTATTTTTTTAACAAAAAAAGTAGACCAAAACTCCACAGATGATATATAAAACATTAATAACTCCTAAGTAAATTTGATGACTTAACTTTTTATATTATTTATGAAAATTATTACTCATTTCAAGTAAAAAATATTAGAATAGGCTGAAAACAATTGAGTTTAAAAAATATTTACCTAATAAACAGATTTTATACACTGAGTGTAAACATTGCTAATAATCAAATAAAATATTTGAAAGCGCTTAAAAGTATAGTTGTTTAGGTGGGTAATCGTACGATATTGTAGTACCATTTTAAGCTGTAAAACGTTGTTAAGTTTAGTTTATGAGCACATTAAGCTTTAAATATATAGACAGCAGTTAATAATTATAAACGTTTCTATTTGCTGTTTTGATGACCTATTTAAGAAAAATATTTTTTAAATACAACGTTTGATTAAAATTGCTCAAACTACAAAATTAAAATTAGTAAGAGACAAGGTTTCTATCATACTAAGTTTTAGTTATTCTTCAAAAGTCATATAATCTAGTAGTTTAGTTTCATGATTAGTTTAGTTTGAATTTAAGTTAGTCATAACAAATTAAAATGAACTCAGTTAATGCTACTTATGTTTGCTTGAAAGATATTTTATTAATCTATCATTTACTGTCTACTAACTAAATACTAGTTTGAAACTTAAGTCGATAACTTCAAAAAATAACTATTAAAACCACTTTTCCAATTTTAAATTTTGTATACTCTTTTGATGCTTCTTTTATTTTAATAATTTCAAATTTTTTTTTGTTTTAAATCAGTTATTTTATAACCTAAATAAAACAAAAAAAAAAACAACACAATTCAGTATAAGAGTGTTTGATAATTTCTCTTTCGATGCGGAATATACAAAGTTACGCGATCTTAATAAATTTACAGCTTGAGTAATTCCAGTTTTTATTTTCGTAAGCAATATATTGAACAAAATTTTGTTTAATTTAGAAAATTGTTAGATTTTTGACATACAAGTTTTTTAATCAACCTTTAACAACTAAAGTACATGTAAGAACACCAACTAAAAGAATTAAAAAATTCTTTTAGTCAAGAAAAGATGAGAAAATGTTTTATCGTTTGTTGTGATTTTGAACATTGCTTTATTGTATATCGAACTCAAATTTATTTTTGCAAATATTTATGATGAATGACAAAAGAAATATCTAAAGACAATTTTTAACTTTAAAGATCTACCTTGAATATAACGAGTCAAGTGATGTTTACGAACTGATCAAGTTTCATTTTCACCTACGAAGTTATTATTATGAACGTCAAAAACTTGAACACTTATTTTACTTATTTGATTGCCTAAACACGATGATAAATAATTGAACTGTTATTTATTTGATTTTTGATATTTAAAAAAATATATATCTTGTAATTATACTTTAAGTTACCTAAAACTTATGAAAGTTTTTTATATAAAAGTTGAAGTTTACAAATACAATTTAAGCTCTAAAATTAGGAGTTTTTAAATAAATGATATTACTATTAAACATTTTTTATTTAGTAAATTCTGAACAGCTTCAATTTTTATAAATTCTCACCGTACTTTTGATTAGTTTATCGACTTTTAAAAAGGAAGTAATAAAAAGATGTCTGATAGTTTTTTATAACTTAATAGTCAATTAAAATCAATTAAGCTTCAAAATATATGTTTAATTGAACACTTATTTTTTTAATAATAATAGTTGAACTATTGAATTTCAAATGCTAAAATGTTTGTTGTAATTGTCTGTATTTGCTGCTTATCTAATAATAGTTACACTAGTAAATTTTCATTTTATCAAAAAATAAAAAATCATCAATCTAAAGTTAAGCTTAAAACTTTTATTAAAAGTCTTAAAGTCAATTTTAAACTAATATTATTTTTATTATTACTATTAATAACTATTTAAGTACATAACTTTGAGGTATAACCTAAGTACAAGAACAACATTATTAAAAAAACTTTTTACTGTTTTGTTGATACTTTTATATTTTTGTATGCAAAGATTTTAGTTCATAGAATATATAGCAGAAATGTATTTACAAAAGTTTCTGAACAAAACTTAAAAAGTATTAATAGAGTTTCAACTTCGTAAAAGTTTACGAGATAAAAATCCAACTTTTCGTTATTAACTGAGTTTTAAAACTACAATCATTGAACTAGCTTGAATACTTTAAGTCAACTTGATAAGAATAGACTGATAGTTATGAAAAATTTGCTCATTAAAAACTTGTAAAACTATTTTAATCTAACAAGTTAAAGTTTGAAAACTTTATTTGTTTTTTTTAACTTTTAAACATTCAATAAGAGTTGTTATACATTAAACAAACTTTTATTTTTAGGAAAATGATTCATTATAGTTTGATTTGTTTAATTTTTTCAATCTTTCATTTTCAATTTATGTAAATAAACTTAGTTTCTTTATAAACACTGAACAGTCAACATTTGTAAAAAAATGAACAAAAAAGCTAGTAAACGTTGTACATTGCTAAGATTTTTTATTAATCGCACGGCTTTTTAAACAACATAAGGATAAATTAATAGAATTTGTTTTTTTAATTAAGTAAGTAAGTTTCAGCAAAATAGAAAGTCTGCAGTTTGAACTCTTTATTGTTTTTATGACGCAATTAAGCGATATTTATAGCTTTAAGTGCAAAGCTGTCACCGGCTTATAAAAATAATATTCAAAAAATAAATTTCTCTAAACAATTTGCACTTTAAACCTTTGAATGCACCTGGTAACTATGCAAAGGATATTTACTTTAAAATTGATATTGCAATTATTTGCTTAAATTTACTTTTATAAACAGATTTAAAGTGACACACCAAACTTCTTTTTAATAATGTAATAGCAAAAAAATATTACTAAAATTTATCAAGTTAATTCAAACTAACTTGTTCTTTTATGTTGTTAGATTTCTTCAACAACAAAAATCATTATTTAATTTAAACAAAATTTTTTTCTTAAAAAAATTGTAGCTTTTTGTTAAACTTCTTTGTAACAATACTTCAATTTAAAAAAAAAATATCGAGTTGATGCTGGTTTTGCTGTAAAATAAGCTTCAAACTGCTATCAAAAAGTTTTGACTTTCTGTAAACTATGTTAATGAGTTAAGTTCAGAATCTGGTTTGCTACAAAAATAAAACCAGAAAGAGTTAATGGTAAGTTTATGGTCTGACAAAAGCCTAAGATAAATTTGTTGCTGATGTAGATACCACACACGTAGGTGTTAAGTATGTAACAGTTTTATGGCCGAAGAATACCAGGTAAGAGCATATCTGTTATAATTTCAAATGACGAACATATTTATATGTTTGAAAAGTTAGCAAAGATAAATGTTGTTAATAACTATTTATAAAACAAACTTCTTGTTTGAAAATTTGGATGAATTAAAAATATCAAAAATACGTTATCATAGATCTAAAGTTTAAGTTTAGAAATTAAATGTTTGAGTTTTTAAATATTTTTCTTTCTAAGAACTTTTGTACAAAACTTCAAAGTCAAGCATTTTCGACTGAACGATAATAATATTCCTTAAAGTGGAAATAAATAAAAACTTAAATTTATTTAACATTGTAAGTTTTAACTTGTTAGATGAAATTTTTTTAGGAAACTATAAAACATTTAATATAATGAAAAAAAAGTGTAAATTTTATTAAAAGATTAATTTCATCTTTATTATTTTACATATTTTTTATTATTATTTTGTCCAGATACTACGTAAAAGACATTAATTTGTTTTTATAAGTTTAAAAGCTTTTACTAGGTTTCCATGAATTTTTTTCTGATTTTTAGTTGTATATTTATTTTATACTTAAAACTACTAGTTCGCTATTAACAAAAGAAGTCATTGGACAATTAATACGGAAGGTGAGTCAGCGAATTCACAAAAAATTTGAATGAAGCCAAGTAAAAAGCGAATTTAAATACCTCAGAGTAGCATGAAATTAGCTGTAATCTAAAGAGTAACAATTTCCAATCTTTTTATCTTTGTTTACTGAGCATAAAGGTCGTGGGAAAAATTTTTGAGTGGAAAATGTGATTAGTGAGTTTAAAATCGCAACACAACGCATGTACAAAAATCTGCTTGCGACTCGTTGCTTATATTTCAAATATAAACACTAGTTTTTAGTTTAGCAATAACAATAGACATGGAAATAAATACTAAAATTATAAATTCTGAAAAGTATTGGTTATTTTAAGTATGTTAACTTTTAACTTTAAACCAAAAAAGTCAGTTTAGTAAAAAAAAAGCTTAGAAAATATAAAGTTTGTAAATGAATATGTCAAGATGGAACTTAACATACTATAAGGCTCGACTAGAAAGGTCATGTGTTTTTAAAAGACAAAATTAAATTGTTTGGTAGCAACTACTTGCTTTTTTACATTATTTTTACACACAAACACATTTAAGTGCCTTAATTATAAAATATGCGGTAAAGGAAAAACGTCACAAACATAAAATTAAAATAAATTTCGAAACCTAAACGATATCATTTGTACTTTGATGTTAGATAAAGTCCACTTTAGAACTGTTACGAAAGCTAAGTTGAAACATAAACATCGTTTACTTTCAGTCTTAGTGTTACATTTTCGGTGGCTTAGAAAATTTCAAAATACCTGAATACTATTTAGACTGACAGCAAAATTGTAGTTTAATGTATGTCTGAAATCGTATCGATCAACACCGAATCGTAATAGAAATTCTGGCAAACTTCCAATTAAAATTCCATCAACGCATTAAAAGATTTGCGCGAGTTTTATCTTATTGAAAAATGCTCGTATGCTTAGCAATGAATTTATATTTTGCGATTATAAAGTGGTTGTAAAAAAATGTTTCGTTTTATTTAAAACATATTTTAGCTCTTAACTTCTGTGTTACTTTTTATCTTTAAAGTCAATTTGTTGTTATTGTTTTTTTACTTCAAAACCTTTTAGCTAAATTATATTAAAAAGATATAGAGTGCAGAATAGTAACATGACTCATAATAAGCTTAAAGTTTTTTTTTGCACTAAACAAACTTATTAAACTTTTCTCAAAAACTAATAACCATTCTATTTAAACAATTTTTTATAGGAGCTAGTTAGTTTTATTAATCTTAAAAGTATATACGTTTTTATGAGCTGTTGGTTCTTAAAGCCGGCACGAACTTTAAATATTTAAAAAAATTAGTTTAAATATATCTTAACGAAACTCACATAAAGTTCTTCAGGGTGACTAGTACTAATTGAAAACTGTTTTTAAACTTATGTTTGTGTTTTTAAAAATAACAAGCTATAAAGTTAACAATACAGCTAAATACAAAAATTTTTGCATGATAATAGATATAAATTACAAGTAATTTTTTTAAGACTTTTTGAAAGATTTCCTATGTAACTATATAAAATATTTTTTAAAATAATCAGTTGTTGTATAACTAAGCTTTATTAGTTTTTTTGAAGTTTAAAAAACAGTAAGCTGAAAAAAAAACAATTTAAAAAAGTTATGCAACAAAAAAATAGTTTAAAGTTCCTCAAAACTTGAATAGCTGAATTGCTGATTAAATCGTTGCATTACACAAGTTTCCGACACAACAAAAAATCTGAAAAAGAAAAATGGATTAAAATTAAAAAAAAATAAACTAATAAATACTCAACAAAAGCAGACTTATATTTTCGAAGTGATGAAATATTATCAAATGTAATTTGAAAATGTTGTACATACCAACTGCGGTTTTACTGCAAGCTGTAATACTACTGTTTGCTTATGTATTAGCAAGGTACACAAAAAGCCCGTCTCTACTATTTATTTAAACTTTTTTATGTTTAGACATACTGGTTTCAATTAAAGTTTACAGAGACAGATTAATTGGATTCATTTACATAAAATAAATTAAGTTTTTGTTGTGAAAAGCCTCTTCAAAGATATGGGAAAATATTTTTTATTTTTAATGTGCAGCTTAAGTTCCTTAAAACCAAATGACTTTCAAACAGTTGTAGAAAAATACTTGAGATTTCCTTATAATAAATAGTTATTAAAACTCTAAGTGAAATGTTTACCAAATTTAAGATAACTTCTTATTGAATTAAAAAAACTATTTGTTATATAAGTCATATCTTAAGACTCTCACGTAATTTGAGATTTAGCTTTAGTTTTACATTCGTCTGATAAAATAATTTTGTAAATACCAGCTTGATATATTTGCTTGGTCAAAAATTTAAATTTTGACAAACTTTTATGATAAGTTTGAGTACTTAAGCAGTCATTATTGCTTATAAAACCAACATGTCAGAATATGTTTACATGAAAATCTGTTTTATTTAAATTAAAATTTCCACAAAATGACAGCAATTAGTTTTAATATTATTGTATATTTTAAATGAATATTAAATAAAAAAAATCAATAAAACATTCACTAGTTAGATAAATTAAATTAAACTCTGCTGTATGCGTGATCTCATATTTATTTCAGACTTAAGATAACAAGTCTATACAAAGTGAACAGAAGTACTATATCTGATAGGAACATTACTTTATAAAATGATATTCAATTGCTGTTTATTGAACAGAGCCTTGAACGGTTTGATTTACCGACGTAATTAGTCTGATCGATGAAATCTAATTTTCAAAAAAAAAAGGTTTTATGAAGTTAACTAATTAGCTTTTACTACTGTGTTTGCTTTACTATGGCTACTTGAAGCGCATTGCAAATATTTACAGCCGCTTTATACCAAAGCAAACGGCTCAAAAAATTAAGGTTCAAAAATTTTTCGAACGCAAATTCAAACATAACAGGTCGCTTTGATGTCATGCTTGTACTTGAAAATATTTTCGAGTTTAAGATTTTAAGATTAAGTCGAGTACTTTTTGTGTAATGAATAAAAAGATCACACAAGCTTTTATCCATCTATTCGTTTTATTGTCGTTAAAGTTCGATTTAAAACATATGATTTTTTTTTGAAGTTTTAAAAAATAAAAGCAAATAAACAACACACAAAACGAAATTTCTACGAATTTTACAAATATTAAATTTTAATTTTAATTCAAAACGAAAATAAATCAAAAAAAAAACACTAACTTAATTTATTAAAACTTTATACCATGATATATTAAAAGCTGTAACTTAAAAACTTGGTGAAGTATTAAAAATAAATCTCAGAATAAATTATTCTTAGAAAAACACAATTATCAACTTAATGTGTGTTGATACAATAATATTAAGTGCTTAAATGCGTTTTAAAGTCATTAACGCTTAAATAATTATAGATAATGCACTATTAAAAAATATACGTCTTCAACTTTTCTATTACTACAAAGCACTATTTTTTAATAATAAAATCAAGTTAACGTTTTACAAAAGCTTTCAATTATTTATATATATATACAATATAATTGATAAAAACTAAAAATTTTGAAGTTAAAGGTGTAAATGCAGGCTAGATCATATAACATTTTACTTACAAAAACACAAATTTATACGAACATTAATTAATATGATTATTATCGACTCAAAACGACTAAAAAAACAATTTTTTTAACGATGTCTTAGAAGAATTACTTACAGTTTATTTATTAAAGTACTTTTTAAACATTTTCAACACATTCTGTAATTCCTTGTTTTAGTGATACCCCAATTCAACTTAAATCTCCGCGATAAACCCCGTCTCTCTTAATAGAGTTCCTACCTCTTCTGACTTTCTTCACCTTTTCAGCAGTTGGTGGCAGCTTCTTTTCTCTCTCCACTTCTGGCGACGCACATGAGGTTGCAACTTCTCCCCATGTTTTTGTGCCACTTCCACCACTGGGGGCGCTTCAACCCGTCGGGACGGCACCTGAAGAAGGAAGGAGCGTGCTGATACAATTGTGCCATGGCAACCTTGCACCCCAGATGACACTTTCTCCCCTGGATGGCGCCAGCGCAGCTACGGAGGGCTCCGCGGTACGCTTTGAAGCAGTCAAGGTTTCTCCGGCACACCGTCATCACTAGTGTGCATCCGGGTTTCTTGTTTGCCACAGTCCGGTACACTTTTGGTCGGCAACTGTTCACCCTTACTCTCTGCACTCGCCATATCTTCTGGTCCCACAAGTTGCTTTTGCGGGAAAACCCCAAAATATCAACTCTTTGTGACAAGTTGCGGGGCAGGTTGGTGAATCGGAGGTCGCACTTGTTAAGGAGCGGAGCGTAGACGGTAGAGTTGAATTTTTTCAGACTTTCGTAGCAGTCTACGGGGCAGGTCTCCTCCAAATCCTCACACCACTTCGCGTAAACGCTTTCATGTTTTCTTCCGGCCCAGTACCTCATTTTATCCATCACCTCATCATAGCTCGGCATCTTATTCTTCCATATCAAATCCATATCTGGAAGTGGAACGTCCAACTTTTGGTCGGTGGTCTCAGATCGATCTGGAGCTGATCTATTTATCAACTTGGCTTTTGGCTCCTTGGCTTTGTTTTTCCTTATCACGCTGTATCTGTGTTTGTTCTTACAAACTCTCATTCGCATTCTTTTCATCCCCTGTCTTAACCTCTTTAGCTTGGCCTGCTGCATCTCGAAAGCCAAGGATTCTGGACCTTTTGCTTCTCCAAACATCCTGACCTTGTTGAGGCGACATTGATCGATGAAGCTGTTGTGAAGCTGGGAGCATCTGTCGTCGTTCTGACAAAGAGCTTGCGCGTCGATGCAATGAAGCTTCCATCCTTCGTCTGAATTCTTCATGTGATCCGACATCTGCTCCAGCCAAACTGTCCTCACTTCTTTGTTGTATCCCAGGTACGTCCAGAACCAATCGTCTTGGGAGAAAAGGGTCGCGAACGCTTGCTGTTTGACCACTGGAGGGACACGGTTGAATTTACGAATCAGTCTGACCTCGTTGCGTTCGTCAATCAGGTCTTTTGGAGTCCAGAATGAACCTCTTGCCATGTTAACTTGGTGATAAAAGTTGTGCCTAGCAACAGAGCTTTTCAAGCAATTTAATATAAGTAAAAAGTAGTAGACTGTCATACGCGGTTCTCTCATTCTTCAATACTATTTTAACTCTATAAATTGTACTTATTTCATTATATTCAGTTTTTCCAAATATATAAGTGATCTGAAAAGCAAGTCATTTTTTATTAACATAGACTAATTAGCGTAAGAAACATTTAAATAATGTAATAGTATAATTTAGTTAAAGTTTTGAAACTGACAGTTTAGGAATGGTGAATATTAAATAGGCTAATTCAAAATCTAGTTTGTTTGTCATACCAGCATTTCCAAAACTCATTTTGTAAACCTACTTTTGGCAGATTTAAAATTTTAATCTTTTCATTATATATATATCGCTATTTTATGGTAAGTTATCTATTTAACTTTTAGCCGTTTTAGCGCCTTCTGATAGCCAACATCACCCTTAAAGGGGCATTATTATCGTATATGGAAAACCGTGGATTAGACTGTTAAACTAACATATAAAAAATAAATTAAATGTAGTTAGAAATAGTACGTCTAAGACAAGTAGTATAGTTTTGATTTTTAAAACTTGAATTTAACAACACTAGTATCTTTTACTATTTTTAACTAACATAAAGTTTAAATATTTAGAATAAATTGAAACCTTTTAAAAACCGTTTTAGCTAAAAGGTTAATGTCTAATTCTCTCGTATAACTAAATATAAATCACTGCTACAATTAACTTTTAAATTTTTGTTTTCTATTACCTTAACGAAAATAGTTGTTAAAAAAAATATCAGTTATTTTAAAAAAAAATTTTTTTGAGAATAAAAACATTTTACTACCAACAAGTATTGTAGTAGACATCTACTTACGACTGAAATAAAGTTTCTAAAAGACTACAAACAAAAAGAAGAAGTAGAAATGAGATAAAGTAAATAAGAAAAAAATCAGTTAACGCTGCTCATACGCAGTTTAGATATTTTAACTTCAAAACATATCAGTGAAGGTTTGAAGACTTTATTATTAAAAAAAGGTTAAATTACTAATCAAAAAGTAACTGTTGCACAAAAATATTAAAAGTTTAAACAGAATTTAAGATTAGTATTTTTTTTTTTTTTTAAACTTTATGACAACAAAGTTTTTTATCATCTTAGAGCTTTTACAAAATCAAGCAGATCTGACGTTGTAATTGCATTAAAGTTAAAATAAAAAAAATATTTTAGTTTAAAACTTTTATTAACCTATTTCTTTGATCAACATTTGTTTGGTACTTGACTTTACTAAAAATAACAAAATAAATTTGCAATAACAGGTTAAAACTATACTTTAAAAGCATTGAAATTTTAGTTCAAAAAAAAAGAGGTTAATGTTATAGAAACAAATTAAAGCATTACATCTTAATTTTTTACAGGCTGGTTATCTATAACTACGCTTTAACGTTTTAAATTTAAAATTTATCTTAATTTTCAAAGCAGAATGAGTAAGCAAAAAAGTAGTCAATAACTATTGAAAATAAAATATTCTAACTGATGTTTTAGTTACATAAAATTTTTAGAACAGTTCAGTCATAAACGCATTTTACAAGCTTGTAAAATAGGTTTTGATCTAAAAGTATTGTTAAAAGTAAATTTAGAAATACTCTACAAAAAATTGAAGTATAACATGGTGATTAACATTTATTATGCATTTTATGTTTCAAAAATAGTTTAGGAAAAAAAAACTTTTTATGAAAATCTAATCCTAGTTAAGTTTGACATTAGCTCCGCTACTTAAAAGGCAAAAAAGTTCAGACTTAGTTTAAACTAAATAATAAATAGCTATATTTTACTAAGCAACTGACAAATATACAAAGTTTAAGTCTTTAATATTAATTACAGAGATTTAATTTTTTTTTTAAATAAATTAAAAGTTATATTTACTTAAGATAAACATTAATTGCTACTAGTTTCTCTATATAGTAATAATGAACAAAAGCAGAACAAAATTATCAAAATACTAACCTTCTATTTATATTTTTTCATGTTGTTACATTTATAACAGTGTCTAAAATTAATAGCTAACACAGTCTTTAATGTTTTCATACAATTTTTTAAATAGGTTAAGAGTACGATAAATAATTTACAGTTGGCTCTAAAAGAAATAGTTCTAACGTTATAAGTAGTTAATATATGCTAATAAGTTATGTCTGGGATTAACTTAAGTACAAAATAAAACTTTTATTTTTGTAATATACAAAAGTTTTGTTATAATGTTCTTTGCAATGAGATTACTACCTTATATTATAAGTCTGCTGCAAAATAATCTTAAGTAATCTTTTTAGCTTTTGTAAGCTAAATTGATAGTTTCAAAACTTCCAACTACTTCACATATGTCTTATTCTTGAGACACGACTACTAGTTATAGTTTTCCATATAAACTACTCAATTAAACTAAAGTCCTGAACATGACGACAAACTGTTCTGGTGCATGACTCGATAACCGAAAAGTTTTTTCGTGCACCAAGTCCTTAGACCAAACTTTTTGAGCATTTTTTGTCGTTCAATAAACTATGTATTTAAATTAATTTAATTAATGTAAGCTTGAAACTATACATTTACGATTAAAGTTGAGGTCTAGCAATGAAAACTTTAAGTCAACTTGGTTATTGGTAACAAATAAGTTGCCATAATACTTCCTTTTAGCTGTTTAATGTTTTTTTATAGTTTAAATTCTATCTCACGGACAAAAAGCGTTTTAACGTTTTAAAATTTCGACACAGCGTATAATAAATAACTTAAAAGGCTTATTGAAAGGTCATCGTTTTTTCAACTTGGCAAAGAACTAAAAATCTTAGAGTATTAATTTATTGTTTATTTTTTATTAGTTCTTTTAAGTTCAAAAACTTAATAAAAAATATTTGTTTGTAATATAAGAATTAGGAACGGGTCACATATTCACGAAGAAACAATTTGTTCGAGGGGACATTTTTGCACGATGGGTCACTTTTGCATAGAGGGTCTTTTTTGCACGAAAGATCATTTTTGCACGAGAGTTAACAAAAAAGTAAAACAAAAAGATAGATAATAATAAGAAAAGGTTAAGACCGAGGGTAAGGGTTAGGGGTAACAGTGATAGCAAAAATAAATTACGAAAAATAACAAAAATGAGTATTAATAATACAAAAAATAATAATAATGTACTAATAATTAAAAAAACAGTTACCGATCGAGGTTAAGGGTCAAGGATAACAGTGATAGTAAAAAAGAAAATAATAGATTGAAATGAAAAATAAATAGAAATTTTTAACTTGTGCAAAAGTTTCTTCGTGCAAAATTGACACTTCGTGAAATAAAAATCTTTGTGCAAAAGTGACCCCTCGTGCAAAAGTGACCCCTCCTGCACAACTGACGCCGTGCAAATGTGTCTTCGTGCAAAAATGTTCAAAAGTGACCCTTCGTGCATATTTAACCCTTCGTGCAAAAGTGTCCCTTTGTGCAAAAGTGTCCCTTTGTGCAAGTTAGACTCCTTCCCATTCGGATTGCATTTAAAATATAGTACTAATTATAACTGAATAAAAATGTACCAGCACTCGCTGTTTTAACAAAGTTTGATTAATTCTAATTTAAAAAAAAATTAAACTTAAGTTATTTTTAAACAAATTATGAAAAATATCTATACTTAAACTATATAATTGTCTTAGAAAAATATATATAAGTTACTTAAAAATATGTAATAAAATTAAAGTTAATCTCATTAACTAAAATAATAAAAAAATAACTCATACTTGTTCTTGCTATAAAAAATCGTAACTTATAAAAACTTAATTAAATAACTTTATTAATAAACTTAATTAAATAAATACTAAAATACTGTGCAGAAATTCTTATAACTTAAAATTTTTATTAAACTTTCGTCTATTTCTGACTTTTTATATTTTTAAATTCTTTAGTCACATTTTTAATAGCTCTCAAACATGCATAAAAGTACAACATTTAACAATTTTTATTTAATCTTATTACAAAACATCATTTATATATTTAAAAAGATTAAGCTTAAACTAACACATTCTAAAATCTCTTTTCAAACTATTTATTTTTTATAAAAAAAAGTTTGCAAATAAATATGAAACTTTTTTAAATTCTCGGAAAAATTATAATTTAGAAGTGATAAACGTTTTTAGTCAAAAAGAGATGTAAAAACATGAAAAGTACAATTTAAAGCAAATTAAAATAAAAACTTTACTTTTATATAAATAAAGCGGTCTAGATTTTACTATAAAATTTTTATGATAATTCAGTTCTATTATTAATAAAAAATCATAATTTTTGATGGTAAAAGTTTTTTAACTGGAGAAAATTTTAAAACTTTATTATAATGAATAACTTTTTGATTGATGACATGTTTTAGTTTTTTGGTGTACATACAAAATGTAAAATCGTTTAAAAGTAATAAATATTGAAAATATTTTAAGTAATATTCTTTTTAGCTCATTTGATTTAAACATAATTTTGTTTTCCAAAATCTAAAAGCTGGTACTTCTAAGTTACTGTGGCTTTTATACGATGCTTTTTTACATTGGTTAGAAATTTAGTTTTCATTTATGTACACGACCTCAGAATCTATTTATAAACATAAATTACTTTACACAGTTTTAAACTAAACAAAATTTGTACTCTTTTAACTTGATTATTAGTAGTAAATTGTAGTATCATTATGCAAACTAAAAGTGGCAAACTTTAAGAACATCTATAGGTGGCAAGTATTTTCAATTATAATAGCTATATTGTAGTTGAGAAAGACATTAATTATGCTATATATAAAGTAACAAAGGTCAAATAGTTAAAGATATAAATCTGGGTCTACGAGTCGAAAAATAAATTCTAAATTTATTTAGTCAGACAGTTTATAGTAGGTAAAAAGTTTATAATGTTTTTGTCTTTTTTTTTTGTTAAAGTTTTTCTTTTAATTTTTCATTTTTTATTTTCAGAAATATTTAGTGTTCTATTAAAATCAACCAGTGTACAATAAACACGTTTGATATTATTTATATTTTAGTTAATTTTTATTTTTAATTAATTTATAATTGATTTAAATTACTTTTGTAAGTTTTTTTTTAATTTGTTGCAGCAGTTAATAAACTCGTATGAAATTTTAACACCAAAAATATGAAACAGTTTGTTACGTTTTTTTTTGTAACTGTAAGTTTGTTTTGTTTTTATAGCTTTTTTTTTTGAAAGTTAGTTAAAGTGACCGAAATATTTAAAAATATTTTTGGTCATTTTTAATTGCTTATAATTTAGAACCATTTTTTGGCCTATTCTGTATGACAACAATCAAAAGTACATGTCAGTACAACTTAAATTTTTTGTCGGAGTTTTGTTAAGTAGCAGACCTTAATTAAATGCTTTTGTACTCAAATATAAAACGAACTTTTTATTGGTTACTACTATTTTTACTAAGGCATAAGAAGTAGAAAAGTGTAAAAATAATTTAAATAATTTTTATACCGATAGTTGCAAAAGATGCTTGTACTATTAAAGTTTTAAACAAAGTTAAAAAAGTATCTATTTTTCTGTGTATTTTGTTTTTATGTTAAAGCAACGAGTTAATCTAAGTATAATTTCACTTAATGTTTTGTACAGTTGTTTTGGTTTTTTAAACATTAAAGCCGGCTAAAATACTTTAGTAACTTGATTGTACTTATACTGTACGACGAATCTATTTCTTATCTTTTCTCACAAGTGTGCCAAAACTAAAATTACTTAATGTCAAGTTAGAAAAAAACCAAAGTCAAACATATCAACTTATAAACGGTTCTCATACTACTGCTTAAACTACCTTAACAACATAAAATGAAATTATGATTAAAATATTTATGATTTTTTTACGAAAGATTATAGTTCAATAACATGTTATTCAAACAATTAAAAATGTGGACTACACAGAAAAGTTTGTTGAACAACTTCCTTATAAAATGTCATTTAAATATATTAGGTAACATAATGGGTTATTTACGAAAAAAATAATTAAAGATTATTTAGACATATGTTAGAAAAATCAAATTAAAGCTTTTTAAACTATGAAAAATGCTAACTTAACCTAAAACATAAATATAAAGTAATTTCATAAGCGTTTGTTAAAAAAGATAGTTATCAACAAACAAAACATTTGCTAGCTAAAGTAAAGTTTCAAAATGATTAAATTTGTTTTAAAAATAATTTAAATACCTTAATGACTAGAAATTATCATAAAAACTAGCTTAAACCTAAGTTGTACAATCTGTAAGTTATTCAAAGAACTTATAGAGCAGCTTTGTAATAAAAACTACATTTAAACGAAAAATAGTAAAAATATGTTAGATCAGATATATACCTTATTGCTGATGTTAATAAACAACTTGGGTAAAGCAAGATTAAAAAACAATTTATATTTGTACAAAATTTTCTTATTTACTTTTAACGTTTAGCTGTTCATAAAACATAAACAACTGCTTACAAAGTGTTTATCATAATAGAAGTACTTAAATAAATAAATACAAAAAGTAATTTAATTTTTCAACTACAAAGAAAATATTTTTAAATAATTTAAGCACAATGCTTTAATGTTATAGTAATGGTTTTTAAGTAGGCTATTACTTAAATGATTTTAATTCTAATACTTTATTTAAAACATTTGAATTATTTTTAGTACACATACCGTTGGTTTATAACAACTTGTTACGATTTGCCTAAACTGAAAACCTTGTTTCAATATATTTTGTAAACAAATTTCTTACGAGAATCTCATACAACAAAACAAAGCATCATTCAGAAAAAAGCATAAAATTATTTACGAAGGCAATAATTTTCAAAGTAAATAAAACTACTATGCACTGACCTAAATCAAAATAATTTGAAACAACGGTAAAGCTTGAAGACCGAACGATTTACTATACATTTACAGTACGTTTTGTCTAAAGTAATTAAATTGGTTTGCTTTTAGGATGTAAGCTATATAAATATATTCTGTTTTATCTTAAATTTTTGTTTTATAAAAACAACTTTTTTGGGTAAATTTATTAGTTTTTAATGATAACTAAGTTTCTACGGCCATAGTCCTTTTACTGCTAAATTTGATGTTATTAATTATTTTCTTAAAATTTTGTGCATCATTTTTTTTTTCTTTAAGCAAAACGAAAACCATATAGTTTTCTGAAATAAATTACATAAAAACTTTAGGTTTTTAAACTTTTATAAATAGTAAAAATTTATATTATAAAAGGGACCAAATTTAAAGTTCTAATAAGGGTTTGTATTTATCCGAATTTAAAGTTTCTTTATATAACATTGTACTAGTAATTATCTATCCCAACTAAAGTATTTTTGCAAAGTATGAAATATATCTAAATAAATATATTTAAACATTATTTTTATCATTCCAAAAAACATGACAAGAAAAAGTAAAAGTTATGTAAATACAACAAATCTTAAGCATATAATTAATTGAAGTGATAAAAAATGAGATAAATTATAATGATTTTGTATGTTTTTTATAAATTAATAGTGTTTCTAAATAAAGTGATGACAATAAAATAAAAATAAACTCTTATTTTAAAACTTAAAAAGAATTCAACGGATAAATAATAAATCCAGTTGCGAAAAGTTAACCTCGCAGAATAACTAGGTTTTTTGAATTTTTATGAAGTAGTTTATAACTAAAAGTCTTATACATAAGTTTATTCGAGTTTAAAGGTAGTTTAATGATGTTTTACTAAATTGTTTGTTTACTTGACAAAAACATTAAACTTCCTTTTATAACTATATTTAAAAACTTTTGATTTTTTCTGTTTATTGCTTAGTCTATTTCGTAAACACTTCATAATTTACAAAACATTATTAAGTATCATCTTAAAATGAGTTGGCATTTCTTCTTAAAACTAGAAAATAGAGATTAAAAAACAAATAGAAAAAATAGATTTTATAAATAATCAAATCAAAACGTAAACTTATGTTCAAAATTCAAAAGTTTGTTTTAAAATAATTTAAAAAGAAATTTATCTCGTAGACAGCAAATATCAATTACGATCTTTTCCACGTGCCTAGTTTTAAGCTCGATATTTTTACAGTTTCGTCGTTCGTAAGTGTCTGTAAGTGAAATGAAAAATGGGGGATTATCAAGATGTCAGAGTTCACGTGACACGTAATCAATGAAGCGTATCTTTGGACTCGAAATAGTTTTTAAGCAAAGAGTTTGCTCAAAACAAATAGTTAGCTGTTACTTGGCAAAAAAGAGAAAAGGAAAACTTATTGACCAGTTTATATTGATTTAACGACATCAATCACTTGAATGAACATTACTCATAAACATTTCTTTGTAATGATCGTTTTCGATACTTTTCACTTTTGTTCAAACAAGTGAATGAAATTTATTTTTGATCTTTTTACGGTTTTTAAAGTTTTCACTTATACAAAATAGTATCCAATTAAATACTTTTTTTCTGTTTTAATATTTCCTGATTATTTGTGATATTTTAATTTTTTTAGAAAATTTTGAGAACTTTATTTTGTTCACTTACTTTACGGTTCGTCTACTTAAATTATTAAGAACTGTTATTTTAATTGTTTGTTATAGATCAAACAAAGGTATTGTTATACTATAATACTTTGAAACTGGTCATATAAATCTATTAAGTTTTACATAAAGTTTTTTTTTATTTACTTTTCCTAAAAATAATACATCGTATTTATTGCCCTTTAAAAAAGTAGATAACTTTTACATTTATATATTTTGTTAAAGTCTAAACGTAACTATTTCGTCAGATAAGTTCATGCGGTTTAATAAGTTTTCAACTAAAACTTTGTATACTTTTCATGATGCAACTAAGCGATATCAATAGTTGCTATTGCAAATATGTGACGTAAGGCCAAGTAAAAGTAATTGTTACCCGGAAATTCGCATTTAGCATTATTTTAGACATCTGTTATATCAAAAAGTAATTTATACTATTTGTCAGTTTAAATAACAATACTTTTTTGTTCAAACTTACCTTCTTAAAGATAATAAGTAATAAACTTTTTTACTTTATAACTAAACTTTTTGTTAGTCTATCATAACAAATTTAAATTAATTATTTCGACTTTCATCATTGTCACAAAAAATACTTTGCAACAACTTTTTAACAGTTTTATTTCAAAAAAAAAGGTTTTTTAAGTGAACAAAAAAACCTTGTGTTCACATAAAGTATAAAAGTTGAAATTATATATCCACAAAGTATATAAAAAGTTTAATGAAAAGTTTATAAGAGAAACATATCGCTCATTTAAAGACCACGCAAGTTCACGCGGGTGTTTTTCTTTATATATCAGGAAAATGCATATTGTTACCATAATCATTTAAGTTAAGTTTTTTAATATTAGACATGTATATTGCTCCCATATGTTTATGAAAAACTAATTTTTTGATAAGCTAAAACAGCTATTGAACTTTAGTACATGTTCACAGTGTTCTTAATTTAACTTTAAATTTAAACTTTCAATATCTTATCAGTTTAACTTAAAATTCGACAATTAAGCCTAAAAATTGGTTTATTTCCATTATAATATTAAACCTTTTAGGACAAAAAGATAAAAAGAAGTATTTGATTTTTATGTAGTTTTTCCTAACAATGAAGAGTTAATTAACCAGTAATCAATTAAACATATAATTGATAAAACATCAATAAAAATAGACTTAAAGTTCAGTCAATTTCTGTTTTTTATTAAACATTGTATTATGTTTAACGACATTATATGGTAATTTCAAGGTCTAAATACGTTTTTTTTTTACTTATATGTGTCTGTTTATCTAAAATATGTTATATTGGTGCTACATTTTTTACAGAACTAAAGCATTTCGAGAGAAGAAACTGATCATAGGATCACCTATCGAATAATATTAATAAATGTTCAATAGCATAAAGCTACCCTTTATTACGATGATATTGTAACAAAAGTACTTCATATTTGTACATACCTTTTGTAATTTTACTACCATTTTAATACTTTTATGATCTTATGTTTTAGCAAAGTACACAAAAAGCCGGTCCCTAATATTTATTTGTTTTTTAAGCTTATATAGCTTTAATTAAAATAGTTTAACATGAAATTTACAGAGAAAAGTCGATTAGATTTACTAACACAAAAATTTCAAATATATTTCATTATGGAAGATCTTTTTACATGGGTGGGAAACTTATTGTAATTTTGAAATAAGTTATTTTAGAGTTTATATCGTACACATTAATAGGAAAATTACTTCAACATTAAGAAATTTAAATACCTTTCAAACTGTTTCAAGTTAAACTGTGTAAAAATTTACTATAGTAAAACATCTAAAAATGGTTAACTTGATAGTTAATAATAAATTTTTTATTTAAAAATGAATATCAAGTTTTATTTAAATACAATATTTGTGAGTTGCATTTATAAACAAAACATAACAACTTTCATAATATATTTAGGGAAGATTTTCTTAAAATCCTTATAAAGAACCATGCAACAATAATTATGCACAAATACTATTATATATTACAGGTAATGCTCAAAGTGAAATAAGAATTAACTACTTTAATTTTAAATCAAAGAATACTTATAAGAAGTAAACATTGCTATATAAAATTTTTATTTAAATAAATGAAATTATATAAATGTCTGTTTCTGGAAAGTACATGTTGACTAAAAGATAATTGAGGTTTGAATCTCTCCGCTCAAATAACTTAGTGTATGTACATAGCTTATGAAAAGTTACATTAGACTCAAAATTATCTCAAAACTGTAACTTTCTTTTGTTACTTAAAAGATTTTTCGATTGACACGACATAAGAGTCACAAGAAATATTTTTTTTCTTAATTCTCCTTTGTCGAGCATTCGCTATTCTCTTTGGTGCAAGTGGCTTACTTAAAACATTTCATTAAATCAAACGATTATCAAATGAAAAATATAATCCCGTTACATTGTTTTAGCAGTTTACATTTTTATCAAATAAACGTTTGTAGCGTTTGAGTTTGTAATGCAGAACTGTTTTAGGAGATCAACGTATCTAACTTTTTATATTAATAAAATAAACTGTTTACTAAAAATGCAAAAAAAAGGTAATTGTTGTTATAGCTTAATCTACATTTAAAAGTAAGTGTTTTTAGGTAGAAAAGCTACTTACCTGAAGTAACAAATTTTCTGCAAAGCAGTTAGTTTAACCATAAAATGAACAATGATCATGACAAAAAATTAAGCTGTTGTTTTAAGATGATGTGCTCGTTAACGTCAGTTATCAATCAGTCAATTATGTTATATGACTTTATAGCCGCTCGTTAACACTACTAGTAAAAAGCTCATGATAAAATAACCTTGAAAATAGAATATTGACAATCTTGCAAGACTCTATCCGCTTTAGGTTTAACTTGGATTAGTTAGAGTCATCGTATATCATAAAAGCGTTCAACTGTCTCATTTCGAGAAATTTTTGTTGACACTTGTTAATTAAATTGATTTCACACTATGCGAATAGTTGTTATTATATTTTTTGTTTTTTTTTAGTTTTGCTAGTTGTAATGTTGTCTGCTATTACACCACTATTAAAAAAATTTATCTTAGTTATAATTTTGTTAAATAAATTATAAAGTCTAAAATGTGTATAAATAAACAAAAAAAATGCAACCAAAAATAAGAGTATTTTAAGGGCTAAGTTTTATTTTATATTCACAACTAAAAATTTATTAAACTAACAAAAATAAAAACAGGTAATTTATTAACCTTCTTCCTTGATAATTTTTTAACTTGATCGTTTAAAAAATATTTTGTATGCTTATAGAAAAAGTATACAAGTTATTTTGGTCATTAAAGTTATCTTGGCTTTTTTATTTGCAACTTAATTAAACTCGTGTGAAATATTTATTATTAAAATTTGACATATGTGTACAAAATAAAAACAAATTCTAAGTCATGTTACATAAAATAAATAAATAAACTTGTGTTGGATTACTAAAAATCTTCAAAATACTATTAACATGTTTAAGTAAACTAGCTTGTCGTGTTATTTAAAATTAAACTGCTAGATAACTACTACAGTTAAGCTTACATAATCATTTTTTTTTGTTTTAACAAATGTTTTAAATTAATTATAACATCAAAGTACATAAACATGATTTATTCTCTTAAATCAATTATTTTTTGGTACCAGCTAATTTTATTATTTTGTAAACAACTTTAAAAAAAAGTTAGGTTATTAGTTAGGTTAGTATTAAATTTGTTTGTTTTGAAGCATAAAATAATTCATTAACGAAAAAATGCTAATATCAGTAACAATAACTTTAAGTTGCAAAAAATCCTTTATACTTTTCAAATATCTAAAATACTTGTAACTACTCATTAAAGTTTAAAGTGAAAACTAGCAAACTTTTGGAAAGACCTAAAACACGGATATGAAATTAGGTTAAAGTAATCCGCTGAGCTCTAAATAGTCAATATGTTGAATATTTAAGTGGTGTCAGCTGAGAAATTATTTAGAAGTTATTAAATGTTCTACTTTTGCAAGCAAAATTAAAATAGAACTAAAATGTTGAAACACTTATGATGTTGAATTTATAAGTTTTCATTTGAAGGACGCAAAAGTTAACTAAAAAAAGAATAAGAAGACACTTTTATAATCAACAAATTCAAAAGATTTTGGTAACTAAATTATTTAAACAACATTTTTATAACTTATTTTTTTACTTAATTAGAGTTAAAACTAAGCTACTTATAAAAAACTTTAAACAACCCGCTATGTTAAATCATTAGATAAGTGAACAAAATTTATGATTTTTTGATAAACTTTAACATTTATTGCAAGCTTTCAAGGGAAATAAATTATAAAAATCAACCAATTACAATAAAACTTGCTAAAAAATATTAGTCGATAGAACTTTATCATTTTATATTAAAAAAATAATGTTGGTAAGTTACATGTAAGATAAAAGTAAATAAAAAATGTTCTTTTTACTTATATAAAGTTTTAAGTGACTGAATCTTTATACTACTATGGTTAGTAATTATCAGCTACTAGGCAAATCTGTAGTCTAAAGCTTTATTGATGCAATTAAGCGATACTTATAGTTGCATAACTGTAACCGAGTTAGATACATAACATGCAAAAAAAACTTTGTTAATAAAATTTGACCTTCAAACTATTGAATAGAGCTGAAAATATAGACTTCATGAAAACAATATTTGAATATTGAGTCTTAATAAAAGTCTAAACTTTTTTTTTCAATGCATTAAATTATATTTGAGAAGTTTATCTTTTGTTGTTTTTCGTAATATAACTACGTTGAGTAATAGGTAACGTGTTTGCTTGAAAAAACTACTAGATTACATATTATTAGATCACTTTCTTCGAACTTCTTATACTATAATATTTTAACCACATAAAAAAAATCACTACATTTTTATATTTTATGTTCAATTTAATAGTAATATGTAACAAAATATTTTTTTGTTGTTTCGCAGTTATTTAACTTACTATGTTTTTATTTTCTACTTAGTTCTCAAGCTAATAAAATACATATTTAGAAATGTAGTAAAAATATAATATATATTTAGTTGTTGAAAACTTTTTAGTTTTAAAAAAAGTAGAGGACATCAAAAACAAAATACTTTTTCGCGTTTTAAATTTCAGAGAAAGATTTGTAAAATCATAAAGAATAACAAGTATGCTACATTTAGAAATAAGATTATATCCATTTAAATATTTAAAATTATTTGACAGCTAAATTTACTATAAATCGGTTTTAAAAACCTAATAGTTACCTACAAGACAAAAGTATTTTAAACAGACAAATGGCTCAGACAAACTTCAAGATTTTATTTTCAAGAAGTAATATAAAGGAAATCTTTGCTCTGGTAATTTTGCATTTAACAAGTTTTAAGAAAAAAAATACCGAATAAGGTTTAACTACTATTGTTATTACAACTGGATGTTTGTGTATTAGCAAAGTACACAAAAAGCCCGTCCCTATAATCTGTTTGTTTTATTAAACTCTTGTGGCTTTATTTAAAGTTTTATTTAATTTATAATAACAAATTATTTTTACTTGTTACCACAAATGATTATTAAATATTTCTAAAATGCTTAAAAATTAAATTGGTAACTTTATCTAGTTTTTTGTTAATATCATTAATCATACAAGATGGATTTTGTTAAAAAAAAACTTTTTAAACTTAAATAAAAAACTATAACTCTTCTAGGAGATTAAAAGTGTATATAAAAAAATTAAGGGTTTCATTTAGTTATTTAAGATTCACAATAATTTTTTATAGAAATATATAAGTTTGTATTTATTTCAAAGGATACAGTTAATAAATGCATAAATAATCAAAAATGGTTTTAGATAATTTTTTTAACTTCAATTGAGATTTTTAACTTATCATTTACAACCCAACAAACTAAGCGACTTCAGGTATGATACATAATATGTTGTTTAAGTAATATTAATGATTCTTAAATGAGTCAAAGTACCTTGGAATTTTTTTGCCTAAGCATTACTTATGTGAATTTTATTAGCCTTAAAAAATTTCTTTCTTTTTAAAATTAAGTTGGATTTTTTTTAATCTTAAAGATTTAACTTATATTTAAAATCTCAATTTTTGTTACTATCAAACTTTAATAGTTATATTACAAAATTTTTTATAATTTCCATACTCTGCTAGTTTTGAATCACTCAACTAAGAAAATAAAAAGTATTAGGAAAATTTATTTAAAAATATTATGTAAACAACGTAACTTTGCTAAATTAAACATAATTATTTTTTTTTGAATAAGGATTTGAAAGTTAATATTGAAATAAAATAGCTAAATAAATTTAACTAGTTTTGATAAGTTAAACAAGGCAACTAACTATCATTTAATGTAACACATTAAAACACAATGACTTTCTTAGGTTTTTTCGAAGCTCATAGCAAACATTTAAATGGTTTAAAACAAGATTAGCCTAAAAGAAAGCATGTTTTACATGCATATTAAACCATAGAAAAGTGCAGTTCAAACATACATAACAATTTCTTTGGTTTTTAAGATTTCAAGATAAAGTTTGAGTGCTTTTCACGTAACAGAAAACAAACAACGAAGGCTCATTTTAAAAAATAGCAGTTGTTTTAATGTTTAACTTTAAGTTTTTTATATTGCTTGTGGTCTAGGTATATAAAAAGCAACTTATGTTTAAAAACAGAAAAGAAAAAATAAATTTAAAAATAATTCAAACGCTCAAACGTTTTTTACAAATAAAAATGCATACAATTTATATTTAAACACATTGTTTAAAAAAAAAAGTTATCTTTTACAGTGATGTAAAAGTACTTTGAAGTAATTTTCAAAAACATACATTAAAAAACGTTATGGTATATTTAATTTAAAGTTTTGAATAGCAGTATGTAGGAATAATGTGTTAGCCTTTTATTACCGTTCAGTGACATAAATACTCAATTAATTAAATTTTGTAAACTAAAACAATAAATGCATGTAATATAAGCTTACATTAACGTGATATGAACACTTTTAACCTTTAGAGCAGGGTTTCCCAAAGTGGGCGATATCGCCCCCCTGGGGGCGATTTTAGTAATTCGGGGGGCGATTATTAGTAAGGGGGCGAAAGGGTGGGCGATAACTAGTAAGGGGGCGAAAAGGGGGCGACTTTAAAATTTTGGGCTGTCATAAGATTTTTACTTTTTTTCTTGCTATTTTACTAATTTTAGCTTGCTATTAATTATTTGACCCCGAGGTAAAACTTAAACAAAAAAGTTTATTTTATTTATGTAAAAAATAGAAAAAAAAAACAAGTGCTTATGACTCCTACTTTCGAGTAAATACTATATTTTCATTCATATATTTCCTTATTTAACAATTACATAGATCATAGACGATTGGAATCCCTCTCACTATTTTATAACCTGACATATATGTTATTTGGGATCATAAATATTTTGTAAAAATCTATGTTATTTATTATTAACTATGACCACATGATATTTCCAGTTGTTTTTTGAAAAGTCACTAAGTTAGACTAAGAAATAAAACTATACAGGGTTGCCAATTTACCTAGAAACCTGGAAAAACCTGGAATTTGACAATTTAGGCAAAAAAAAAACCTGGAAAAAATCTGGAACTTTTAACAATTTAAAAATATTAAGTAGTAAAATTTAGATTTGACACAAAAAAGCTATCCTATAGATAAAAATATGGATTCCTTCGAGGCAGATACTTTTGAAGTAAACGACTTACAGGAAACCTTCTCAGACTTACAAACTGACCTTGAACTTAAAGTAAATTCTTCCAAAGAACGATATGAAAGCTTTTGGACTCAACAAAAACTAAGGCAAAAATATCTAATCATTTGAGAGAAATTTAGATTGTTGTTTATAGCTTTTCCTTATAGCTATGTTGTTGAGAGAGTTTTCAGTTCAGTTATAAACATCTTAAGCAAAAGATCTAATCTAGATATTTATAAAGGAGGTCACTAAAGGCTGTATTTTACTGATTAAGAATCAGATTAGAAAAACTTGCAAGCAGTCATGAACCTCATCCTTCACATTATATTAGACTTCAGTCGCAGACATTATTTTATGAAAGTTTTTTAACTTTATTTGATCTTTTGAAATATTTCTTATTTAACCTAGTTTGTATGTATTTGAGTAGTCTTTTTATAATAACAACTTTATTAAGCTATTTATTCTACAACAGGTTTGCATAATGCCTAATAAGTATTAATTACGGTAGACTTCCGCTTGAGTTCGCACTTTTTACCCAAAAAAAAAGCATATCTATATTTTCCTTAATTGAACTAAAGTAAAGTCTATTACTAACTAAATATTAATAAAACAAAATATATATAATATTTAATAGCTTATATAGATCTATTTTCTTAAATAAAAGTTTGTTTTTTGTTTTAGTGGATTTCATGTTTATTCATAACATAATTGCATATAACATATTGAAATTTGTCTTTTTGTAAAAAAAATATGATTATTATTTTTTAAGATCGCACTTTTTGATTTTTTTCAAAGTGCGAACTCAAACGGAAGTCTACTATATTTATTAAATGGTTTATGTTTTAAAGTTTTTAATAGTTTTTTTTTGACTTGGTTAATTTTGTAGTTCATATTCGTCGTTTTATATTACACTAAAAGTTTTTTTAGCATAATGATTAAAATATTTGTTTGAAAGACCTTTATTTGACAGGTTTTTGTTATTACTTGTTTTATCTGTATATAACTTATATCACTATATAACTATTATCTGATTGTAAAATTTTGATAATCATTAAAGTTTTTATTTCTAAAAAGAATTTTTTGGTTTTGAAAGAGTATAAATCTGAGGTCTCTTTTTAAAAGAACTTCTACTTTTTCATTTAAAAGTTTCTTAAACTCAATTTTATTTTCTAACTTGATTTATTGCTGTTAAAAAAGTTATTATTTTATAAGGAGTTTCAACTATTAATACAACTGTTTTTTGTTTTATCTTAATTCAATAAATATAGGCAATTAGAATATACTTAGTTTATTTTAATACTTTAACACTAGCTTTTAGTTTTTCACTATTTTCCTCTGTTAAATTATTATAGGCTAGTAGCTAGAAAAAAAAACTTTTTAAACAGAATTAAATAAGCCATCAAAAAGACTGCTACAGTTACAAAACAAAATTTTAACATAGTAAAAATTTTTTTTAATTGATTACTTTCTGTTCACAGAATTAACTGTAAAACATTGGATTTTTTTTTAATTTTAATTAAGAAAAAAAAATTGTTAGAATTCTGGTTTAGTTTCCTAAAGATTATTCCAAATCAAATACTATTTCATTGTACTCTACTACGAAACAAATAGTTTAAAAAGTTTAAAATTTAATTTTTAACTTTACAACTAATTTGCTTACAACATATCTTAGCATTGAAATTAATAAGTTTACTCCATTGACTGAAGCTGTTGATGAAACCACTTTTCATTTGAGATAATCAACCAGTCGGTCAAACTTCCTCAAACTAAATCAGAAATTATTTTTTAATTTTTATTTTATTACGTGTAAAATAAACTGTTCATTTTTTATAGTCTTTTAATCTCTGGTATAGTTATTTTAGAATATGCCTATTTATAAAACAATTTAAGTGTTTTGTTCGGCTTAAATAACTTACTTAGTATTAACTTCTAAATGTCCGAAATTTGTTATATGAGATATTATTATTATGTCAGGTTTCAGTTAAGATTTCAGATGGGTAACGTACAGCTCAGATCAAGTCGCAGATCCAGTCGAATTCTGACCCGCGAAGTAACTTGAAAACTACTTGTGGAAAATAAATAAAGTTTAGTATTTTGATACTTAATATTTTGAAATACGCTTACAAATTGTTTTCAGTTCACAATAGTATTTCCTAGATCACAATACTACTAAATCAATTTATTACAATTTTGCTCGAGTTTTTTTTATTTTCTTATTTTTTTTTTAAATCATGCAGCCCGCAAATACATTTTTTTAACAAGTTGAAACTAGAAAAGATTTTTTAGTAAATATGAATTGCTGACTACAAAAGTTGTCCACCACTGACCTAAAAGTTTCATTAGTTTCAAAACAGTTTATATTTAAACAGGATTAATAACAGATTACACAAGGCTTTTTAATAACTAAGTATTTTAATACACTTTACTAGGCTTCTCAGAAAATAACTGTAAATTATTTTCTCAAGCCCTGTAAACTACTTTGAACACAAAAGTGCATGCATAAGAAGTACCAGACTAAATTACATTTCGAACACAATTTTTTAGCTCAAAAGTTTGTACTCAAAAGAAAAATTACTTTGTAAAATTGTGGGGGGCGATTTTTTTTTAAATTACGAAAAGGGGGCGATTTAGTAAATGAGTTTGAGAAACCCTGGTTTAGACGCTGAAACGGTTGTTCAAAGCAAAAGTTTATCACTTATTACTAAGTCTGTACATATTTGTGTATTTGCTTTTGAAAAAATGCTCTATACAACGAATTGTTGTCTTATACTACTACAACACTACAGTTGTTTGGAACATAATCGTGAATCTTGTTTAAAGCTTCAAATTGCGTGGCTTTTTCTGCTATCTCCTTTCTGAATTAGAATACATTGTCATAAAAACATAGGTTCATAAACAAAAGTATAAAGTTTCAGCCCCTGGTCGGCTCTAAGCGTTAAAGTACAAGATAGCAAAACTCAAACAAGTAGTGGCTTGAAGTAGTACAAGAACTGAAGATGTTGTGTTTTTAGGATTAATAATTTTTGTTTATAGTTTTGTATTTACGATTAATGATTAAGAGAAAACATCAGAGAATGCTGTAAAGTTTTTAAAAGAGGCATATTTTTTTCAAAAGAAATGAATAATTTTGTTATTTAAAAATTATATTTTATACGTTTTAGAGCTATAAAAGGAGTTGTTAGCCTTTCAAAAGAAACATGCCATTTTTTCCGAAAAAGGTTGCTCTCGGGCTGCATTATGTAGTAAAAAGTACTCCGCAGATCGCAGCTGTTCAGTTAATCAGTAAAAAAATATTGTTTTTAACCAAATAATGACAAGTGCAGATATAACAAACCGAGACTAACTACTTCTTGCTAATTCTAAAGACCAGTTTAAGTTTTTAAAAGATAAAAATTTTTTTAGTACTTTTTTGCTAAAAATTGCATCGTTGGCTACATTTTGCAGACTATTGTTCAAAAGTTTCAATATTAATAAATATAAAAAAACCTCACTTTTTCAGCACTTAGTTAAAACAGCAGTAAAAATCTAGTAATGATAAAATTTTTCTTTGTAAACTCAAAAACGCAGACACATATAATACATTACAACAGTAATTAATTTAAAACAGTTTAGTTTGCTTATAAGATTATAAGCAAAAATAAAAATAGTAAATATTTAAGAAATATTATTATAACAATAAATAAAAGTATTTGTTTAAAATATTGTTTAACACAATTCATACTTTGTTTAATAACAAGTTTTCTTATATTAAAATGTTATACTTTAATATATAAATGTTTTACAACCCTACTTTATAATACAGTAAATATATTCCGTTTTGATTTGTATGATCAAAGTGAAAACAAGAACTAAAGAATAGTAACTTGTCCATTTCGAACAAACTTAACATACTAGTGAGTATTTTAATACCTGTGAACTCCTTTTAGTTGTTGTAGTGGTTAGAATATCTTTTAGTCTGGTCTAGAATATACATTTTAATAAAAAAGATAAAAAGAAAAACTCAAATAAATAAAGAATTTTTTCATCATATTTATTTTATAGTCTTGTTTACAAAAACAGACCAAGCTCACTTGTTGCACTAAACGAATAAAGGAAAAAAAAAGGAACAAGTTTTATCTTTATCCCTTAATATATTAAAACATAATGTAACTATACCTTTAAAATGCAAAAAGAGTTCTTTAATGTTTTTTAATTAGTGTTTTTCGTATAACATATGAAATAATACTTGCATTAAGCATTTCTAAGTTGAAACTTAGTTTATGTTCATTAGTTCAAAAAGTAACAAATATATTTCATAAATGTAGACAAGTTTCATAAAAAATTAAAGTAACATAGTAAATTTTGAATTATTTAAACTTTCCGAATATTTATTAGTAAAACTAACTGATAAAAGTTACTTTAAAACTTTGACTGTACTATTGTTTAAATTTATAAAATTAAAAAAAAGATTTTTTAGCGATTAATAATTAAAAAGTTTTTTAAGTTAATTAATCTATTTAAATACTATATAACTTAAATTATTAACCATAACTAACTTAAACCTAAATATATTATTACAATAGTACCAAATACTACTTTATATGCTACTCTATGTTAAGTAGGTAAGATAGTTAGTTGTTATAATTTCTATTAAAACATAAATACACAATCTAGCATTAATAGAAAAAACATCATACTTTAGAAAAGATTTTTATTGAAATCAAAACTTTTACTAATGAATTATTTTTTAGACATAAATGTTCTAAAATGTGTTTACTTTAAAATGATAATTAAATAATAAAACTTTAAATCAACAAAACACTTTTAATAAGTAGAATTGTTAAAAAAAGAAGTTAAAAATACTCAAAATTAATAATAAATAAGCTATATTCTGGAATTGCACCTAAAAAGTATTGACTTAAACCTCCCCACACACTCACTGATACTAGTTTTTAAAGTTATGTAATTAAAATGTAAACGTTGCATTAAATCAACCTGCATATTGTTTGACTTATTTTGTATTATTTGATGTCCAACTTATTGGAACAGAAGTGAAACTGATATTCCAATACAACGTTAAAACTATAACAAAATAAACCTATACTTTTATAAATACTAGCAGTTATTTAGCTTAGTTTAAATTTTAAATTATGTTTATTGATTTTTTAACTTAAGCTAAATACATTTTGCAATCGAAGTTGTGTGTGTTAATGAATGTTTTATTTGTATTTCTTTTATATAAAACTTAAATGTTTTTATAAACCTAAAAACAGCTATTATCAAAATTGTAATACTGGTTTTGTATTTCAACATGTTTAAAAGTTTTTATGTTTTAAAAAAACAATAAAATTACATGCCTTAAATTCTAAAAGGCAGTCATTGTTATTTTTAAATATCTGTCAGTAACTTAAATCACTTTTAATTTATAAAATAATTTGTAAAATATGGTATAAATATCTGTACTAAAATTTAAAACTTCCCATAAAAGTAATATTTTCAAATAGGAATTTCTCAAAAAATACAATGCTGATGACGACTACAACCATATATGTTTTTTTTAGATAAAAGAAAGTTAAAAAACCTTAAAACAAATATATACAATACTGGATACTAGTAAAATATTTGTTTTAATTGTTTTAGATGTTCTTTTTCAGACATTAAATATATTTTTTTAAATTCTAAATACTAGCAGTTTCTTAATATTTCTTATATACTAAATTTCTTATATATTCTTATATAAAATTTCTTAAAATTTCTTATATACTAAAATATATTAAACTTTGCACAATACTTTACAATTTTGAACCTTATACCGAAACAATATGCTTTTGTATTTAAAAGATGAGCAACTCATTGTAAGTTGTGTTGAATCTGTTGATAAAACACTTAAAAGTTGCTTTTGTTAACTAAAATTGCATTTTATAGAATGCAATAAGGACGGTTTTTAGTTATGAATTTTATTCAAGTCTCTCAAACTATGTTTTCTTAAGTATAAACTCACAAAGATTTTAGTTAATACCTTCATTAACCCTGAAAATTTCCAGTAATCAATAAAAACAGTACTTTTATTTTTTTATTGCTTATTATACATCTAGTTTTATAATAATAAATACTAAATTTTGATACATGTGTTAAACAAAACTCATAATGATAGTAATAATAATTAAAAGGATAATAAAAATGATATTAATAACTACAGTAATAATAATAACAATAACATACTTAAAAACGTTTTAAGTATCTATAGAGTTTCTAGTTTATTAACGTAAAGAACTATTGAAACTTTTTTTCACAAAATACACGAAAAACTAACAATACGCATAATTAACAACATATGTATTTTAACACAGCATAATATCATAAAGCTATTAAGCAACTAAAAATAAAAAATGTTTTAGTTTAATTAAGCGTTAGTATTATATCAATACACAATTTTTTTTAAACCTGCGTTAAAAAAACCTAAAGCTTTGTTCTTTTTGCTTAAGGTAAAAAAGCATGGTTTGTTTTTTTGTTTAATAAAATTTTTTAAAAATCTAAGTATTTTTGAATCAAAATTACTATTTTGTAGTTAGTGGAAATTCAAAAAAATGTTTCAAATACAATTATTAATGTAAAATTATCTAAAGCAGTTGAATTATATGGTGAATCGATTAATTTTTACTATTTTTAATAAAACTAAGTTTCATATATTTATCATTTCAAAGCAGCAAAATTTAACAGAAAAAAAAAAGTTAACAAAACTAATATGTTATTCATGGATAATTATTTTTTAAATTTTCAAACAGCATTAAAGTGTTTAAGGTGCTAACTCTAAAGAAGAGTTTCCACGAAGACGCTTAAACAGACCCGGCGAGCGCGAAGAAAGTGTTGAAGAAGGTGCAAGCCATCAAAAGCGCGAAAACCGACAAGTTTACGCGGGAACGTTCACATTTAGAGGTCGCATCATCACAGTCCTCATCAACTTTACAAAGAGCGAGTTCTTTAAAATCAATACCTAATTTCCAAGTCACAAGCGTTTCATCGGTATCTATGTAAGTGCACTTGTATTTTCCAAAAGAGGGCTCATTGCCATTCCATTTAAACACGAATTCGGTGTCGTTGAAACTAGTTCCGTCTGAGAAGACGTAGTTGTTGTCGGTCTCGTTGGCAGGTTTTGCCAAGTCCTTGACGCTGATTCCTAGCCAGATTACATATGCCTCAGTGGTGTTGTAAAAAGTTTTGACCACATGCTGTGCTTTTATTGCGTTTTCACTGTAAAATAAAAAATAATTTTAGTCTATATTTTAATGTCAAAAACAAAAGCCTACTATAGTGTTTCCTTTGTTTAAATAACAATCCAATGTTTTTTTATAAAATTTTTAATATATTTTTATTGCAACTCTTCGGAGACTTACTGCAGAAACTTGAAATAAAACAAAAGTTTTCTTTAACTAAAAATAATAAACTTAGGAAAACTACTGAAGTGATTAATTGCTCAAGTGATTGCTGTAAAAAAAAAACAATCAACAAACGCCAATTTTTAATTTTTTTTCTAGATTTATGTAAAATAGTAGTTAATACAAAAATAAACATTTTAAATCACAAAATTAACTGGTTGAAACAATTAAAGACACGTTTAAGTAAATAATATAATCAAAAAAAAACTTTAAATAAATAAATCTAATTGCTTCTAATACAATCTAATCAATCAAATTTGTACAATTATTGATAAACTTAATTCTCGATACATCATAGCTGTTTGCACAATCGACGTTATTAATCAGATGTTGTGTAATCGAAGATCTTTTTGTCGAATTTATCAAGGTAGGATGCTAGGTCTTTGAGTTTCAATCTAAGAACTGGTTTTGAAACAAATACTATTCTAGGGTCTACTTGGTTATAAGTCGAAGCTGTTAGTTCTTGCAATTTTTCTCAAATAAACGTAATACATTACCCAAAAATGATAGTTTAAGAACCGCAGAAAATTTCTTCGGTCCAAAAAATTTAGGCTTCCTACGGTTGTCATCGTGTGATTTTATGATTCGTTTTTTATCTTTTGGATAACAATTTCTCACTAGAACTTCCTTAATTTTATCTGTTTCAGAATGAAGCGTATCAGGAGAACAAATCATACATACCTGGTAGTATAAGGTTCTAATCAGGTTTTTTTTTTGGTACAAATAGACTAAAAGTGTAAATATTGGCCGGTAAAAGAGAGCTTTCTGTACACACTGGTAAGGAGTTTAGCTTTACTTTTTGTAATTAATATATTTTAAAAATTAATTTGGTTATTGATTTCTATTTTCTTGGTGAATGAAATTTTTTCATGTAACACGTTTAGCTTTAAAAAAAAGTCTCCTTAACTTTCTCTGATTGTGCAATAACGAGACAATCATCCATATACCTTATGTAAAGAGCTTGTGATAATAATTCATCAAACAATTTAGGTTCTAAATATTCCATAAAGATATTAGCAAGAGTAGGCCCAAGAGGAGACCCCATAGCTAATCCGATTATTTGACGATAAATCTCGTTATTAAAGCCAAATTGTCGTGGCTTGTTGCTATTTTCATTAATTTTATAAAACTATTTTTTCTAATACTCAGTTTTCTTAAGCTTTATAATACTACAAAACAAATTTGTATAACCTCATCCAATGGGACATTTGAAAAAAAAAATCAAAGGAGGATAAGTATGTGTTTTCTGTATTAATAAATTATTTAATAGAAATTCACTTAATTACTTAAAAAGAATCTTTAAAAACAAAACGTGAATAATGATTTAGATCTGGCTCAAGTAATAATTTATAAAACCTTACTAGCTTGTCTTGGCGAGACTTTGGTATTGACTAAATTAACCTAAAAGGAACTTTCGTTTTGTGCAACCTTGTTTTTTGATATTTTTAGTTTTATCAATTTCGTTTTACTGATTTAGAATTTACTTTTCCTTGTGACTTATTTAAAGGCCGATTGTTTTACTTGTTAAATATCTTGTTACCCTCGGCCTGTATTAAAGGATTACTTTTAAGGATTACTTTTTATTTATTTTTGAATGAGGTTTGTGTTAAGTAAGAAAATTTAAATGTCTAATGAAAATGAAATCAAACTGTGATTGAAAATTTTAAAATTGGAAAGCAACTAAAAAAGAAAAACTTAAAGCATTTGGAATTCAAGAGGATATGGAGTTTAATCCACTGCAAAATGATATTTGCAAATTAGAAAATGTATATACTGAGAAAAATTTGAGTCTTGAACAAAGGTTGGTTGAATTGAGAAGTGATGATTGCACATGTGAAAAAAGTCTTAGCCTTGACAAAAAATATACTGCAATCGAACAAAAAATTAGTGATCTACAGACATCTATCTTTCAGTTTATTCAAAAATTTTCTACAAAATGCGGAAAGTTCCAAACAAAGTTTCTGACCTACGCTATTGTAATTCAATTGAACAAACCAGCTGAGTTTTTCACAGATATAAGTACAAAATTGAATTTGGTTACCAAAAAAATTAAAGCTCAAAGTGATGAAAAACTAAAAAAAAAAGAAAGCACTCAATGTGATTGTTTTCAATATTCCAGAATCAAAATGTTCTAACAGCACATATGAAAACTCGAAAAGAGATTTAAAAACTATTCAAGAAGTTTTGGCAGTAGACAAAATTACTTAATCTGAAATCAAATCATTGTACAGAATTGCAAAAGTTATCAAGGATAGATGCATATTAATTATAATTAAGCTCAACAACTTGAAAGCAAAACAGAGATTTTTAAAATTAAGAAATCTAAAAGTTATTAGCAAAGGAATAGAAATCGCAGTATATATTAATCCCGATAGAACAGCTTCAGAGCTATTGGCTATTAATAAATTGCGTTAAGAATTAAAAAATAAAACAACAACTAGCTGATGAAAAATATCTGAGTGTTCAATACGTAATACGATATAACAAATGGTTGAAAAAATACAGCAGCCCTTTCGTTACATCACCCTAGAACTCTGGGGTTAGTGTTAGTTGTAACAACTTTGTTGAAAATTTACATACATTTAATAAATTTGGTCAATCTGTTAATTCTGATTGTAGTTGTAGTCATTTTTTTCTTAATACTAGTACTGTTCGTTCTTTAAAAGTTAAGTGTATTAAAGCCTTAAGCACAGATTTCCTCAATAGGTCAAAGTCTAGTAAAATTTTTCTAGTAAAAGTTTCGTATACAAATATTATATCTATTTTAAATAAAAAAAAGTTTTGTTGAGTTTTTACAAAAAACAAAAGTTTATTTTTTTAACTGAAACTTCGTTAAATTCTAACATTAAAAATTTTAATTTTTGTCCATCTGGGTATAATGTTATTCGCAATGATAGACTGAACAGGGGGGAGGCGTTGCTGCTTTTGTTAAAAATTGTTTAAAAATTGATGAAATTAAAAGTTAATTTTTTACTTTTGACGGTGTTGAATTTATATGCTTTGATTTAATTCTCAATGGATTAAAGTTAAGATTTCTACGTATTTATATCCCTCCAAATCTTTCTAAATCTATAAAAATTGTATCAAACACGAGTGACCTAATTAAACAATTCACACTAAAAATTGTTTCTTTTGGTGACTTTAATTTCCAAATATTGATTAGAGTATTCCAAGCGCAATTTTAATGAATGCAATAAAAGTTTTATTAAGTTTTGTTCAGAGACTTTTTCAACTTAAACTATTGATTCACCTACACATAAAGACAACATACAGTATACACAACTACATCATAAAGTATTCTTAATTTAGTGCTTTGTAATTACATGAAGTTAGATAGAATTAAATTTCATTAAGTGGATTTACCCTTATTCAATACTAACGACCATTACCTTATATCAATTGGAATTAATGTTAATAAGAGCACAAACTTAGCTACTGTGACACTTTACCCATTTTTTTCCAGAGAGGATTTTTAGTGTATTAACGAATTTTTGTCAAGTATAGATTGGAAATTTATTTACAATAAATCAGAAAATTTACAGGAGTTTTATGATAAATTTGTTAGCATTATTAATCTTGCACTTAAAAAAATTGTGCCTTTGATAAAGAAAGATAAAAAAAGAAAAACATATCCTTCTAATTTACAAAAGCTACTAAAAGAAAGGCAAAAGCTATACAAAAAAGCAAGTTAGATCAGTAGATTACTATAAAATACAAGCTAGTTTCAAAAGCATACGAAAAAGCTGTAAAAAAATTCGACATTCAACATGAAAAAAGCTTTTGTCATAATACAAATTAAAAAAAAAACTCTTTTGTAAAATCAAAGCTAAATCTATCACCTTCCTTTCCTCTTTTACTTAATGAAAATAGTTTACCATTAACTTCTGACTTTGATAAAACCTCTGGTTTTAACAAATTATTCTAAAAAGTATTTAGTAAAAATTATGAAGACGAACATTTTAAACGTATTGATAAAAATTGTCTTGAAATGCAGGATTTTTTTATTAGTAATAATGTAATAAATGAATCTGTAAATCGTTTAAAAGATAAAATACTCACTCAGAACAGCAGAAAGTATAACTTCATATTTTTTAAAACGAACTATTTGCTCTCTCATTTTTCCAATCTCGTGAATTTTTAATTTTACTTTAGCTATTTCTTTCATACCAAAACAATGGAAAATATCTTATATTATACCAATATACAAAAACGGAAACATAAATAATCCATTAAACTACAGACCAATTTCACTAACTAGTTGCTTTTGCAGATCTTTTGAACATATAGTTTCATTAAAAACACTTAATCATATTTTTAAAAATAATCTTATTTCTCCGAAACAGTTTTTTTTCTTCCTAAACAAACTTCCTGTATTTAACTATTGGATTGCTTTCGTTTATGGTTATTATCTTTTTTTAACAATAAATCTATCAATGTAATTTGTACAGATATTTAGAAAGCATTTGACTATGTCTCTTATTTTAAGTTAATTAAAACCTTATCTCAACACAAATTAATAGAAATCTAGTTGAATGGTTTAAATAATTTCTTCAGGATAGAACACAAAGAGTAGTTATCGGTAACACGTTCTCAGAATCCTTACAAACTTTTAGTGGAGTTCCTCAAGGAGGGGCTATTGGTCCACATTTATTTATAATTTATATAAATGATATAACCTCAGAACATTAAGCTTTTTGCAGACGACACAAAAGCATTTAGCTAATCTAACTTAGTTTTACAAAAAATTTTAGATAAAATCTACCATTGATTAAAAGAAAGGAAATTAAACCTAAATCCCAGCAAATGTCATGTTTAAAATATTTACAGAAGTACACCTATTCCTACGTTTGATTTTAAAATAAACAATGTAATCTTACCTAAAACTGAAGTGTTTTAAGACCTTGGAATTTTTATTTCATATAATTTTAAATTTAACCATCTCATTAACTATATTTACCGTACTGCATCAATTTTATCTTTTCAAATTCTAGAAAGCTTTATATCTACGGATTTAGAAATTTCTTAAAAATTTGTACCTAGTTTACATCAGTCCTAAGATGGAATACAACACACCTTTATGGTCTCAAAGACATCAACCAACTAGAATTAATTCAAAGAAAATTTACGAGATTAATCTTTAATCGGTGCAACATTTCATATACGTCTTACATAGACAGACTAACTAAGCTTAATATAAAAACTTTAGAGTACAGAAGACTTGAATTTGATCTTATTACTTTTTTATAAACTAATTAACAATGAAACTACTATTACATCCCAAACTTTATTCAAACCTTATAAAAATACTTACTCACTCAAAGATAATAATAGAAAGTATACTCGCAAATATAATTTCAACAATGTTGGTTGGCAAAATTATTTTTTCTATCGTTCGGTAAAAATGTGGAACGAACTTCCAAATGAACTAGATCTTGCAAAAATCTTGAACATTTTCGATTAAAGTTAAAAAAGAATTATTTAAACAAAATATTTACCAACAAAATTTATAAGTAATTAGTTTTATTAATATCTTTAGCCATTGATTTGGTATGTGGTATGTAGTTTATTGGTAGTTTGATTTGTAAGCAATACCTTCCCCTTATGAATTTTAAGTACTTTTTAGTTTTGAATTTTTTTCCGGTCTATTGTTAATGTGCTTGTGGCTTTAGATTCTAAAATTATTGGATGCTCAGTTAATTTGTAATCTAGATTTGTGAATTGTTGCTGCCACATGTTTGAAGTATTTTTTGACTGAATTTGCCGTGGTGAAACTTTGAAAACATGATGAATGGCGAATAGTTGTTGAGATCAATGTTCTGCAAGATGAAAATTTCTTTTTTAAGTTGAAAATGAATGCGTGTTGAAATTTCATTTTTGATGAAGAGTGGTCTTCAAGATAGTTCTTAGAATTTCGAGCCAGGTACTGTAGAATTTTGACAATAGATGCTTGTTTCAAAGATTTCATGTTTTAGAATGTATAATTGAAGATTGTTGTCTTTGGAATCTTTAAATATTTTGGTTGTGAAAGTTTAAGTTTTTTCAGTTTGTGCCTTGCAGGGATGTAACTTGGTAGGTTTCTGCAAATCTACAGAAACTTATACTTATGTGCGAGAAAACTTGCTTTTATTTCAGCTTGAAAAGACTCTGCTGCGTTAGCTTTTAGTATTCATTTATGCTTAATTTTGCACTCCTGAGAAATAATTTTGACATATATATACTCTTTAGCATTTTTAGTGTCGTAAAAAAATTGAACGAATTAAATACATCCAAATTGTAACATTTAGGGTGTTAAAGCTTTATTTTGTCAAAAAGCTGCAATGCAAAATTGATTCTAAAGGAAGCTGTAGCTTCAAAAATCAAAATCATACAACTTTATGTTACAAAAATTTGCATAACTTGTTGTTACTATTGACTACTTTAAATGTTTTTGAAAACAGTATAAGTTTTTTTGAGTTTAATGGTGATAATAACTTATTTTATGAAGGGTAGGACTTTTTAACTTTTTATAAGTAGTTTTAAGTATTGGGTACTTTTAATTGCCTCAATTTTGCAATAAAAAAGTACTCAATATTCTTCTGTTGTCATTAACTCTACTTTGGGTAGTTATTAAGGTTAAACTTTGTAAAAAAATAAATTTGCTGTCTAGGCCTATGATAAATTCACTTTGTTTTTTTTTCTAAATATAAAAATAATTGTATGTGAAATAAAATAATACTAAACATTTCACTATATAAACAAAATTAAGGAAATATAATTTTCAACCTTGATATTTTTTGTGTAAGTTACAATTTTAAATTCAACCACAAATTAAGCTATTGACTTTGAAAATTTTTCTATTATAGATTATTGATGACTTTAAGTTATCATATTTTATAAAAATTTCATTATTTTACATGTAAAAGTAGTTTAATAATTACAGATTTTTTGATGATTTTTTTTAAACACTAGATTTTTTCAAATTTTTAATTTCAAAAGTTCAAGTTTTTTTCCAGTTTTTGTTTAAACTGTCAAGTTCCTGGATTCCAGGTGTTTTGACAACCCTGCTCAAATTTTAAAGAAATATTACTTTTAATATTTAAAAATACTAAAAGATGACAATTAAAACCTACTGTACTCTCCTATTCTAATGTTTTATATCAAAAATTTGCTTATCTATAAAAAATCTGTATAAAGATACTTGTAGTTTAGATTAAATTTCATAAAGTGACATCAACTTGTAATAAAAGTAATCTACACCCTCCCTGTACCCAAGGTGGCTCTTAAAGTTTTTTTGAATCTTCTTTCAATTTTTCAAAATTTAATATTTTTTTTTAAATTCAAGTCTTATTTACTTTTCTAGACAAAAGAAGTGATCAGAATTTCAAGTCATTCTAGAATTTTATATAACATTCCAAGATTACCATAAAAATGTATAACCATGAAAATTCAAAATTGCCAACCAAAAGTGTGTTAAATAAGTATATTTCAATGAGTTTCATTTATAACATTTGAAAGTTTTGACCAAATAAAATATTGTTTTTCTTTATACAAAATTAAATATACCGTAGTTTTACATATTTTTAAGTTCAAATTATAAAACTATTCTTCACTTTTGCTTTTAGTTTGTTTAAAATAAATTTTTTTTTAGGTTAAAATTTTTTTTAGCTGAGTTATTTTGACTGTTAGTGTTTGACTAAGTAATTTATCTACTTGCATATCATTGATAATTAACATACACTTTTGTTAAGTATTATTGATAAAGTGTATTAATGTTAAAAAAAAAGTTTCATTACTTAAAAAACTTATAAATTCTCTTTGACTAGTTTTACATCTTCACTCTTTGAACTAGCATAATTTGGTTAAACTGAAATAGACTAAAAAAGGATTTAAGTTAAGTGTTTGGTTAAAACTTGTTTTATTTGAAGTTTAAGAAATTAAAACATCAAAATTGTTCAAATTACTGAAATTCTTTACATACATTAAAATATTTGTTAATCTCAAATCGAAACTAAAAATACTAACTGACCCGTAAGTAATCATAAGTTGCTACGAAACAACACGGGTCAAAGCTAACAACAAAAACAAAAGCGGTTTAAAGGAGCCAAAAACAACAACTGTTTCAAATGACAGCTGATTTTTTATGTAAAATAAAAAAAACTAGTTTATAATTTCATTGTCTGATTTTTATTAGAAACTTTAAAAAATTTAAAACTTATTGTAAGTTTGTCGTAACCTTTTTTTCTACAATTTGTAAAGATTTTTCAAACTAAAAAAATTTTATGTGTTCTCCTTGTAAATAGATTATTTTTAAATGGTTTTAAAGCATAGAAAAAATAAAGTGCAGCCTTCGGTTGAAAATTAAAAAAAAAGCTTTTATTATTTACAAAATAACATATAAGTTAAGGTTTTTTACAGGAAAAATATGGGATGGTTTGACACTTTTTCAACAATAGATAATAAATACTTAGTTTTTCCGACTATATTGGTAATAATTTTATAAGCATATTTCTATTCAAACACGTATGAAAAAAAAAATTACACAAGTAATAGTTATTTTATCTAAATGTATAATAAATGCTACAAAACGCAATAAACTCACTTTCTATCGGTTAATAAAAGTTTAACCATTCGCTAAAAAAATTTTTTAATGTAAGCATTTTTTTTCAAAAATATTAAGTAATGGTACACTTAAAATATTTCATAGATTAAATTTTCGTCATTCAACAAATAAAAGTGAACTGTACAATTTAAGTATTCTAAATGTTTAAGTAATTTGCTTTAACAAGCATGTTATTCATTTGTAATTGTGTAAGACAGTACATAAAAATTTATCAGATTTAAATCGTTTTAAGTAAAAAACTGACAGCATAGTTCACAGAGGCTGATAACAATCATTAAGATTTGTCAAAAGTAGACTCTAAAAATAATATTATAACAATACATATATCTAATACAAAAAAAAAACAGATTCTATTGTGTAACTTTCTTTTGTGTTGTTTATCGTAGTTTTAACTGTGTCTTTCCAACTTTGGCATCGAATTTAACTTCCTACAACAACTTTTTTTTTCTGGCTACGAAAACTTGTGTAAGTTTTGAAATAGAAGCTTCAGGCAAAAAAATCTTATGAAAGTATGTAGCTATATTTTAAAATTTCAAACTAAAATTATGTTTACCTTAAAGTAATAAAAAGTGTCAACGAAACTAACACAGTTTAACAAAACTCATTTTTAGATATATCATAATTTTAAATAAATTTTAGTTGTATCGACAACATGTGTATAAAAATAATGTTTATATATTTTGTATATTTTTTTGTATAACATTTCATACTATGTTTTATACGGTAAGTATAAAAAAACATTTAAGTTAATTAAAAAACTAAAATTCAATTACAAAAAATACAACCGTTTGATAAAGGAATATTAGATAATTTATCTTTTCGTTTAACAAAAAAATATTTTTTATTATTTATATTTAAATTGTTATTATTTCATATTTAACTTTAACTCTACTATTTTTTATAGATTAATGTGCGTTATTCTTTTGGTTAAGATCGAATATGCCATGAACTAATCATTTGAAAAGTAACAACAAATAAAGTGCAACAAATCTAAAAAAACTAAACTACGTAGTATATTTTCGTTATACAGATTTAATTTACGTTCAATAAGTTTTATATCATAAATTGAAGAAGTTTTTTTAATTAATGTTGTATTTTACAGTTCTACAGTTTCTTTTTGTAGGACTTAATATTAAAGAAAGTCTAAAGAAGAAGGAAATCCATTCAGAGAAACGAGGTTGTTCGCGGAGATTTAACTTCAATTGGGGTGTCACTAAAATAATAAATTTAAAAATGTGTTCAGTCAAGTGCTTTGTGTGTTGAAAAGATCTTAAAAAGCATAGACTAGGTAGTTATTCTTTTAAGTTGTTATTCAATAAAAGGTTTTAGTTTTTAACTTTTTCGTGTCGATAATAATCATAACAATTAGTTTTTGCTTAAGTATGTGGTTGTGTAAATAACATTCGAAAAATATGATAATTATTATCTGAATTAGTCTAGATATAGTTAGACCTTTAAATATAACGAAGTACCATTTTATTGCAATACACAAATTTTTTTATTATTATAAACTTTATTAAACATTTAAGTGCTTTCGGAATTTACAAACTCCTTTGTCAAAAATACTATACACTCACTAGTTAACTTAACATAAAATAAATAGAGTGAAATTAAATCATTTCTAAAAAACACAAATAATTAAAACGACAAGTTATTAATAAAAATATATCTTTTATAAACAATTAAAACAAAATGGATTATTTAAATATATTAATAGTTACTCTTGATCCTTTATCAGGACCAAGCTGATTATTTAAATTTGGTTGAATTTTTTTAACTAGTAGAATTTCTGAAGATAATAAATCATTATACGAACTGTATGTTTTAATAATTTCAAAACAATTATAAATGTTGTTACAATTAGTAAAAAATGCACAATTTTCGATATGTTTAAATACCGCACTGTTAGTTGGAGTCACTTTATTTTCTACAAAAAGTTGTCTTTCAGTCTCATCAATATATTGAATGTTCAGATCACCTGTCACGTAAATTTATAGACTAAACAACTTAGATACAAACGATTTATTGAGTCTTTTAGGGAGAAATATTTCCCTACTTTTTCTGTATTATATGCAATACGTACTTCTACTCCGAAGCTTTCGAACATAGCTTTTATGTTCCTGGAGAATTTCTCTGACGTCTTTTTAACATATGGTATTGTAATGTAATGTTTGTTATCATCTGTATTTTCAATTAGTTCTGTCTCAAAGTTGCCTTTCTTTTGTATCTGGTCATCGATAAACTTGGTCGGAAAAGAGTTTTTCATCAACAGTTCTTTGACCTTTTGCCACTCGTCATTTTGTAGATCTTCTGAGACGAGATTTTTGTTTCTGTAGTACAGGTTTTTAACTAAAATTCTTTTCCACGACTGTGATACACACGAGTTAAAGTTCATAAGCACGCCCGTGCTTGTTAATTTTCTATAGATTGATATTATAAACTTGTTGTTTTTTATTTCCACTTGTGTATTAAGATATGGCAGTTTACCTTCTTGGCAAGTCTGGATTAAAAATTTTATATATTTGTGCATATTGTTAAGTTATTCATCAAACTGATGTATTTGTTCTTTGTTTTGAAAAATGCAGAAAATGTCGTCAACATATCTGCAATACATTTTAAGCCTCGCTGTTTTGTTAAGCAGCTCTGTCTCTAATTGACTGAAAAACCAGTTGACCAGTAAAGAGGCAAGAGGTGAGCCCTTTGATAAACCGTTTGTTTGTTGATATACTGTGTCATTGAATATAAAGATGCTTTGTGAGCATGCTCTTAAAAGATTTTTAAATATTGTATGAGTCATTTTTGATCGACCAATTTTTGAACTAGGATTGTCTATGTATACTATTTTCGTAACTATATTAATATTCTCCTCCAATGAGACGTTGGTGTACAATTCTTGATATCAAACGTGACACAAATGTTTGTGTTCAACGGTTTTTTTTTTTTCAGTTTTTCAACAAAAAAAGTTTCAAAGCTGGAGTTAATAATCCAACCACTTTCTAAGTATAGTTTAAGTTCTATCTCTAGCCATTTACATAAGGCGTATTCTGGGGTTTTTATTGCTGAAAGTACTGGTCTAAGAGGACATAGTTTTTAGTTTTTAGCAAAACCGTACATGTTTCAAGGTTGTGTTCTTTTGGGTATCAACTTATAGTACACTTTATCAGTGACCAATGGCTTAATGTATTTGTAGACGAGTCTGTATATAGTTTTGTTTTTCTTTCAAATAATAAGGTGCTCTGCTGTAGTTGTTAGAGTTTGGATCAAAGTTTAGTTTTTTAAACTTACTGATATCTTCTAGAACCTCATTCATTTTATTATTTTCATTTTTGTGTTCATTATCACAACTCCGTTTTCTTTGTCCATCTAATATTTTTATTCCTAGCAAGGTTTATTAGTGTTCTGTGTATCGCTTTGTTTTTGCTGGTGTTAACTTAGTCTGTATTTATACCTTTAATTACTTTTTTTTAACAGTTATGATTCGTAAATAAGTAATTGAAAGCTTTTGTGAAACGTTAACTTGTTTTATTTTTCTAGAAAATAGTGTTATTTTAGTAATAAATACTTTACAGACGCACAAATATTATTAGTGCATTAATCATAATTACTTCAGCTTTAATGACTTTAAAACGCACTTAAGCACTTATTACTGTTTTATCAACATATTATAAATTTAATACTTTATTATTCTCAGAATACATTTGTTGGAAGATTGATTTTCAATATATCACCAAGCTATTATATTAAAGTCTTTATTATATCATTCTATAAAAGCTTAATGAATTTTTCATTATTGTTTTTTTTTGAATTCTTTTTTACTCAACTTTAATCAAAAAACAATTTAGTTTTTTTTTCAATGCGTAAAAATTTAGTTTTGTGTTTCTTTTGTTTGCTTTTAATTTTAAAAGCTTCGAAATAAAATCATACATTTTATATCACACTTTCACGACAATAAAACGAATATACAGATAAAAGCTTGTGTGATCTTTTTTATTGATTACACAAAAAGTACTCGACTTTATCTTAAAATCTTGAACTCGAAAATATTTTCAAGTACAAGCATGACATCAAAGCGGCCCTACATTGCACTGTAACCTGTTATGTTTGAATTCGCTTTTTAAACATTTTTGAACCTTAATTTTTTGAGCCCGTCGTTAATAAAAACGGATTTATATGTTTGCAATGCGCTTCAAGTAGCCATAGTAAAACAAACAGAGTAGTAAAGTCTAATTAGTTAATTTCATAAGACGATAAATTTTTTCAAAATTGAATTTCATCGATCAACTTAATTACGTCGGTAAATCAAACCGTTCAAGGCTCTCTTTAATAAACAGCAATAAAATATCATTTTATAGAGTAGTGTTTCTGTCAGAAATAGAACAACTGCTCGTTTGGTATGGTTTCGTTGTCTTTTGTATAAATATCAGATCGTGCATACAGCAGAGTGTTACTTGTCTATATCTTACTAATGAATGTTTTTTGTCAATTTTATTTTTTGACAAACAAAGTTTTATTTTACATATAAAGTAACACTTGAACAAGTTTTGTTGTTTTTATGGACGTTTGAATTTACAAAAAAAAAATATGTAAACAAAATTCTAATATGTTTTTCTTTTAAGAACTAATAACTGGTTAAGTATTCTTAATTATTATAAAAGTTTATTATGATTGCAACATTTAACTAAACAAATATATTAAGCTCGTGTTTACAATAATCAGCAATAATCAATAAATTAAACATTAATTTAAAAACTTAAACTACGTGAAAGTCTTAAGATAAAACTTATATAACAAACAGTTGTTTTAATTCAATAAGAAGTTATCTTAAGTTTGGTAAATATTTCACATTAGGGTTTTAAAAACTATTTGTTATGAAAGAAACCTCAAGTATAATTGTAAGTAAAAAATAAACTATTTAAATAAAATAAAAATAGTTGTTAATTGTATTTTTTTTAAATATTTAAAAGTTATTTGGATTCAATAAATAAAACCGGTAAATTTAAAGTAAAACTATTTTTAACTTCTTTAAAAAAAATTACCATCACAATTTTTTTTTTGTAAAGAAATACAATTAGTATGCCTCTGTAAACTTCTATTAAAGTCAACACATTTAAGCATAAAAAAGTTTAAATAAATAGTAGAGACGGTTTTTTTGTGTACTTTGCTAATACATAAGCAAACAGTAGTATTAACGCTTGCAGTAAAACCACAGTTGGTATTTACAACATTTTCAAAATACACTTGTTAATATTTCATCACTTCGAAAATATAAGTCCGCTTTTGTTGAAAATTTATTAGTTTAAAAGTTTTTCTGTTCTACTAATACATTTTTCTTTTGCAGATTTTTTTGTTTTGTCGAATTTTTTTGTAATGCAACGATTTAATCAGCAATTCAAGTTTTGAGGAGCTTTAAACTATTTTTTTGTTGCATAATTTTTTTCACTTATTTTATTTTTTCAGCTTTATTTTTTCAAACTTCAAACGATGTTAATAAAGCTTAGTTATACAATAATTCATAATTTTTATAAAGATTTTTTACCTACCAAGTTTAAGTATACCTAGTTATAAAGAAAAACTTTTAAAAAGTCTTAAAAATATATATTGTAAGTTATATTCTTTAACGTTGCAAAAGTTTTCGTATTTAGCTGTGTTGTTTACTTTATAGCTTGTTATCTAATAAAACACAAAAATAAATTAAAAAATAGTTTTCAATTAACAGCAGTCACCCTAAAAAACTTAAGGTAAGTTTTGTTCAGATGAATTTAAACTAAACTTTGTTTTAAATATTTAAAGTTCGTTCAAATTTTATGACCCAAAAGCGATTAAAAACGTTCATACTTTTAAGATTATTAAAGCTAACTATGTATGCTTCCTATAAAAGCTTTTCTGAATAGAATGATTTTTAGTTTTTGAGAAAAATTATATAAGTTTGTTTAGTGCAAAAAAAAACTTTAAGCTTATTATGAGTCATTATACTATTCTGCACTCTATATTCTTTAAATAAAAGTTAGCTAAAAGTTTTTGAAGTAAAGAAACAATAACAATAAAATGACTTTAAAAGGTAAAAAGTAGTTATAAAGTTAAAAGCAAAAAAATCTTTTTGTTAAAACGAAACAGTTTTTTAACAAGCGCTTTATAAATGTAAAACATAAATTCATTGTTAAGCATACCAGCATTTTTCAATAACACGAAACTCGCGCAAATCTTTTAATGCGTTGATGGAATTTTAATTGGAAGTTTGCCAGAATTTCTATTAAGACTCAGTGTTGATCGATACGATTTCAGACATACATTAAACTACAATTGTGCTGTCAGTCGAAATAGTTTTCAGGTGTTTTGAAATTATCTAAATCCCAGAAGATGTAATACTAAGACTGTAAGTAAACGATTCTTATGTTTCAATTTAGCTTTCGTAACAGTTCTAAAGTGGACTTTATCTAACATCAAAGTACAAACGATATCGTTTAGATTTTTAAATGCATTTTAATTTTAGATTTGTGACGTTTTTCCTTTACCGCATATTTTATTATTAAGGCACTTAAATGTGTTTGTGTGTAAAATTAATGTACAAAAGCAAGTAGTTGCTACCAAACAATTTAAAATTTTGTCTTTTAAAGACACATGACCTTTCTAGTCGACCCTTAAAACATAATAACTTCCGTCTTTACATATTCATTAACAAACTTTATATTTTCTAATCTTTATTTTACTAAACTGACTTTTTTGGTTTAAAGTTACAAGTTAACATACGTAAAATATTCAAAACTTTTCAGAATTTATAATTTTAGTATTTATTGCCATGTTTAATGTTGTTGCTAGTTTAAAAATTAGTGTTTATATTTGAAATATAAGCAACGAGTCGAAAGCAGATTTTTGTATACGCATTGTGTTGCGATTTTAAACTCACTAATCACATTTTCCACTCTACAATTTTTCCCACGACCTTTATCCTCAGTGACAAAAGATAAAAAGATTGGAAATTGTTACTCTGTAGATTACTGCTAATTTCATGCTATACTGAAATATTTAAATTCGTTTTCTACTTGGCTTCATTCAAATGATTTGTTAATTTGCTGACTCAGCTTCCGTATTAATTGTCAACTGAAGTCTTTAGTCAAAAGCTTAACTGATAGTTTTAAGCATAAAATAAATATACAACTAAAAATCAAAAAAACTTTCGAAGAAATCAAGTAAAAGCTTTTAAACTTAAAAAAAACAAACAAATGTCTTTTAAATAGTATATAAACAAAATCATAATTTAAAAAACATGTAATATAATAGCGATGAAATTAATCATTCAATAAAGTTTTTACTATCGTTTCATCATTTCAAACAATTCATTGTTTCCTATAATTTTTTTATCTAACAATTCAAAGCTAAAAGAATATTATTATCGTTCAGCCAAAAATGCTTGACTTTGAAGTTTTGTACAAAAGTCTTAGAACAAAATTACTTAAAAACTTAAACATTTAACTTCTAAACTTATACTTAAGATAAACCGTTATAAGTTATAAACAATTATCAACAACATTTATCTTTGCTAACTTCTCAAACATGTAGATCTGTTTGTCATTTGAAATTATAACATATACGCTTTTACCTGGTATTCTTCGGCCCTAAAACTGCTACATACTTAACACCTAAGTGTGTGGTATCTACATCAGCAACAAATTTATCTTATACATTTGTCAGACCATAAACTTACAGTTATCTCTTTATGGTTTTATCTTGATAGCAAACCAGATTCTAAATTTAACTCGTTTACATAGTTTACAGAAAGTCAAAACTTTCTGATAGCAGTTTGAAGCTTATTTGATAACAAAACTAGCATCAACTCGATATGTTTTTTAAAGTTTAAATTTTTTTAATTTGAAGTATTGTTACAAAGAAGTTTAACAAAAAGCTACAATTTTTTTGTAAAAAAAATATTGTTTAAATTAAATAACGGTTTTTGTTGTTTAAGAAGTCTAATTACATAAAAGAACAAGTTAGTTTTAAAAAACTTGATAAATTTTAGTAACTTTTTTTTTGTTAAAGAATTATTAAAAATAAGTTTGGCGTGCCACTTTAAATCTGTTTATAAAAGTAAATTTAAGCAAATAATTGCAATAACTAATTCAAAGTAAAAATCCTTTGCATAGTTACCAGATGCTAAGGTTTACAGTGCAAATTGTTTGGAGAAAATTATTTTTTGAATATTATTTCTATAACTTGGTGACAGTTTTGCACTTAAAGCTATAAACATCGGTTAATTGCGTCATAAAAACAATAAAGAGTTCAAACTGCAGACTTTTAATTTCGCTGAAACTAATTTATTTAATTAAAAAAGCAAATTCTATTAGTTTAAGTTTAGATTCTTTGAAAGTAAAGATTTTTTACTGTGATTAGTAAAAAAAATTAGCAATGTACAGCGTTTGCTACTTTTTTTCAAATGTTCATTGTTTAGATTTATTAAAGAAACTAAGTTTGTTTACATATATTAAAATATAAAGTTTTAAAAGTTTAACAAAAAACTTTAATGAATCATTTGTCTAAAAATAAAAGGTTTTTTAATGTATACAACTCTTACTAACTGTTTAAAGTTAAAAAATAATTAAAAGAGTTTTCAAACTTTAACTTTTTAGATTTAATTAGTTTTTAAAATTTTTAATTAGCAAAATTTTCATAACTATCAGTCTATCCTTATCAGTTTAACTAAAAGTGTTCAAGCTAGTTATATGTTAGTAGTTTTAAAACTCTGTGTTTAACAAAAAATTGTATTTGAAAAGTCTACTAGACACTAAACGATAAATTAATAAAATATCTTTAAAGTTTATAGACATAAGTAGCATCAACTGAGCTCATTTTATTTTTTTTATGACTAACTTAAGTTCAAACTATACTAATTACGAAACTAAACAATGTTTACTTTTAAAGTATAACTAAAACTTAGTATGAATTAAAATCTTAACTCTCACTAACTTTAACTCTATGGTTTGAGCAGTTTTAATCAAACTTTTTATATTTTAAACATTGTTTTCTAAAGTAGATTATCAAAACAGCGAATAGAAACTTATAAAATGATTAACTGCTGTCTACATATTTAAAGCGTAATGTGCTCGTAAACTAAACTTAACAACGTTTTATAGTTTAAAAGTGATACTACAATATTGGAACGGGTCTAATTGCCTAGAGATAAAATTACAGGAGGTTACTAATTTGCAAGAGGGAACTAAATTCCACGAGAACAAAATTGCACGAAAGCACAAATTTGCACGAAGCCGAATATGCACGAGGGCACGAAATTGCACGAGGAGACAAAATTGCACGAAGACCATTTTGCACCAAGGGTCAATTTTGCATGAGTTACATTTTTGCACGAGAGTAAAAACAAAAAATAATAGACAGAAAAAAGACTTTAAAAAAATTTAATATAAAAAAAAGTAAAAAAAAGTTACTCACCGAGGGTAAGGGTTAGGGGTAATAATAATAGTTAAAAAAAAACATAACTTATTAAGTATTAAGAAAACATTAAATTAGTTAAAAAAAAAGCTACCGACCGATCGAGGGTAAGAGTTTGGGGTAACTGTGAATGTAAAAAAAAAAGAAAACAATAAAAACTATATACAAAATTAAAAAAAAAAGAAAAATGTTAGATTATTTTTTGACCGAGGGTAAGGGTTAGGGGTAACAGTGAAAGTCAAAAAAAATAAACAAAAATTAAAATAAAACTAGTAAAAATATAAAAAAAAAAAAAAAATTTAATCTGTGCAAAGTTGTCTCCGTACAAAACTGTCTGATCGTGAAAAAGTGACCTTTCGTGCAAAAGTATCTTTATCCAATTTTATCTTCGTGCAATTTTATCCCCACGTGCAAAAGTATCTTCGTGCTATTTTGTGCACTCGTGCAATTTTGTACCCTCGTGCAATTTAGACAGCTACACTTACAACATTGTACGATTATGCACCTAAACGAATGTATTTTTAAGCATTTTCAAATATTCTTTCTAATTGTTAGCAATGTTTAGATTCAGTGTCTTAAGTTAATTTTTTACCTTAATATTTTTTAAACCTAATTGTTTTGAGCCTATTCTACAATTTTCTACTTGAAATGAGTAATAATTTTCATAATTACTATAAAATATTAAATCAAGAAATTTACATAAGAGTTTTAAGTGTTTTATATATCATCTGTGAAGTTTTGGTCTGATTTTTTTTGTAAATGAAAAAATTAAATACTTTATTTTCAAAAAAAAAAAAGATTTGACTGTAATTAATTGACGAATACACTTCATTATTTTTTCATTATGTTATTGGATGTCTACGTCAATTTCAATATGATCTTTTTAATCTAATTATATTTTATTAAATTTGTAAATTTAGCGTTGTACTTTAAAAACTATTCATATGCTTTTATGACGAACTAGTCGTATTTTTTATTGAGGATTAGGAGCCAAACAAAATATTGCCAAGGTTCGAGAAGATTAATCCAATATAAAGTCGCATTGGCATTTAATACTGCTTTACAAAATGAAAAAAAAAATACTCTAAATTTTTCTAGTGCTGAATTTTTTTAGGTTAAGCAAACAGCTTGAATACCAGCTCTTTGTGACATTTAAAAGTTAAGTAAACAAACTTCAAGGCATCAAAAGACAGAAGTAAATGCAAAATCTTTTATCTAAAACACGTACCTTATATAGTACGAGTATTAATCCGGATGAGATTTGTTAAGCCAGTATAAATTGCTAAACTTTATTTCTTTGTGTTCTTCAAAGAAACTTTACTATTTCACAGTATTGAATTTAAAACTGACCTGTTAAACTTAATTTTTAGAAATAAGTAGCTTCTTTCGATGAATGTTTAAAGATAAAAATACACGAATTAAAATTTAATAAATATTTCAAAAGTTTTTTTAGTATTTCTAAAAAGAGTCTGAAAAAAGAACATTTTTGAATCGATTATTTATTCTTTATTTAGTTTAATTATTTTATAGATTTCTAAATACTAATTTTGTATATCCTTATAGAAATTATTGAATTTTTTTTTGTTTGAATGTAAGATTACACCTCCGTTTTTGATGATGCAGCAACTTTGTAACACACTAAAAAGCTACAAGTTTACTGATTAAAAAAAGCTATATTTTAGTGAGAGTCTTGTATTTCAAAGTTAAGATGCTTAAAATTTTTAACTAACATAATATGTTTGGTTTATTATACATTACAAAACTACTACACTAAAGATTGTTACTTAATTTTTTTTTAGAAATTTTAAAGCTATAAAATTTAATTCTCTTTGTACGTTCAAAAGAAAAGCTTATAGATTTAAAATACGACTTCTTTAAACATTTTATTTTAATTAAACATCAAGACAGCAAGTTAATTTTGTCAATATAAAAGTATTTTAACAGTAAATTACATTAAGCAGTTCAAGAAAAACTAAAACTAGTGGCTCTACAAGTTTGTATTAGTCTTTCAATACAAAAAGCACTAAACAACACTTCAAAATTAACTAGGAATCGTTCATGCCGGTCATAGCTTTTAAAAAAGAAAGCATATTTTAAATAAGAATAAATTTTATTTTTGATAAAAGTAAATTATAAAAGATAATTAAATGAAGTCAAACCAAAAAAAAAAGTATATAAATTTAAGTTATCACCACACATAAAAACAAAAAACTCTAAAAATTCACAGAACATTCTTGATAAGCTAACTCAACTTGTTGACTTTATTTAAAGCTGCTTGTTTAACGCTTATATCGCCCTTTTCTTACCTCGTAACAGCTGTCTCTTTTGTTTGAAAATACTTCCGACTCCTAGGACTCGCTCCATTAATCATGTAACAAATATTAAGCCGTCATTTGTGTTTGCAAGCCGCGAAAATCCGCATTATCAGTCGACAAAAACTTGCAAACAGAGGCAAAAAACAACAACAGTTAAAAATAATATCTACAAAGAATGTCTGATTCCCTCTGTTATGCGCAAAGATGCTTTTTCTAAAATTACTAACTTTTTATTGTGATTTGAACAAAAAGTATTGTTACTTAAGCTACATTATTAAAACCAAGCTATGAAGTTTTTGTAGCAGTTTTAAACAACTAAAAGTGTAAATAATTAGGTAGTTTTAATTTCTAATGTTTTTTTGTATGAAAATTTCATGAAGTTAATTTGTTATTAGTTTTCTAAGTCTAAAATAGAAAATTGATGCTCTGAAACTAGGAAACTTTATTTTTAGATAAAAATTTTTTATAGTTGTTTATCTAAACAAGGGGCCCGTGGGCCAAAAGTTACCCTCAAAGTCTATATCTGCGGCCCGCGAGGTACTTTTAACTTAAAACATACCTTTTTAAAAACATTAATAAGAAACATTGTTATTATAAAAGCTTACAATTAGACTCTTAAGTCTATTATTATTCATTACTTGTGCTCTAAAAGTTCTTTTTGTGTCAGATTTTTAGGTTAAAATAGTATATTATACAGATTAAAACAAACATTTTGAATTGATTACGGCCCACGGAGGAGTTTTTTAATAAGTTCGGCCCTTGAGCAACTTTTTCAAAAAAAATTGGCCCGCGACTTATAAAAGGCTGCCGACCCTTAATTAAAAATTAATCACTAATATAAGTTATAGACTATAATTTTATAACAAAAGTTTTAAAAAGAGCTTATACTGTTAAGAACATCTTTGAACAGTTTATGCTTTGTTTTCGATTCGAAAACACTATCTACTACTAATTCTATTAATCATGTAAAGCTAGTCAGTTAATATACATTGACTTTAAATTGTTTATATAAAGATTCAAAAAGTAGTGCATGTAAAAAATAAGAAAAAAACATATATTCAGGTGTATTTCATATGCACGAAAACATGTTTGTACGAAAGTTATTTTCGCACGAGAGTAAAAACAAAACAATTAAAATAAATGATGTATAAAAAAAAATAATGAAAATATATCAAATTAATAATAAGACAAAAAGTAGAAAATAAAGTTACCGACTGAAGTTAAGGGTTAGGGGTAATAGTTACAGTATAAGAAAAATATATTAATTTTCAGCCCGTGCAAAAGTGTCTTTGTGCACAAATGTCCGTTCGTGCATATTTGAACCTACCCCTTTAAAAAAACTTACCACTAAGATTCGTAGTTATACATTTAATTTTATTTTATCTTTAAAAATTCAAGTTTTTAGCTAATAGAGTTGATAAAAATAACGCTGAGATAAACTAGAATTAACTAAAACTTGTGTAAAATCAGCAAAGTAAGAAAGAAAATATATATAATTTTTGCAGTACAATCTGTTTAAAGAAATGTGTCTAGGTCATAATTTTATATCAGGTCATAAAATGTTCTATAGGCTAACATTTTTCTTATAATTAATTTATTTCACTTTTTTCTGTTTTTTCTCCTAACTTGGCGTCAATTGCGAAAAGTCTGGCCTATTGTTTATTTTGCGTTAGTGTTTGACGTATGAATAATTATATCAAAAATGTCAATTAAAGCATATCAATTTATTTCTAGTAAGTTTAAATTTTCTGGTCTTGATTATATAGCAAATTATGTTTAAAATATTAACAACAGTTTGAAATTAGTTGACTTATAACCTGCACAAAAATTGTTATTTTACTAAATTGTTATATTTTTATTTTCAAAAATACTTAAAAGCAAAATAAATATGACAATTAGACATTTATTTATTTACTTTCAATTAGTTAAAACTTCTCAACAAAGAAAATATTTTTGTACGCTTACAACATCTTAGTAATTATGCAAACACAACAGGGTTTTTGCTAACTAATTCTTAAGAATATGGTTTAAAACTAGCATATGCAATTTGAAAATGCTAATAGCTCCATGCGAAGCCGGTTGCAATGTTAAATTCCTCATCGCTTTTGAAAATGGATGATTGCAATGTTACAAGATAATGTGGTTACTTTCCATGTTAAACCTAAATAAGGGTAGAGACAGCAATCTTAGTCAAAAAAAGTATAACCTGACATATTTGATTGGTGTTTAACGTTAATGAGCATAAACGGATCGTTTATTTGTTCAGTCATTATCAGCAATGATTTCGTAGTTAAACTAAGTGATTTGCGTTAAAACATTGTAATTTAATTTTACATCAATTAAACAAGTTTTTACACACAGCATTAACAATTTTTTGATTAAAAGAGAGAAATAAAATACTGTAACACTGAGGATCTTTCTAAATATCATTTGTTTTCAGATTTTGTTTTAATGTAAAAAAAACAGTTTAAAGGATGAAAGGTTAAAAAAAAGTAATTATTATAAGTAACATTAATAGTCTTATACAAATAATTTTATGTTTCTTTTATAAAAGTTCAAAGTTTTTACTAAATCATTCATATTCAAAGCTCTTGAGTAAAGCTTTTTAGATAAAGATCTCTATTATTTAAAACAAGTTTCAAAACTTTAGTTTACAATGATTTGTACGTTTGAGAAGTATGAATCATATTACTTTATTTATAACATCAAGTTTTTAATTCAAACTAAAGGCTAAATTTAATAAAAACTCATTCATAAATAAAGTTTATAGTTTTAAATTACTGCAATCAAAAGATTAGTTTTATGTAAAGGAAATATTTTGTTTTTTTACTATTTTTTATTAAAACAATATGTAATATTTTTCATATAATCTTTAAGGCGTTTTATTTTTATTGTATAATTAATATTTATTTTTGTGAACTAATAATAGAGTTTTTTTAACTTAAAAACTTAAACATTACAAAATTGCTGCACCTCATTGATTTTTAAAACTACTAGACATAAAAAAGTTAGAATGATGTACTTCACGTTAGACAATAATAACTCAACTTAACCTCTAAGTTTACAAAGTGTTTCAAGTTAAGCCTTAGTTTCGCAGCTGCATATTTTTGAGTTTTCTGTTAAAAAAATTATAGAGGTTTTTTTGCTTAGTTTGATTATGTTTATAACAGTTTCAAACATTTGTAAAACGTTTCAAAATCATCGATAAAATATTTATTATGTAAAATAAATATCTTAGGCTGTTTTTAATAAAATTAGGTAAACTTTACTAAAGTCAAAATTGATAAATTATTTATTTAAAAACAACTGCTCATTTTGGACTTTGATTTAAAATGTTAACACATGCTTTAAAATAAATAAATTTAATTTAATTTTTTTAATTTATATTTTGAAATTTTAAGTTTTATATTTTTTGCATATAAGCAAGTTCTTTAGTTAAATCTAAGCTAGTATTTGTTACGAATTATATTGTTCATAGTTATAGTTAAGTTCTCACGAAAAGTATCTTATGAAAACAATTTACCAATTTCCTGTTATTATAAACGGTAATGAATGCTAAGTGCTCTGAGTTATTATGAACATTTTCTGGTTGTTAAATATTTTAAACAAACAACTTCTATTTAATTTAAAAACGCTTAATTTATCTGAAGTAACATTAAAATACTAAAATCAAATATTAAAGTAAAACACAATTTCTAATTAAAAGAACTATTTAAAGCTATCTAGTGGTATTTTTTAAAATAAATTTAGTTAATGAAAAAACTAGGTATATATGCAACACAAAATAATAACTAATAATACAACTTAAAATGAGTTTTTTTTTAACATGTTACAAATACTTGACTTCGAAAACACTTTAACTTATTTGTTTTATACTGTAAATAGTTTAAATTATAAATGTTTATTTAGTGCAGTTATTAACTTAACTGAAAAAGCAAGCATAAAAGTTTTTAAGTCAATAACGTAAATTTCATACAGAAGATAAAACATACACTACTTTACTTTGCAATTATTTCAAAATTGATGTTTATGCGCCAAGGTCTCATAAGAGTACATAATATAAATTTTATTTTTTTTAAAGAAATATTTTTTTATGACAATGTTACAAGTATACTTCCCATATTACTAAAAAAGTTATAGCTTTGAAACCACAAAAAATACTTTTTGTAAATAAATTAATCTATTCTCTCTTTAAATTTAAACCGGGGCTAAAAGTTTGTAACAAACAAAACACACTTAAGTAGTAGGGAATGGTTTTTTGATGTTGATAGCTAGTAAACAAGCATGCAATAGATTAAAAACTTGTAATAAACCGCAGACGGTTACAACATTAAAAAATACTTGTTGACATATCAACTCATTTAACAAAATAACTTCTGTTTATTGAGCATTAATTCGCTTTTATTTTATGCTGCTCTTTTTAAATTGACGTATTAGACAAATACTTATTAATATATAATTATTACACATAAATACCTTTATTGTCAATTATTTAATAGTTTTAAGCTGCTTTATTTGTTTTCATTTGTTGTACAACTATCATTTTTTATAAAAGTTTGAAGTGCTCGAAAATTCATATTTTTTTTATAATGTCACTTTGTAATAAACCAACAGTTTTTTACTCATTTTAAAATCACAAAACTCAGCTCTAATCGCTTTATAAACTATTAAGTAATTTTTGAAACTTAATTTTAATACAAAGTTTATGCTAGGATAACTTTTCCTATTGACTAAACAAATAACAATTAAAAAACTTTAGTTATCGTTAATCAACTTTTGTAACATTAAATATCCTGATTTGAAAATTAACAAATTTATTAACCTTTTTTTTTAATATTTATTTAAAACGATTGCTTTTAGTGATAAACTATTTCTTATAAAAGTTTAGCAATAGTAAGCTTTTGAAATCATACTAGTTTTTCTGGTGGCAATTTGTATTAAATTCAATTTAAAAATTAAATTTTTTAGATATAAAACAAAACATTTAGTTGGCATACTTTATTCGTAGTTCAAAAATACAGAATAAACCGTTTTAATAAACTAAACATGTTGGTTTAGTTTTATTTTAATTCTTACTAACATTTACTTTGCTACTCTAAGTTCAATGATGAAAAATAAATAATTTTTTATTATCTATTTTGTGGTGCAGCTATTTTTATTATTAAAGAAATTGTTATATATCTTTCAATCAGAAAACTTAAAATTTAACAAACCTTTGTTTCAGTTTAATTTAAACACCTTATCAAAAGTAGTATTTATCTAAAACTAATTTAAGACCAACATCAGTTATACTTTGTTACTCATTGCATTATGATTTAATATACCTGGAAAACTTTTAACGAAAATATTAAATTTTTAAACCAAAGATCTTGTGTTAAAATTAGAATTGTTTTCATTAAATTTATGTTTTCTAAGTAAAATTAATACCGTATTATTAAAGTTGATTAAAATACTTTGTTAACCCGCTCACTTCGTTTTCTTTTTAAATATCAAGTTCTAATTAATGATTACAAGCTCATGTATTATAAGTTTAAGCATAAAAATAAGTTGTAAAATAAGGTTCACTTAAAATTTAGAAAACCATACATAAACAGTTAAGTGTTATTTAAATTTATTATAAAAATTATTGATTTAAACCATTAAATGCTGATAGAACACATAAAATAAATTTATTAACATTTTATATACAACGGTGTATTAAATTCAAGATCAATTATCAATAAAACTAAGTTTTAAATTAAACTTTTTGACGTTTGGCCGATTAATTTCGTAATTGATTACTTTGTTATTTATCGAACACACAGCTACGTCAAGTATAACTCACACTCTTTAGTTTCCTGAAGTAAAATTTTCATGTTAGAATTTTTTATCATTTTTAATTTATGTTTTGTAAAAAAAAAACTTTAACTTATGATTAAAGTTATTAAGTTTCAGTTACCCAGAAATTTAAAACTTATTATTTTAATTTAAAATATGATAATTTTCAAAGTTTTTGCAAAATTTTTCTTATTTTCTCTAAATTGAAAGTTCAGTTAGTTTAGAAAACAAAAAATATTTGATTATATATCTGTAAAACTTAATCAATCAACTTAATTTATTGCAACTCTCTACTGTTTTTAGCCAAAAAATCTTTTACGTTTTTAGTCACAGATAACAACTTGTGTGGTCTTTAAACAAGTAAAATTTTGTTTATACATATGTTTAATTAATACTTTTTGGTTATTTTTGTATATATAGATATATACGCAATGTTTACGCAAGCTTTTATTGTCTACATATGATTCAATGCATATTTCCGAACTAAGTTCCATTTTTGTTTTTTATATATTTTTTTTTTTATAAACGCGAACCTTATGAAACCTTAACTCTCTCTGTTATCTAGCAATAATTTTGCAATAACAACATTTATATTAATGTGGCCAAAAAGGTGAACGTTTTATTTAGAATTATTGTTATTAAATAAAACAGCAAACTAAGTGTTGACCACAATATTTTCTTACTTGAACAAAGTTTACAGTTTTTTTTTTTACTTTTTTGCATAATGCATTTATATCTCAGAAAAAGTAAAAATACCAACGGTTAATAAAAAAGCTATAAACACTTATATTGTTCAGTTCAAAGATGTATTAATAAATATATTTATTTATAATAACTTATTCTAGCACGTATTATAAACAATTTATTCTAGGCAGCTGCACTCAATAGTTTAAAGAGAAAATTATTCAAATAAGTTTACTTTTACTCAAATGTTTTGTCTACTAAGGGGTGGCAGTTTTGCATTGCAACTATAAATATCGCTTAATTGCGTCAGGATAACCCTAGATTATTGAATACAGACTTGCTGTACTTGATATAAATCTAGCCACAAATGTTTTTTTTTGTGAAAGTAAAGTCTTTAAAAACATATTAATAACAAAAACATCAAAAAATACGATTTTTTATATTGATAGCTGATATTAAATCGTCTTTTTGTAACAGCTTTATATTTTTACTGAAACAAATTGAAAAATCAAAGTTGATCAACTGATATAAAATAAATCAAGCTTTCATGACTCATTTGCTTTGAACTGAAGCTCTTTAAAGTATAAAACTTTTCTTAAATGTAAAGAGGTTCAAATTTCAAACGCATGCTGTATTGGGTTTCACATTTAACATCAATCTTAAAGTAGCGGGTTATACAGGCTGTAAAATATTGAAGCTCACTTGTAGTTTAAGTACAATTTGATATTCTACTAAATAACTTTTAACAAAAAAAAATATTATTAACGTATCTAGCTTTTTATGTTTCCGTTACCGTAACGAATGTATTTTATACATGAACTATAATACAATCTATATTATCTTAGGACGGTTTTATATTTTTGACAATGCATCAAACTACTAAAAAAACGTTAAGCTCAAGTTGATAATAAAAAAAATTAAAAAGCGTTACAACAAAAATTATTTACTAAATTAAAAGCTTGAACTAGTACTTGAGCTATAATTATTATACTTAATCTAATACCAAAAAATATTAGAAAAACTAATGCTTCAGTTCTACTCTTTTGCTTAAGCAATTGTACTTTCTAATTTAAATAATCTATAATATTAATCAAAACATAACAATTTAATAGCAATAAAAAACAAATTAATAAAAGTAGCAATACAGATTTATATAAATGTATTACGCATATTTCGTTGATTTAAGCTCAATTAGTATTTATTGTCTCAAAATTAAAGCTTTGGATCAACTAATAGCTATGTTATGAAAAGTATGTTTTCGTAAGTTAAAATGTTATATGGCTTTGTAATAAATTATAGTTTTTTAAACTATTTTGTTTTATACTTAATTTGTTTTAAAATTTGTCTACTTTTAAACAAATTGAGTATAGAGTATTTTCAAAATAGTTTCATTTTTCAGTATAACGTAATTAACAATTTAAAAGCATGTGTACTAGGGTTAATACTAATGCAGAATAATAACTAGTTTATTTCAAATTACTTGTAACTGTTATCTATATTAAATTTTTATTAACGTTTCTAAGTGAGAATTACTCAAAGTATTTCGATCAAAATGTTCAAACACAATTTTATTGCCAATTCATTTTATTGGTTAAGACAAGTTAAATAAAAAAGCGATTCATTTTATAGTTTGTTAATCCTTTGGTTGTCTTAATGTAGCAATAGCTCAATTTTACTATTGACTATAAATAAAAATATAAACGTTAATGCAGTTCGTCAATAGTTTGTGTTATAGCGAATTTGAACTTGCTAATCCAAACAAATTACTGCCAAGTTTTTAGGGGATTACTTGAATATAAATTTACAATCGTATGTAGCTTATTTTTTACAAACGTATATCTTTCTACATACATTGATTTTTTACACACTATATTTTTGAAACTCTATCTACTTGGAATATTTTTAAGTTCTTTAGTATTTTAACTTTATCCTGTTCAACGAACTACGCAATAAGAAAACAGAGCTGATAAACCTGATCAATAGACCTGATGCATAAAAATACCTCTCATTCATTGATCTACACACTACTTTACACACATTTTTTTGAGATGTAAAAAAATAATTATTAAGACTAAAAGCTTTAAATTAAAAATAAGTTTAAAAAAAACAATTTAAAAAAAATTTAACTCAAAATAACAAAAAAAAAGTAGTTGTTAAACTGGTTAAAAAAAATTGCTTACGATAACAAACACGGACGTACTAGCTTGTTATAGATATCTAAAAGTACACAAAACTAATTAGTTAACGTATTTTCAAATAAATGATATACGTTTTAACTTCTTTGAATTAATAAATTTTCACATCTTTAACTAATTATTTGTGACTATTCGTTGAAATGCAGACAGACACAAAAAATTAATTAACTAGAAAATATATAAATATCATCAGAAACAAAAAACAACTGAAACTTATCTAATATAGTACTAACTTTTCATTTTTACAGTAAATTCTTTTAATTATTTAAGTTCTTAACTTTTCGGTAATTGTATTTACCTACACAAAAAATATATTAAAAAAATCTTTATTTAAAAGTTAAAAACAGTTATGGCTACAGTCTAGAGTCTAGACCAGAATTATCGAACTGGACCAAATGGCCCCCTCTGAGGTCTTGAGCAGCAAAGGCGCCAAGGAGGGCCATGAGGTCATATAATTTAAACATTATACTAGATATAGTGGAGCTGATGATGAAGAACAAAAAAAGGTCTAAGGCTGTTTAATGGTAGTATTTTGAGAATAGGAGGGGACCGTAGCTCTTTTATTTCTTTAAAGGGGGTCTTTAAAAAAAAGTTTGGGAAACCCTAGTCAAGACTGTATCAATGTCCTAAAACCGTACTAGCATACTGATGAATTTAATCTACAAAACTAATACTCTTATAGCCTTTTATTTTGAATAACTTTTGTTCTTACCTCAATTGCTATCTTATTTATTATGTGATTAATCGGTAAAATTTAGCTTTACTCTTAAAAATGATTGTGTTTTAAAATCAAATTAAAAAAGAAAGTGATAAAATAAAACTGTTTTAAAAGAATGTTTTTTTGTGGTGATGTAACACTGTAATACTTTTATAGAAATGCTTCTTTACTAATCTAGGCTTTGTGATATCATATAAGGATAGGTAATTTATCGAACAAATAGTATAAAACAAGCCGTTATTAAGTTAGTTGTGGTATTTCGTTAGAAATTTTCTTACCTTTTTTAATGAATTTGATCAAATTTGGTAACATTTTTTGAATTTTACAAATAAAATAAATTTTAAATATAAAAAGTAATAAGAGTATTTTGCTTTGGTAAATTTGTTGAAGAAATTAATGTAAAAACTATATAAAATTTGTTGTTATATAACCCAGTGAACTTGCTTCGCTAGGATCTCTATTAGCAAAAGATTAACTTTAAAGTTTGAGTTTTCAAAGTAAATGTATTTACAAAAACAGTACAACTTGAAAAAGAAAACTTTTCATTGAAAGCAAGTTAATCAAAGGTGGTTAAAAAATATTCTGTTTTTAACAAAAAATTGTGCAACCCAACAAAAAAGTCTAGACACGCCCCTGCATTACAGTTTATAATATTTGTGATATGTTATAAAACATTTTTAACTTATTTTACAAACAGGCTTAAGCAGTAAACCGATATTAAGTTAAATGTTTAATTGTTTCATTATAAAACTTCTTACTTCTTATAAACAACTTGATCGAGTTTGGTATTTATTTTCAAAATATTGTTCCAAACAAGTTAAACGAAATAACTTTATAAAAAGTAATCAGAACATCTTGGTTTAAACTAATGCAGATGATAGTTTCCGTAAAAGATCAAAACTAAAACTTAGCTTAAGTGTAGTGCTATTTTCTAAATTGGCTATGGCAACTTAGCAGATATCCGTAAAAAAAATCATAATCTTTTTTATTCAATGAATAACTTAAATAACGAAACTGTTAGTAATAAATTGCCAGCCCATATTTATAGTTTACTATCTTTTTTTTTTGAATTTAGCATTAATTTACGGTTAAACTGTAATACAAGCAAATCGTTTACAAATATCATCCTTCCTAATACTTCTTATATAAAGTTTAGCACACAAGTTAATTTTTTTTGATCAACATTATTTTCAGTCTTCTAAGTGTAAAAGAGTAAAAATTTTAGAAACGCTAGACTTAAGGGAGCCTTATTAAAACGGATCTGATTTGTAAACAAGTATGCATTAGATAAACTTTTCATGGCCAACTGTGAGCTTGTTGCAACCAAATCAAATCGCTTGTGACAACTAATTTTAATCTAAGTCATTGCGGTAAAATATTTTAATAGAAAAATTAAAGTATCCAGTTGTTAAAATTTTCTTAATTTCTGTTTTCTGTAGTAGAAACAACTTAAACCATTTTCGGTTAAAGAGTTTTAACATAGGTTACTTAGGTTTTAAATTAATCAAAAATTTATAGTTCAACTTAGTCAAATTTCTAAAATAAAAAATGTTTTTAAGTTTTTTAAAAAAATTCTAAATGAAGGAATTGTCTATTTAAAAAAATAATTAGTTGTTATATAGTTTTTGATATTACAACTAACATATGATAAAACTTGATTATGATCGTTATAGTTTCTAATAAACAATGAAAGCTTTATACTTAGATATACTTAGGTACAATTTAAAAGTTTTAGCTAAAAACAATAAATAAGGCAGAATGAATGTATTTTAGATTAATATTTTTTGGCCACAAAAACCTAAGTTTAAAAAAAAAATAAATGAAAGTCTAACTAAGCGTTTAACATCTTTTCGTTAAATCTTGTTAGTGCTTATTAAGTGCTGCTAGAATAAAAAAACTTTTTTCTTAGCAATTTCGAATAATCAATAAGTAAAATTTGAACATCAACTTTAAAAGAAACTAAACGTTGTCGTTAGATTTTCTAAACATAAAAATTTAACAAAGCATTTTAACAAGTAAGCTATTTATTTTTAAGAAAAATAGATGTAATTTTTATATTTACCGTAAATTTAATATTTAAATAAAGTCTGACATACTTACCTAGATATAATAAGAAACTTATAAAATTACTCCATTACATAAGAACAAAATATACCAATGCATTCTTCTTAAATATGCCGAAAAAGTATGTTCGTTTTAAATAGAAAATTACAGAATACTAAAAATTCTTACAAAAAAACTATCTAATTTGAACTTTACAATTATTTTTTGTCTCATTAAACACTTTTAAGAAATTTGATGCTAGTTTTAAATGTATAACACCAACAAATAATAAAATAAACTAATTGTTATTTTTTAAATAAAGCCTTTAAACAACCATATTAATAACTTTTACTTTAAAAGTTTACGTAAAAACCTACTTTTTTTGATAAATTTTTATTAATATGTTATTTCTTTAGTAACTTTTTTAGTAATTTATCTTGATGAATTTTAAAACTTTAAAATTATTCAATTTTTTACATAAAAGCTGAAACGGAAAATATCTATAAAACATAACAAAAAACCCATCTAAAAAATTATTCAAATTAGCTAATATAAATCAACTTTAAGTGGTTTATGTTAGTTTGACCAGTACAACTGTTTTTTTTACACTGATTAATTATTAAATAAACAATTTTAGCTAAATATTAAAAAAAATATAAGAATTTTATATAATTTGTTGAGATAACTTTTTCATAAGATGAGATAACTTTGAGATAACGTAAGTAAAATTAAATAGTTAAAAATAAAGTTGTTTAGTTGTTTTTCAAAAGTTTTAAGGATAACTACTCGCAGTGCGTGAGGAATAATTTTGAATTTAAAAGGATTTGAGCTATAGTAGTAGTTTTTTTTAAAGTTAACTTTTAAATATTTCGAGATACTGAGCATGATTTGAACAAAATAGTTAAAAAAATAAACTAAAACTTTAATAAATCGAAATAAATCTAAAAAATGAATTAATACAAAATTACGTTGTTTGTAAGAAAACTACTTAAGTGTATCTACTTGACCTAAAGCATATGTCAGAAAAAACATTTCAAAATTAGTTTTGTGAATATATTCAAAAATTTCACTCAAAAATTCTCATTATCACAACTTTAGATAATTGCTTATACTTTGCAATCCTGATACTTTTTAAATCTAGAGCATTTCAAAGTATATAACAAATACAATTGATTGTATATTAGCAAATCGTTAACAAGCAGACAAAATAAACTTTTTTTTACTTATTGTGGTTTTAAAAGTGTGATGAAATTGTTTTATTGAATGTTATTTAAAACGTTGTGAGCAAATTTTGCATTTCAGTTACAAATTTATCTCATAAAATCACTCGTGCAATGTAAATAACGGAAAGTTTCAAAACGTGACTTCAGTTGTCAACAAAAAATTTATCCCGTCGCTAAGCGATTTAATGAATTTACCATAAAAATGTTTCTGAAAAAAAAAGAACGTTCCAAAAGTTTTTAACTTTTACTCTGAAGAAACGAACGGCAGTTAAGTAGTATGACATGACAATATTTGATTGATTTGTAACTGACGTTAGCGAGCATATAATCATCAAGTTATCGTTCACTATTACGCCATAATCAGTGATTATTTCATGGGTAACTTAATTGATTTTAGATAATCTGTTGTAGTAGTTAAGTAGCTTCTGAACAAGCAAGAAAATTAAGATGTTTTAAATGGTAAATTGTAAGATCAAACCTACGTAATTTAACAATTCTGATTAGGTAAATGTCTTAGCTTCTAAGCACTTTCAAGTAGTTTTTATTGATTCTACATTATCGTCTTAAGTCTTTTATTACAAATTAAATGTATTTATTTAAATTTTAATTTTATACAATTGCTATCTTTTTGTTCTGTACGGTTACAAATACTGCATTCTACTTTTTTATAAAACATCTGAAAAAGTGTTGACTATAATTAATACTTTAAAGTATACCACATCGTATTACTTCATTTGGTGTTATTAAATCGTTAATGACATTGAAAATGATTAAAGGGCATTGTGCTGTTATAAAAACATACTAGAATTTGAAAATTAAATTAAGTTCATGACTGTAAATACTTAAACCTTAATTATTTTGTTTACTTCTAAGTTCTTCTATACTAGCAGTTTAAAGATATTAGAAATGTTTTTCGTCAGTTTATATACATACCAGGGGCGTAGCGTGGGGAGGGACGCTGGCGCATGCTTGCCACCTAAAAAAAATAAGGAAAAAAAATGCAATATCTTCATCCTTTATTGCTTTTTTTTGCTTAATTTGTCTTTTTTCAACTATGTTTTTTAATATTCGAAAAGTAAAAGAAATTTCGAATACCAATTAGTGACAACTTAGGGAAATTACCCAGTATACTGATTCGGTGCGTAATTGCAAATGCGCACCGATGTTGATGAAAAACTCCATAAGGAAAAAATTTATAACTTCATTAACTTCATAAGAATTTATACTCAAACAGTACGCAACTAGTTAGTGCACCGCAGTAGTATAACCTTATGAGAGATTTATTTACAAGGACAAATGCTAAGATATTGTTAACAAACCATAAAGCTAAACCTGTTATATAGTGATAATGATTAAAGAATAAACAAACTGTAGTAAAAACAGCAATAAACAACTGCTAATAAAATAAAAATAAATTGATAATAAGAATAAAAAATACTAACAACATAATTTAAAAGAAAAATAACAAAAAACAGAAAAAAATAAAAAAATAAATTAAAACAAGAAATAAACAAACAGTTCATACTGTGATTACAGTTTTAATCTCACTATACAAAAAGTATTGTTAAGTTAACTAAACTTAATTATTTTTTTAAGTAATTTTTTTTATTAAGATAACAAACAAATCAAACTTTTTTATTTTATCAGCCATAAGGTTTAAAAATTAATAAATTTTTGTAGCAAGTTATTTTAAAATTTCTTCAGTCACATCATGAATAAATTTGTAGCAACTTGTAAAATCGAATTTTTTACAGTCAATTTTTAGTCTAAAAAATATAATTGATTAATTTTAAATTTAAATTTATTTTGTTTTAAATTAAATTTTTAATGATATTTTAAAAAAAGGTTCTTTCTACCAACTGTTTGTAGTATTAAAAAAATGCCATTCCCTAAAGATCTTAGAAAAACTGACTTTAAGATAAGTGAAAAGTTATATTTCTTGTAAATTTTTAAAAGCATTGAAAAAGTTGACCTTAAAAAATTTATCTTTCAAACATTCTGTTTTGTATCAGAAACATTTAGTAAAATCTTTCCACACACTCAGGATAACTCAGGATTTTATGAAGTTTTGGAAAACTTTAGTATGACTCAGTAAAAATCATTATAACTCAGAATGTTTTAAGTATTTTTTAGTTCAGGCTGACTAAGGATAGACTTGTTTTTTAACTCAGGGTAGATTTAGTGGTTTTAAAAGCTTTGTTATAAAGCTTAGTTTCTATTAGTTTGGAATAATAAAAAAATTCTGTAAAAGAATTTAAAATGCTTATGATGACACATGACATTTTAAAACTAACTCAGGACAGTTATTCTGACTCAAAGAGTGGCAAGGCAATCCTGATATCTTCAAAGTTAATTGCTTTGTTTTTTTTATAAATTTTGTTTTATAATACTAAAGAAATAGTAAACGTTTGTTTTCATTAATTTTGAGATTATTATTTAAAAAAATATGCATAGTAATATAGTAAGGAATGTTGCAAGTATAAAAATATGTCAGGTAGGAAAATTATCTGAAGTTCAAAAGCTTGAATTGAAAAATAGCAGACCAACACCAGATATTGCTATAATTCAAGACTGCAGTTCAAGTGGTATGAAATTTTTTATTTTAATTTTGTTCATATTTCAGATTTACTTTATTTATTAAGATTTATTTTTACAGTTTTATATTCTAATATAGGTAAAAATATAGAAGTTAAAAAAAACTAGCTCTTTAGATTTCTCCAACAAAAAATTTTAAACTTTCAATTTTAATACTAAAGATCTAACATTTTTATATAAAAGATAAAGATAGTATATTAAAAGCTGCAACAAACTAAAAGTATGAGTTTTTTTGAGTTTATACATTTTTTTTTGTTGATATAAAATAGACATTGATCATTATTTAGAAATTGCACAGAGAAAAATGCTTTGAGGTATTAATATTTATACTTAGTTGACTATTTATTTGTTAGCAACATAATAGCCATGTTTTTTAGAAATTGATCTTATTTGAAAGATTTTTTTTAAGCTTTAAGATTCTTTGCGTTGTTTTACAAAATTCGAAATATTTTTTGAGATATGACCAGTCAAAATCGGGCCGCATAATAGGTTACCTATTGGAAGGAAAAACTAAAACAGCGAAAAAAGGCTAGTTTGTTTAAAATCTATCTCCTCCTACATTTTTCAAGCAATCTTCTTCAAACTTTAACAATAACAGAAAAACATTACTAGTGAATTTAAAAATTTGTAGTAAAAATATTTTTTTTTTGAAAGAAAAAGATTTTTTTTTAATTTTTTTTATAAAATTTTTATATATTTTAATTATCTAAATTATAAGTAACATTTTTTTCTTGTAATTTAAGAAACATTTTCTAAAATTTGAAGATGATTGCTTGAAAAATGAAGTAGGAGATAGATTTTTAGTATTTTTTTAAATTTCCGAGAAAATTGACCCCGAAAAACTTGCGGCCCAAAAGTTTTAATTAAGGGGATTTTTTGAAAAAAATTTGCGCATCCCCTGACCAAAATACCACGCTACGCCACTGATACATACTTATAATTTTTGTAAACTTAGTTTTAGAAATCTTTTTAGGTACAACATTTATGTTGAAGAAATTATTTTGTTTTAATCTGTATCTATGCCTTTTCACTACTTAAATACAAAACAGTATATGTTTTCCCATACTTTATCAAGTTATATTTGTTCTTACAATTAACTACAGAAAGTACGTAACCCAATCTTGTAGCTGGTAGACACTAATAATAAAATGTGTTTTAAACTTTGATTATTTTTTTAGTTTAGTTTTTAAATGTGCAACTAAAGCAGGCTACTGTTTTTAACCCGGGTCGATCCGGTTTAGAAGTGCTGTAAATATTTGCTTTGCGCTTCAAAAGGTCTCAGTGAGGCAAACACAATAAAAACTAATTAATTACTCTGTTTCAACCTATTAAAACTAGAAAAATTTCCCATAAGTTATCGGCACCAATTTTTTTTTTAAGTTACCTTTAACGATATGAAATTTAACTTACTAAGTCATATTGCATTCATAACTCGATACTGCTTGTTTCATTTTATCTTAAATACATATTCTATAATGAAAAAAGTACGCATACTGCATATTTTGTCTCTACTTTTCTTATTGATAAAAAATATACGTTACGGGAACGTTGCTATTAAGTTAGATTTTTTGAATATCAAGAAGTTTTAGTAAAATTTCTTTTAAATTTAGCTATTTCTAAGGTTAACTAAACTTAATTGCAAAATTTTTTTTATATATTTAATTTTTTTTGTAGCTTCCTGTTTTTATAATATAAACAAGTACTAAAACTTTATTTTTTCTTTTTATCGCACAAATTTTTAAATATGTTTTGACATTCATAAAATTCCCTTATATTATTTAGAACACCGCTTTTTTGTTTCAAAAAAAATTTAGCTTTTGCCCTATATTAAGTATAATTTTTGCAGACAAGTTTACTGTCATTTTTATTACTAGTTACATTTTATGAACTAAATGAATTAAAACAAATAGAAATGAGAAAATTTTCAGTTTAATTTTGTGTAGATAAACTTTAATGAACTTAAAAATATGCAATAAGTTAAATAATTATCGAAACAGCAAACATTAATTGGAATAAGTTCTAAAATGAACATTTTTTAATGAATTTTTAACATATTTTTAGTGGATTCAAGCTCAATTGACTTTTATTGTCTAGTAAATTTCACAAGTTTATCAAACAAAATACTTTCTTGGTAACTTCAAATTTGGTCTTCCTTCAAAGTACTAACACGTGAAATGAAACATTTTATCGAAGTTTAAAATTAAAAAATTAAAATTTTCTTTAGCTGAGCAAGCATACCACTATTTTAAAAATAACCTATCGGGTTCGAAATACGTTTGAGCAGTTTAAAGTTATGAAAAAATTACTACATAAATAAAGTTCAGCACTTGTATCTCATTATCCAGTTGTAGATGCAACAAAACGTGGATATTGTTAGCATTAAAAATCAAATTAAGTTTTTAAAAGTATGATATAAAAAATGTGTTAAGTATTTCTTCAATGATTAAATCGACATTTATGACGTTTTTATTCGGTATTTTGTAAATTTTTCATTAAATTAAATTGAGTGGAAAGAACTCTAAAAGATATTTTATAATGTTTGCTTTCAAAAAGTTTAAATAAAAGTTTTATTTCAATAAAACTAAGTTATACCAGTGGCTTAAAAATTAACAAAATAAATATAAAATCAACATACTTCCTGCTTTTATGAGCCTGGATTGCACATTTAACATTTATTGATGATTCAGTTGTAATTCATGTACAAAACATGAGCAGAAACATTCTGCTCAATAGCAAGCCTTTTAGGAACTTAATTTAATTTTTGCTGTTTATATAACGAAGCGGTTTTTTTTAATTAAACTTTTATACAATATTAACTAAAATATTCTACATGAAATAAGTCAATAATTAATTCGACGAAATGTTCTCTAAGGTGGAAGTTTTATTTAAATTATTTGTGAGTAAAAAACTTACGATGTATTGTGGTATTGCAAATAGTAACTATTTACCATTCATAGCTTGCATTATATACAATTTACACCTAGTTTTTAAAACTTATGTTTTTGTAAGAACAGGATTATTTAAGGATATAATTGCAAACAGGACTGTTTGCAATAAAATAATGAGTTTACATCTTTTTAAAATGGTTTTAATAAGTTTTGTTACAATTCACAGAAATGTTATGTTTGCTTTTAGTTATTTATCTAATTTATAAGTTTTTAATACTAATACTGACTATGCAACAAATTACAAACTCATAAATGTTAGCAATTAAAGTTAATTGAATTAAATTTTTAGTCAATCATATTTGTTTGAAGTTTATTACGTAGCTTCAATGTATTCAAGCTAAATTAACTTTTATTATCTGATTAAATTTAGAAGCTTATAAGATTACTTTTTTATTAAAATTTTCTTCTACATTGATTTACAGTTTAATGCGTAAATTTTTTTTTTTTAAACAACGGCTACTAAAGCCTAAATAAAATATTAAATCAAAAGACTATTAGAAATAAGTACACAACAAGATGTTACACATAACACATTAAAAAAGTATTAATCATTTTATCCTTAAACTTAAACAATAAAACAGAGAGAAATGTTTTCTTAGCTAAGCAAACATTTGAAACTCAGGATCTATATTTCTCAGCTTTAAAGCACGTTTGATCAGTTTATTCAAGATAATAGCGAAAATGAAGTACTTGAAATTTTTTGAAAATGTATATTATGTCTCATCAAATAAATTATCCAGTAATGATAGCAGTAATGTCGTCAAAATCCAACTTAAGATGATAACAAGCGTAAAATAAACTACTAATATTTTTTTATTTTTTATTTTAACTATTTTAACATCATCTCAAAACATTAAATGTAATACTTAAAAACTTTCAACTAGAAATAAGACTTTATACAACGTCAAAAAAAAAAACAAATAATTTACTTAGATCCGTCTTACGTAATTGCACAATTTTAACTGAATTGTATAAGTTTGAACTGAAAAATATCTCTTTTGTATAGCTAAAGTACTTCAAAAACATTTCAATCATTGTTTCATTTTGTTCTTGCTTGTAGATACAAAATACATGTGGGTTACATAAACGACACCTAATATTAAATAGTCTCGATGTTCTTTGCAAACAGCTATTCTATAAATTTGAAAACTACAAAACATGTATTAAAAATCTTAAATTAATTGTTTTTTTAATTATAAGTACTTAAAGAACTAACTAATACTACTGTAAACAGTGCATTTTTATCAGTCTAAAGAAAAAACTCAAATTTTTATGAATAGAACTACATAGATAAGAGTAACTTACGATTTTAATAAAGTCTACTCTAGTTATGATGATTACGGATACTATACGCTTTACTGTATTAAGATTATGTTTAAGGGAACAGGTTAAAATAGCACGAAGACAAAATTGCTCGAGAGCAAAAAATTGCACGAAGATGCTTTTACACGAAGACAAATTTGCACGAGGGAACAAAATTGCACGAGGGGATAAAATTGAAAAAATATAACTTTGCACCAAGGGTAAATCTTGCACGAGAGTAAAAAAAACAAAAAAATGTATATATATAAAACAGACAAAAAACTAAAAGATAATTTAATGAAAAAAAAAAAAAGTAAAAAGTTATTTACCTCTTAAAACTTCTTATTTACACTTTATTTGTTTTAACATTATTAAAATATATTCATTAAACTAATTCAGTTTTACAAAAATCTTTTTTGAATGTAGAAATTAACTAAAATTTAACACCATAACTCTCAGTTAATATTAGTTTAAATAACATTTTATGTATAAAATAATGCTCATATATATTTTTTTAAACGTCAGATTATGTTTTATTTGATAATGATGACAATTAAATAATAACTTTTAGGTTGATTTGAAAATATAAAATAAACTAAATGAATAAAGACTGTTTAATAAAATTAAAATAAAATTATGGTTTTCTTTAATGTCAAAACATTCTGTTAGATAGACTTAACTTTAACATATATTTAAATAATTTTATGTTACCTGAAATAATTAATCTATTTTTAAATTACTATTTGGCATTATTGTTTCAGTTTAGATCGAATATTGTATAAAGTAATTAGTATTTTAGTAACAAAAAATAAATAGCAATAAGTCAAACATTCAAATTTTAATTGAGGTATGTTTACATAGTGTATTTTTGTGTAAATAAGTTTAACTAACATTTAGTTGTTCGATCACTTTTGAATATTGATAAACTAAGACACTTTTCTTGATTAATTTTATACTTTATTATAGTTTTAGAGTTTATTTCTGTATAATTTAATACAAAAAAAAATTAAACATAAATTAGAAAATGTTGTTTTCTGATTACATGTAGTTAAAACTACCGTATATTTAAAACAGTTTTACTTAAAATTAAACCTAGTTAGCCGCAATTTGAAATATACTTTTATTTTCTCAACAATAAGCAATCAAAAAGGTCAGAAGTGTTTTATTAGTTATCAAACACTTGAAATTTATTTTTGCGATTCATAACCATGTTTAATTATTTTTTAAATTTAATCAGGAATTTTACTAACTTAATAAACGGTTATAAACAGTTAATTTAATAAACGGATTTAGTAAAGTTGCTTTAAATTTATTTATGTAAAAAAACAATTTAATTACAAACTTAAAACAAAATAATGAAATGGTCTAAGACACTAGTTTTAAGTTGAGTAATAAATGAATTAATTTTGCGCAACCACGCGTCGCCACTGCCATCAACTTATAACTTACAATTAATTCGTGTTTCAAACTTATACAGATTTCTAAGTTTAAACTAACTGTTATTATATATGTGCTAATAAATACTATCTAAAAATTTAAGAACTATTATATTTTGTTAATTATTGTCTGTTGCTTACGTTTTTTATTGGCTTAAAGTTTTAAGTAACACGACCCTACTTTTTTTAAGCATAAAAAAGAAACATTTTGTAATAACCTAATATAATACATAAAGTCAAATTAGTGACTATAAAATATTTTTTGGTACAAAGAATACTACCCAAAGTAAATGTTTTCCGTTCACATTAAACAACAAATTGGACAAAAAAGTTTAGGTATTTTAGTTATTGTCGTAAAATCTAAAAACTTAATACTAAAATAATTGCAAACATATATTTAATTACTAAGTAGCTTTCAAATTTTAACGCGATTAAATGTCACTAACTAGCTGGCACAGACGCTAAAAGATTAAAAGAAAAAAAAATGAAAAAAACAGTACTTCTATTTTGGCCTACTTTTCAACATATAAAAAACTTTATTACTAAAAATAAGTAAGTTAATTTAAATTAATCCTATTAAGTTTAAAATAAAAATGAGTTTAGCTTAAATGAAAAAGTTTTGCTATAAATTGATAATAGTTATTTTATAATGTTTAATGATCGTTTTGAAAACATTTAAAAAAGATAGTTATTTAAAAAAAAAAGAATTTAAAGATACTTAAAACTCTTTTTATGTTTTACTATTGAATCTCAAACTGTTTAATAAAATCAACTGTAAACTTACTCAGTTTGTTTAAACAAAAATATATGTCTGTTTGTGTATAAACAAAAACTTTTTCTAAAAAAATACATGTAAGTTTACAAAAAACTTTCCACTAAAAATGTTATAAAAAAGAGATGTACAAAAGAAATAATTATAACAGCTCGTTAAATTTTATAAGAGGTGTACTTGATAAAACATAAACGTTTATTATTGAAAAAATTATTTTGTTTAAACTTAGTGCACAACCGTGTTGAGTAAGATATATTCAGCAACATGTTATGATTTTGAACAAGTATGTAAAATAAGCATAGATGATTGAAAATTCCAGTTTAAACTTTTTTAATTCCTTTTTTTTTCTGGATTTAATTTGGAAAGTTCAGTTCAGAAATTGTATAAGTTGAATTCGCTTTATGCACTAAGTGTCAATAAATCAGAGTTTTTAAATTATTTAACAGTAATGTGGTTACATTTTATTAAAAAAGCAGAGCCTTTAGTTTAACCCTCAAACTCTTGCCTTCTTTTAATCAGCTATATTCATTGTTCATGCACAAATTGATGATTTTGTCCTAAGTTTTTGTAATGTTTTATTGACTTAAAAGTTTGAATATAAAAACATTACTAAATACACTAATCTGATTTAATAATATGCAGTAACAAATGCTTCGGTGAGTTGAACCCTAGAATCGTTGATTCTTAAACTTATTATTTTTATTTTGTACATATTATATTCTTTTTTCAATTCATTACTTACAAAAAATAACTATGATCAACTTATTCTTTTAAGAATCGTTAATAACGTTTACTTATATACTATTAAATTAAATAAGACAAACAAATTAAGTTCTTTTGTGTTTAAAAATCTTAACCACAAATCAAGAACAATAGCTCATGCAATGTTCTGCGACTATTCGACCTCATTAGGACTAACCAGGCATAAAAAGTATAGCGGTAGATACAAAGTACTGCTTTATGTCTTATGAGATCTTCGGTACTATTATACTTTATTACTAGTGATGTTAGAATTTACACGTTGCAGGCCGTTTTGAATACATCAATTTTAAAGAAATAACTGTTTTTGTGTAACTTTATCAAATTAAAATGAGTTACTTTTAGTTTTTTGTTTCACAGAAAATGCTTAAGTCTAATAAATACAAAATACTTGCTCTAGTTCTAGCACTTTCGCTCTTGGCAACATGCGTTTTTTTGTTACTTCGTGACAATTACGAGTTTTCAGAGAAAAGCTTCAGGCAAAGCTACGTGCTGGGAAACTGCGGCCTCGTTGCCGCGATGGCCACGTTGGCAAGCAACAAGGAGCTGTACGACCAAGTGGTGACGTCGGGTCAGAACTTCAGACGAGGCAGCCGACAGCGTAATTTCGAATTCAACATTTACAAGCTCGGAAAACTTCATCGGGTCGCGGTTGGTGTAGGTAGTTTACCGAGGAACAAAGAAAACGAGTTGATTTACTCTGGCAGTAACAACGATGACTTGATCGGCCCGCTGTTGGAAAAAGCCCTGGTCGATCTGCATTTTGACGGCGATTATAAATCAACTCACGCGATCCGTCCTTCATTTGTTTTATCAAGCTTCACCAACAGCTACTACGAAGATTTCCCAAGCGTGTCGATCGACTTGACATTTGACATAAGTGAAGTGATCGACCACGGTTTGAAAACTAACTCCCCGATGGCGGTTGGCTTTAAGGAAGACACACCTGACGGATTGTTATTAACAAATCATTATTATACTTTAGTTAATGTGACAAACAATGTAGTGAAGCTCTACAATCCTCACGGTGAATATCGTTTTATACCAGAAACTTACTTCTACAAAAACTTGGTGTTGTTTCAAATTTCTTATTCTAAAAACAAAATATTTAGGTTTCCTATAGTTGAAAATTTCGTAGAAATCCCCGAAATCTGGCCTGCAGTGAAGCAGAATGAAAGTATAAATTTTAAACAATATAACTTAGTAGTTGATGAAGATTACACAGATTTGCTAATAAACCTAATTTTCAAAAAGGATCCTAACACGGCTATAGAACCGCAAATATTCATTACGACAGACCACGATAACGTAGATGACAACCAAGTGATTGAATCTTCAGTGTTCTACCATAAGTACGAGTCTGGCAAAAACATCAAGCATTTTTCCTACTCTTTGAGAGCGAAAATGAAAGGCGGCAGGTACAAAGTAGTGGTGGCGCTGTCTGAATACACAGGTCTTCAAAATTGTCGCTCTTGTTCGGAGTATTTACGAAATGGCGGGAAAGAGTTTTTGTTTCGTCTTGCTGCTTCAAAGAACTGTTTGGTTGAAAAGTCTGTTGAAAAAGAAAGTGAAACAGTTAAACGAGTGCTTACTGATTGGGAAAGAAAAAATATAATATGGCAACTTATAAGTTTCTAATTTTTATTTATGTTTAAACTTTTTTGATTTTCTACTATGCTAAAGAGTAAAAGATCGTACAAAAACTATAAAACCATCAAGATACTATACCAGGCTGTTTAATAGTAGTCAAGTAAGTAAATTTAACGTTTTACAGAACATATTTATATTTATAAAAGTCATGTTTTTCAAAATATTATAATTTTTAATTTAATGTTACTTTATCTAGATAAATTATATCACAACTCAAATAGACGTATAAAATAACCTAATAATCTAAATGTACTTACTTACTTAAATAGTGTTTCGCGTTTCAAAAACAGCCATTATTTTTTATAAGCAGCATAACATGTTTTTAAGATATTCGTGCTTTTTTGAATAAATTCAATCAAATTCATAAAAAAAATCTTTTAGATTAAAATGAAGTCTATATTTAAAAATTCGTTGTCCTTACATTTTTATCACCAAGTAATTTTATCAAAACATTGCGCTGTTTATTTAAAAGCTTCTACACATTTAAAATAGACTTAGAAATTAACGACTAGTATGAAAAAGATTAGTTTACTTTATTAAATCTATTATAACTGCTTATAGTACAATTTGAATTCGTGTTTTTTCAATAGATATAACAAATGGGACTTATTGTAAGCAAAATTTCAACAATAATTGTGCATATTAGGGCTTGAAATTAGTAAAATAAGCATTCATTTTTATTTTATTGTAAAATTTTTACGATTTGGTTTTTATTCTCTAGAATTATACTACTAAATTTATCAAAAATTTGAATAAGTATAGAAGATAAAATATATTCAATATTTAACTTATTTTTTATGCGACAAACCTAAAGAACTAATCAAACTGTCAAAAATGTTTATGATAGTTTGCTTTTAATGTGTTATATTGTTTGTTTCAGTTTTCTTAGCTTTTAAGAAAAAAAAACTTTACAAGTTTTAATTATCACTATTTTTAAGCTCATTGATTTTTTATACCTGTTTATCATCTTTATAAATAGAAACAAATAACACTTGTCTCAAAAATACTCTGACGTAATGCTTAATAACACATAACTTTTAGCTTAAGTGAAGTAATTTCACACTGATCATTGAGTAAACTAATACTTGCGTTTTTAGTGTTATTAGCAATTTAACCTTGTTATTGTTCGAAAAATGAGTGTTATCAATACATTTTTCTCTTTAAACATAGTTTTAGTTTGCTGTTGATCAGTAATACTTTTAGTGGGTTATGTAAGTGTATAGATGTGAAGTAGTTTATAAAAGTCTGACTGTTTGTTGTCCTAAAGAAACATTTATTAATGAGATCAAATAAGGCAGGGTTTCCCAAAGTTGACCATGGCAGAAATTTGGGGGGTATGAGAAGCAAAGGGGCCAAAGGGGTCCATGAGAAAATAATTTGAAACTTAAACTTGGCGTTCTGGAATTTATGATTTAGAGCAAAAAAAAGTTCTTAAATATTTTTAATGCTATTTTTTTGAGTAATCTTGTTGGAGTGTATCATAGCTTTTTTAATTTCTTTTAAAGGGGCAATTTAAAAAAAGTTTGGGAAACCTTGAAATAGAAGTAACTTCTAATGTTGTGAAATTTTTTTTAATTGAGGCTTCGTCCCACTTTTTAAATGGAAATTTTCTTTTAAACGTTTAGATTTAATTGCAATACTTAAAAAAGGTCCTACACTACCTAAGCTCTAAACAGCCATAGTGTTTAGTTAGTTTTTTTTTTTTCATTTTCCACACACCCACACTGAAAACACTACGCGTCGCCACTGGTGGCTTCGAACGCATTTATGATAAAATGGATGGTGAAACTTGTACTTATTTGACTAAATACAGATCTTTTATGGTGTTTTAAAATGATTTTATAAATAGTTATAATAATAGTTTTTTACTATACGTTTCTAATTACTACTAAAGTTTATTAAAAAAAAACAAATTAAAACTTTCGTTACAGAATAACTTTACTTGTTTTTGTACTAACTAAGATTTTAAGATTTAATATTGCAAGGTTAAAAGACAATATTGTATAAAATATTTCGTATCTCAACTATAATGATGAATAGAGCTGCAGTCACTAAAAAGTTTATTGTTAGACTAAATGTAAAAACTAGTTCAATATATTTACATAGTGTCAGATTAACTTTTTTTTTAAGGTTTTAAAAGTTGAATAATAACCATTTAAATTAAAAAAAATAAATTAGTGTTTTTTACAACCTGTAATTTTAAAAACATGTAATTTTTATTGATACGCCCATCTATAAGCTAAAAATTAGGTGTTGAAATAATGGTTTTTCCATTATAAAAATCACAATTTTTATACATTAAAGTTTATTGCAAACAAAATACAAAATAGAAGTACTTTTCGGACACGCTCTTCAGTATTTTTTCGTGTCAAAACAAGCTGAAATAATGATTTACTGATAAAAACTAATAAAACTAAGTATTTAAGAAAACAAATTAAATTTAACACAATAGTAATAATTAACAAATTAAGGCAATCGTTTAATCAGAAATAATACAAATGTAACACAACTTTACTAATCAACTAATTTTAGTTCAACGAATTAAACAAAATGGTCGAATAAACAAATTTCTTTTGTTTACAGAGATCTGGCTTTAAGCTTAAAATGTATATAGCTTCTAAAGTTTTTAGGTGAAATTCATTACGAGCAACTGATATTATTTTGAAGTTATCCACTTTATAGTTTTCGACACACTTAGGATTAGTAATCATTATAAAATCAATAAATTCTGATTACTAATCCTAAGTGTGTCGAAAACTATAAAGTGGATAACTTCAAAATAATATCAGTTGCTCGTAATGAATTTCACCTAAAAACTTTAGAAGCTATATACATTATAAGCTTAAAACCAGATCTCTGTAAACAAAAGAAATTTGTTTATTCGACCATTTTGTTTAATTCGTTGAACTTAAATTAGTTGATTAGTAAAGTTGTGTTACATTTATATTATTTCTGATTAAACGATTGCCTTAATTTGTTAATTATTACTATTGTGTTAAATTTAATTTGTTTTCTTAAATACTTAGTTTTATTAGTTTTTATCAGTAAATCATTATTTCAGCTTGTTTTGACACGAAAAAATACTGAAGAGCGTGTCCGAAGAGTACTTCTATTTTGTATTTTGTTTGCAATAAACTTTAATGTATAAAAATTAGGTATTAAAAATCAGAATTATTCGCTTAATGAAACATTACCAGAAAACATTTTCAACGGATTAGCTTGAATAAATTAAAGATAACTTAAATTAACTAGCAGTAGCAACTAAGAACGACATTTTAGTTCATTTAGTTTTTTGTTAGATTGTATTAACTGACTTTTCAAAATGATGTGCTATGGTAGAAACACCTACTTGACATATCAACATACTTAACTTTTTTAACAAAAGTATTTTGGTTTAAACTTTTTAAAATACTTTTAAAACAAGAAATATTATTGTTACAGAAATATTTATGTGTACATTTTCAATAAAAACCAAATTTAAGCTTGACCGATAATGCTGAAAAACTACAACTTCAATATTTTATCTGAAAAATTATTACTTTACTATAATTTTAGGAAAAGCAATTCGTGTTCCATACACTTTAAAAATGGAAAAACAAGTGTATTTATTTAAGCATGGAAAAATAGGTGTCTTCTCTAAATAAAAACTAAAATCTAATGTTGCATGTTAAGTAATGCAATGTAAATAAATTATCAAAATCTTTAAGAGCTGTGGTGCATAAATGTATATGAGAAAGAATTTTTTTTATAGTAGCATAAAATCTTGTAACTATGGTCGAATAATTAGGTTCATTTACAGTAGCTGTAATAATTAAAAAAAAACAATAAACTTTCTATCACATATCATTACAGCTCATTACTAACGAATTTGATTTTAGTTTCAAATACGAAGTTTATGCACACTGTAAATTTATCTACTGGTCACCTCGGTTTAAAACTGCTGTAAATATTCGAATACGCTTTAAAAGGTCAGTGAATGGCAAACAAATCAAAAACTAATTAATTTTACTGTTCAACAAAAAATGTTAGTTTTTTGTTAACCAATCGATTTATTGACGGACTGTATATCAAATTGTATCAGGCTTAGTTCAACAAGCATCAATAAAACTTGTTTTTTCAAGTATTTATCACATAGTTTGTCTTAAAGCAACTGCTTTTTTAAGAATGTTTTTTTATTATTTTTATATTAACTACATACATTATGCTAAAAAAAGAAGCATATTGCAATTTTTAGTTAATCTATGCCTATCTAATTAAAAAAATTCAAGCAAAACTTTTAAGCATTTTTTTCAACTTAAGCAGTTGAAACAACGAATTTATTTAAGTTCAGTCAGTTAAATACTTATTATATTTGAATCCAAATGGATACCGAAGTCATTTAGCTCAACCAATGAAAGGTTCAATTTTAAAAGTTTTCTTAAACTAATTAGAAAAGTGCATTGAATTTACAAACGTACTGTTATACCAGCTAAATATATTACGAGTAAAAATTTACTTTACACACTTTAAATTATATCAAGTTTTTATATTCATTTGAAAAATTACATAGGATTTATATTGATTTAATTGAAATATATGTATTATAGTGGTTTCTAAAAAACTTAACTGAGTAACCAATAATGGATTCAGAATAAGTAGATATATTCTCATTTAAAAACAAAAGTATAACTTCGAAAAGAAAAATGTTTGTGTAAGCAAACTGAAGCTATAATATTTTTAATAAAAGAAAAAAAAAGTTATAGGAACGGGTTTCGTGTGTATTCTGCTAATACACAATCATGCAGTAGTATAATAACTTGTAGAAAAATCTTAGACTGTGCTTAATCATTCAAAAAACATATGTTACTATATTTTATAAACAACAAAGTTTTCTTCTTTTCTTTAGTTCTTTAACACTACTATTTTTGTTTACTTTCAGCCTAATTTATCAAAAAGTACTTTTTTTTATAGGAAAATACTTTAGTCTTGGCACTGATCAAAACAAATTCTAGTTGAGATATCTTTAAAATCTTTTTAGCAGAGAAGTTTGTTTTCATATGTAGCATAACTGTCATAACATGATTTTTGATTACACTTAAAAACTTTATTTTATTTTCTTCTAATGAGTACTTGTGCTTTAAGACAAAACTAACGATTTTTATTATTGTTAAACGTTTATGTGCATACAGCTGCATATTTTATAAAAGTTTCAATGCTTTTTATAATAGCTAACTTTTAAATTACTAGTTTTTTAGGTTTTATTTTCTTTTCCTGTGTCATAGAAACAAAATGAATAAACTTAAGCATTTTTATATTACCTTGCTTTTGTAAATAAAAATTCTCAATTTTTAACAGTTTATTTTTCAACTTCAGAACGGATTTTTATAAATAAATTAAAAAATATATGAAACAGTGAAATAAATGTAATGAAACCAATGACAAATAAAATAAAATTAAATAAATAAAGCTTTAGAAAATAAGTTTTTAGAATTATATAATTTTTATCGTTTTACAGGTATAAAATGTTATTAGATACATGTTAATACTAAAAAAAACTATTAATATCATAATAGTTATACAGTTGAAAAATTGTTTTGTATTTTAATTGCCTATATAAAATAGTTAGAAAGGATTAACACAAATGTAAAATTTAATTTACAACAAAAAACTTTAATTTCTGTACGAAGTTGAAAAACTATTCTAGACTACTTTCTTAAATTAAATATTTTTTTATAACATATTCTTTTAAAATGCTTTAAGTACGTTTTAACTAAACAAATTTTTTTTTAACAAATATGTTTGTTTCAATAAATCTTACGCTGGTAAATATATACAATGTAATTTTTGAGTGCAAAATTTACTAAAATAAACATTTATGTTTATATGTCAAAAATAGTTATAAATAATTTTTAAGTACTGATTTTTAATCAAAATTCAAACAGAATTAGAAAAAAATTCTAAAAAATAATATTTCAAATTAATATTTAATTTGTTTGATATTTTTTTCAATGATTTGTTTTTAATTCAAAACAGTTTAAGTATAAAACTAAATCTCGGAAAGATTTTATATAGCTTTTGATAATACCACATAACTAATTTTACTTGCAAACTTTTTTAAAAATATACTTTTATCACTATCCGAATTAATTAAGTGAGACTATGTATATCAATTTCAAGTTAATAATTCAGACTTAAACAACGAATTTTATTTTGCTGATTTTATTTTAGTATAGACATATTATGTTTTATTTCAGTTGTTCAGAACATTTTAAAACTGAAGTTAACATTTTTTAAGTGTCAAATATATTTATCATTATAAATAATTTTTTAATAAATTTGTTTTGTTTCATTTGAATGACTATAATGAATAATATGTAATAATATTAAAGGTTCTAAAATCGTCCTGGATTTTCAACTGTCATTTGTTTTTTTTTGTTACTAATTAAAAAAAATTATATGTCATTGAACACAATGAAGCTTATATTTTACACTTATTGTTATTGTTCGAAGTAATTACTTTTATAATATCTTTTTGATTTATTTGTTTGTTAACGAATTTTTAAAAAGTACTTTCAGCAGTTATTATAAGTTTAATACAAAAGTTTTTTTTTTGAAAGATTATTTAATACACATATATACAGGTAAAATATATAGTTAAAACTATTAAGAATTCCCAAGCAAATAGATTTATTCAATATCGTAAGGAAATTTTAATAATAAATACATAAACTCTTAAATGTTGTTAGTCAAATACTTATTGGAAGTATGCCCATATTTGTATAAGGACTTTAAATGTAGTTACAAATGTTTAAGTGTTTACAAGTCTACCTAGTTCAAATATTTAAATTTCTTTATGCATTGTAGTGCAATTATGTTGTCACTTCTTAGAACTGTTTCTAGTATAATTCGAAGTATTTTTAAAACACAAAAGCTATAAACTTCAGTTGAAATTGAACAATACTATTGTTTTTTTTTTACATACAATATCACTTTAAAACTACTAGTTATCTTACATTAAATTTAAAATAAGAACATTTATATTACATTATATGTTTTCCGTCTTGTCTAGTTACCTTAAAATCGCATAACAAAATTAAAAAATAGTTTTCTTGTATACAAACTTAAAATATTCAATTTAAACGTAATTAATTAAACTCGCTTTTTAATAGTTTTTTATAAAAACAAAACTTACGTTTTTTATAAACTCCCAATTTTAATATTTTTATCAAAAACCATTAATTTTAGTTTTTAATTATCTAAAAAAACACGTATGAGATTAGTTCTAATGATGATAAACTTTGTTTTAAAAATTGTATATAATAAGATTGAACAAAAATTGATAAATTTTTTTTTAATTTGTCGCGAAAAATGTTAATATTAAAACAAATCAAAATGTTTAAAACTAACCCTTTTTGACGTTTAGACGTTAAGTTTTATAACTTTTAAGATTTTACTGCACAAGTTGTTTTGTAACAAATTTATCCTGTTATTAAATTACATTTAAGTTTTAGCAATTTTCGTCATTTGGCAGTTAATGTTTTCATAGTTTTAGATTTGTTGTTAATGCATTTAAATTTGAGAATTTGCATTTTAGAATTCACATTTTTGGAAGTTATTCATTTTGGTGTTGTATTTCAAAAATTATTAAACTGTCTTTAAAATTTAAAACTAGTTGTTTTGAATTTATAAAGTTTTATACTTAATCTAAAACTTTAAAATAGAGTTTTAAAGATTATTTATCTATATCAGGGTTTCCCAAACTCATTTACTAAATCGCCCCCTTTTCAGTAATTTGAAAAAAAATCGCCCCCCACAATTTTAAAAAGTAGTTTTTCTTTTGAGTACAAACTTTTGAGCTAAAAAAATTGTGTTCGAAATATAATTTAGCCTGGTACTTCTTATGCACGCACTTTTGTGTTCAAAGTAGTTTACAGGGCTTGAGAAAATAATTTACAGTTATTTTCTTAGAAGCCCAGTAAAGTGTATTAAAGTACTTAATTATTAAAAAGCCTTGTGTAATCTGTAATCAATCTTGTTTAAATATGAACTGTTGTGAAACTGGTGAAACTTTAAGGCCAGTGTTGGACAACTTTTGTAGTCAGCAATTCATATTTACTAAAATATCTATTCTAGTTTCAACTCGTTAAAAAAAGGTAAATGCGGGCTGCATGATTTAAAAAAAATAACAAATAAGAAAATTAAAAAACTCGAGCAAAATTGTAATAAAATGATTTAGTATTATTGTGATCTAGAAAATACTATTGTGAACTGAAAGCGAAATGAAAGCGTATTTCAAAATGTTAAGTATCTAAAAACTAAATTTTATTTATTTTGCACAAGTAGTTTTCAATTTACTTAGCGGGTCGAAATTCAACTGGATCTGCGACTCGATCTGAGCCGTACGTTACCCATCTGAAATTTTAACTGAAACCTGACATTATAATAATATCACATATAACAAATTTCGGACATTTAGAAGTTAATACTAAGTAACTTATTTAAGCCGCACAAAATACTTAAATTATTTTATAAATAGGCATATTTTAAAATAACTATACCAGAGATTAAAAAACTATAAAATAATGAAATGAACAGTTTATTTTACACATAATAAAATAAAAATTAAAAAATAATTTCTGATCTAGTTTGAGGAAGTTTGACCGACTGGTTGATTATCTTAATTTTCATCAACAAAAGTGGTTTCATCAACAGCTTCAATTAATGCAGTAAATTTATTAATTTCAATGCTAAGATATATTGTAATCAAGTTAGTTGTAAAATTAAAAATTTAATTTCAAACTTTTTAAACTATTTGTTTTGTAGTACAACACCATGTAATAGTATTTGACTTGTAATAATCTTTAGGGAACTAAACCTTAATTCTAACAATTTTTTTTCTTTATTAAAATTCAAAAATAAAAAATCCAATGTTTTACAGTTAATTCTGAGAACAGAAAGTAATCAATTAAAAAAAACTTTTAACTAGGTTAAAATTTTTTTTTGTAACTGTAGCAGTCTTTCTGATGGCTTATTTAGTTCTGTTTAAATTTTTTTTCTAGCTATTAGCCTCTAATAATTTAACAGAGGAAAACAGTGAAAAACTAAAAGCTAGTGTTGAAGTATTAAAATAAACTAAGTATGTTCTAATTGCTAATATATGTTGAATTAAGATAATACAAAAAACAGTTGTATTAATAGTTTAAAACTCCTTATATAATAATAATTTTTTTTAACAATAATAAATACAGTTAGAAAATAAAATTGAGTTTAAGAAACTTTTAAATGAAAACGTAGAAGTCATTTGAAATAGAGACCTCAAATTTATACTCTTTTAAAACCAAAAAAATTCTTTATAGACATAAAAAATTTAATGGTTACCAGAATTTTACAATCAGATAATAGTTATATAGTGATATAAGTTATATACAGATTAAACAAGTAATAATAAAAACCTGTCTTTCAAACAAATATTTTAATCACTATGCTATAAAAACATTTAGTGTAATGTAAAACGACGAATATGAACTACAAAATTAACAAGGTCAAAATAAAACTATTAACAACTTTAAAACATAAACCATTTAATAAATATAGTAGACTTCCGCTTGAGTTCGCACTTTGAAAAAAATCAAAAAGTGCAAACTCAGAAAATTATTACAATTTTTTTTTTACAAAATGACAAATTTCAATATGTTATATGCAATAATGTTAAGATTAAACATGAAATCCACTTCAATATAAAACAAACTTTCATTAAAAAAAAAAGATCTATACAAGCTATTAAATATTATATATATTTTGTTTTATAAATATTTAGTTAGTAAAAGACTTTACTTAAGTTAAATTTAAGAAAATATAAATTTGCACTTTTTTATATTTCAAAAGATCAAATAAAATTAAAAAACTTTCAAAAAATAATGTCTGCTACTGAAGTCTAATATTATGTGAAGGATAAGGTTCATGACTGCTTGCAAGTTTTTCTAATCTGATTCTTAATCAGTAAAATAGAGCCTTAAGTCATCTCTTTTATAAATATCTAGATTAGACCTCTTGCTCAAGATGCTGATAACTGAACTGAAAGCTTTCTCAACAACATAGCTAGAAGGCTATAAACAACAGTCTAAATTCCTCTCAAATGATTGGATACTTTTGCCTTAGTTTTTGTTGAGTCCAAAAGCTTTCATATCGTTCTTTGGAAGAACTTACTTTAAGTTCAAGGTCAGTTTGTAAGTCGTTTACTTCAAAAGTATCTGCCTCGAAGGGATCCATATTTTTATCTATATGATAGCTTTTTTGTGTCAAATCTAAATTTTACTACTTAATATGTTAAAATTGTTAAAAATTCCAGATTTTTTCTAAGTTTTTTTTTGCCTAAATTGTCAAATTTCTGAATTTTCCAGGTTTCTAGGTAAATTGGCAACTCTGTATAGTTTTATTTCTTCGTCTAACTTAGTGACTTTTCAAAAAAAAAAAAAACTGGAAAAATCATGAGGTGATAGTTAATAATAAATAACATAGATTTTTACAAACCATTTATGATCCCAAATAACATATATGTCAGGTTATAAAATAGTGAGAGGGATTTAAATCGTCTATGATCTATGTAATTGTTAAATAAGGAAATATTTACTTGAAAGTAGGAGTCATAAGCACTTGATTTTTTTTCTATCTGTTACATAAATAAAATAAACTTTTTTGTTTAAGTTTCACCTCAGGGTCAAATAATTAATAGCAAGCTAAAATTAGTAAAATAGCAAGAAAAAAAGTAAAAATCTTATGACAGCCCAAAATTTTAAAATCGCCCCCTTTTCGCCCCCTTACTAGTTATCGCCCACCCTTTCGCCCCCTTACTAATTATCGCCCCCCCAAATTACTGAAATCGCCCACTTTGGGAAACCCTGATCTATATTATATTTCCTGGTATTTGATATTTAAATTATTAGATATGGATCATGGAAATGCAGGTCAGGTCCCCAGCACCAAACGCTCTAAGCGTTTGGCTGTAAATAAAATTAATAATAAAAATAAGAGGAGCTTTAGCTCTCGTCTAAAAGTAGCCCATGCTAACAGGCCAGGTTTACAGTTTAACATGCAGCTTCGTGAGTTTATAATACAACTCTGAGATTTTTTATAATATTGTTTTTAGTTTATAAGAGTTTACTATCGTAATTATTGTTTTATTGATAAACTTGTATCTTAAGGGGTTAGTATAAGTTTTTAACTTTATTTAATCAAACACGTTAGAGTTAATATTTTTGGCCTAATAATTAAAGCCATTTTTAAATGTTTTAAATTGGTTCTCTAATGTTTCTCAATTATTAATAAGAGTTTTTTGATAGTTTTAAAAATTATCTTTTTTGTAATGAGTTATCAAAAAAGATATGCACTATTTTGCAATTTTTAGCAAAAAAAAGCTTATACATGTTTAAACATCGATGACAACTTGTGTGGTCTTTACAATAGCAACATATTTATTTAAAATATATTTGATAGAACTTCTCATTAATGCTTTTCGGTTATTTTAATCTCAATCTGTATGTAAGATGTTTATAGAAGCTATTATTGTCTGCTTGGTAGCAAACCGTTTCCGAGTTGTTAAAAAATTACTTAAGGAAAAATTACAAACCTATTAGTTAAAGATTATGTACAACAGTATTAAAACTTACTAGACTAAATAATCGCAAAGTTAATGGATTTGTAAATGGTTTTATAATGACTTCAAAAAACACTCAGATTATCAAGTAAAACAAGAAGCAACTTTATTAGTGTCAATAATTTTCAATTTAAATAAATAATGTTGTAGAGATTATTAACACAAGTTTTCAATTCATAAAATTATAAGTTAGTATAACTATTTTTTTAAATGTTTAAAGCTTTACACAAACAACAAAATTTTATTTGCAAAGTTTACCATTCTTTTAAAAAAGTCATTTATAAATATTAGATAGAGTAACTTTTATGGCAAATGATATTACAATATTTGTTTTAGCTAGCTGCACTAGTAAGTTTTAAGTAAAAGTTGGTAAGAGAGACCTGTTTGTACTTAAATTTAATGTCTACTGGTGACAGTTTTTCATTGCAGCACTTAATTGCATCATTAAACATTACAAGGCTTCAGAGTGACGAAATTGAAAGACGCTGAAACTTACTAGCTACAAGTATTAAAAGTTTTCTGTTTGTACAGACAGTTTGTATTTAGACTTTGTAACACTGCTCTAGGATTAAAGCTAGCTATCGTAAACTTTCTTTTCAATTTTTTGTTTAAACTCAGTGAGGTAAGAGCAAGATCTCCGTTTACGATAACAAAATCAAAAACTGTTTATTTTAACAAAAAAAAAAAAACAAAGAATACCTAGATCATATTTAAACTGTTTCCAAATATATAGTTCAGTTTTTTATTTATACGGAAAGTAATGTTTAAAAATCTAAAAATTATTAAAAGTTTCTAATTATTCTTAAACAAACAAGCGTTTAATTGACTTTTTGGTAAGAAAAGTATGTTTTCTGCGTTTTCAAATATTTTAAAATCTTTCCACATTGGTAATTCAAATTTAGAGTTAAAGAAACAAAAAAGTCTGTATCCATTCAACAAAGTTCAGTCTGGTATGCATTTAATATTAACCTAAATTAAGTGTGTCAGGTATTAAATGAAGCTAATGACTTATTTGTGTAGTTTATATGTGTTACGCTCATAAACAGAAGCAAGTAAGCAAGCTAGTAAGAAATTAATGTTGATGTTATCGAAGCTTTAAATAAGTTGCTGTACTAAGCCTTACAAAAAAACGTTTTTATTAAGGTAAAAATGAGTTTAGATACAGCAAAGTCTGAGGTAGTATTGCTAGTGATAAAAAAAATCTGAACTAAAGAAATGATATTTCAAAGTTAAACAGCTTTTTATTAGATTCTTATTAGAACAGTTACTATAAAATTGGTTACAAAAAACTGGTAGTTGAATGATAAGCAAAGATTCTTTGAATAATCTTTTAATGACTAAATGATTCTAAAAATTTCTAAACATTACATGTGTAGTATTTTGTACATAACTTTTTAGCTTTAATTAAGCTTAACTTATGCCTACCAAATTACAATATTATCAAAAGTTTAATTGCTGTAATAGTTGACTTTTAGAACGAATAGTTATTTTTTACGTAAATCATTATATTCTAGTAATTCTGAATAATTTTTTTGAATAGATATTACAGAGTGTTTTTAGTTAATGTTTAATTTATAAAAACTTTCTATCATCTTCTTTTTACAAAACTTTCTCAACTTTTTTTACTTATTTATAATAAAATCTGTTTAATAGATTTTTGCGTTTTTTGTTCGTCACTACTTATTATGTTTTTTTAATTTTATATTTAAGTAATTTAAAACCAAGATCTAAAGCATATTTATGCATTTTATCGATAACAAAAAGAACAGACAGATAAAATCTCAAGTGATATTTGTCGTTCATTAAACAAAAAGTACTCGACTTAATCTTAAAACTCGAAGAAGTTTTTAAGTACAAAGTTGCAAGGCGGTCTGTTGTGTGTGAATTCGCATTAAAATATACTTTTACGCACCTTAAGTCAGTGATAAATCTTTGAGTGGGTCGAATCAGTTTGAAAGTGACGTAAATATTTACGCGCTTTGAAGAACCAGGAAATAGCAAACAGAGCAAAAACTCTACTTCTATTGAACTATCAATATTAATCTATTTTAACCTACTAATTTATTGTAAACTTTAAATCAAGTCGATTAAATTTACTACAACAGGAAGCAAATAAATTTCATTAAACAAAGTCATGTTGTTATCACAAACTTAATGACAAAAAACTTTACATTTTAGGTTTTATTTTAAAATTGAGTATACCTTAGAAACAAAAACGTGCACTTTGTAATTTCAAATTATCTTTTTACGTTTGTTGAAACCGTGTCGCTGGTGCGTTTTCTTAAATTTTATAAAAACTTATAACTATACCCAAATTTACATAAAAATTATTTTAATATAAATAATTTTATCTCTTCCTGTTGATAAAAGCAGTAACGACTGCATTTTATTATTAAACTAATTTTTAGGGGATTTTTATCATTATTATCATTATTAAGATTTACAATAAAGCTCAGGGCTAAGAACCCGAGTCAATTTAAGAGGAGATGAAGTAGAACAAAAACAAAAAGATAAACACGTGAATGATTAATATTTTTTTAAACTTATTACAAAACTAAGTTGATTTAAAATTTTGTTATTTTACATATGTAAATGTAAACCTGTAGTTTATTTATTTTAAACACTTAGGTTGTTTAAAGATGTCAAAATTTATGGTCGTAAGCAAAGTTCCTACAAATTTATGATTTAATAATTTAATATTAAATAAAAATATATTAAGTGTATTTAAAATCGTAATAGATTTTTTTACTTTATTTACTAATTTAGTTACTTTTTTAACAAAGAAAAAAAAACTATACTTTATTTTTTATACGAGATTGGCTGTGTTAACAATTATTACTAACCTGAAAGTTTGTGTGTACTTTTAGTATAAACAAAATCTTAAAAAAATATTTTCACATATCAAAATAAGCTTTCGTTTAAAACGTACTAATCATATTTTCCATCCAGAAATTTTCCCACGACCTTTGTACTCAGTAATCGGGGATAAAAAGATTGAAAGTTTTTACTCTGTAGATTACAGCTAACTTCGTGCTATACTGAAGTATCTATTTTCTTCTTTTATTTAGGTTTATTGAAATTTGTTGTTAATCTACTACTGACTCAGTCTCCTCAAAAATTACCAACTTTTTTTTTTAGTTGTTAGCGTTTTAAACAAAATTAAGCCTTAAACATAACCAAAAAATTTTAAATAAAGTAAAAAAATCTATTAAGATTTAAAATACACTTATTATATTTGTATCTAATATTATATTAATAAATCATAAATTTGTAGGAACTTTGCTTACGATTATAAACTTTGAAATTGTTTCTACTTAGTTTTCTTTTATAAGTGAATAAACTTAAAAAAGTAACATTATTGTTTTGTAAACATTATTGTTTTGTAAAGCAGATGTGCGTACAATTAGTGTTGAACTGAGAAATAAATTAAAACAACAAAAAACCTTGTAGACAAAAAAAAGGCTGAAAGAAGAAATTTATTAAAATTTTTTTTTTTTAATTGCTCATTAATCTTTGATTTCAAGCATTTAGATTTTGAGTCAAGATAAAACTAGAGCAAGTTGCTTAATGCATTGATTTAATTTAAGTTTTAAAAGTGTCAACGTTTGTCTTAAGAGATGGAAACATTAGTAGAAAAAAACCATATGCCTTTGAGTTACTACTTGGAACTATGTTGTCAAAACTTACAATCTTTTAAAATTTTATTAAACATATTTTATAGCAATTTGGTAAAAAAGATTTATTTCTAGCTATTACCGACTACTACCATTTATAATGAAAACAGTTGCGTTTTTATCCACATAAAACCCGAAAAAAAATTCAATCAATGTATAAGTTTACTAAAATTGATGAATTTAAGTTGTAATTATTCGTTTTGTTTTCTATGTACAGTAACCTCTAGCTTATTTACGCACATTGTGTCCACAGAAAAAATGCGTAAAGATACGAGAAGTGCCAAATATACTTACTATAATGGCTTTTTTTTTTATATTGATTCTAGTTAAAAGCAGACTGAGGACTTTCCCACTTTTAACAATTTGTTTACTTTATTATAAATATAAAAACAAAAGATAAAACTATACATACAAAAAACAAGGATTTGAAGAAGAACTTAAACTAAAAAATGTCTTATGAAAATTAGCTATTTGTTTACTAAAAAATTATAATGCAAGTTTAAAGCGGAACAAAAATTATTTAATTTTTTTTAACTTCCTTACTTTTACTTAAAGAAACTTAAGGAATAAAAATAATTAAAGTTAAAGTTGTCACTGCTGATTGCGGGCAGCCTTCCTCATTTCCTCCACTTCCTCTTCGCACCTCTTCACTTTTTCATTTCTTCCTCGCTCTTCCTCATCTTGTTCCATGCTGCAACTGCGATGACGCACATGGCGACCACCAGAACCGCGCCGCATACCCCGATGACCAGACTCAAATCAAATTGAGAACTCTCCTGCATCAGAGGTTCAGAAGAAGAACCCCTCTTTGACTTCGACGAGTGCTTTTTGTGCTTCTTCTCACCAGCCGGCTTTAAGCAGATGTACCTGTAGTGCGCAGCCTCACTCGTCTCCTCTCGAATCATCAGCGACTCTTGGAGGTCGGTGCCGAACATGGCGATCGGCTTCTCAGGCGTGCTGACCACGTGGTACAATCCACTCATATCACAATCATCCCACTTTGTCCCGTCGGTGAATCCCCTGATCAGCTTCCCGCCAATGTTTTGAACGTCCAAGCCCACGTGGTAGTAGGCAAAGTGGCCGTGTCCGTGCGAGCATTCCCTTGAGAATTCGTTGTGCCTCTGCAAAAATCTGATCGCGTTCAGGTCCTTTCGGTTAGTGATTGGAGCCAAGATCTTGCCCATTTTCTTGCACTTCCGCTTCGCCTCACACCTAGTGACCTGGTCCGTGTACAAGGTGAACTTTCCTGTGGCGGTCTTTACCATGTTGTGACAGGGTATTGTTTTTGACTATTTAATATGCTGAAAGTAAAGTCGGTGTTTTGGTTGTGCATTGATAAATACAAGCGAAAACTTAGAAACTCTCTAATCATCTTTGTTTGTATAATTTTTACTAAAGCTGTTTATGTGAGTAAATTGATGTGTATGCATATTGTTGTTATTATATTGTTAATAGTGCAATGTTGGACTCAGGCATCAAAACCTGAGCCACTTAAACAATACACACAAAAAGAGAAAAAGAAAATAAACTTATATTCAACACTTTAAGATAAATTATACTTATATACAAAAACATAGTTTAAATGAAAACACAAGTTAAACACAATATGATATACAAATGAACTAAACTAAAAAAAATTCAAATCAAAAAATTTAAACTTATATATTACTTAGTACTAGTGATGTACCGGACCCACAATTTCGGGTCCGGCCGGACCCGGATCCGGACTTTTTTTCAAATTAGAATCCGGCCGGAACCGGATCCGGACTTTTTTTTCAAATTAGAGTCCGGCCGGAACCGGATCCGGACTTTTTTTTCAAATTAGAATCCGGCCGGAACCGGATCCGGACTTTTTTTTCAAATTAGAATCCGGCCGGATCCGGATATCAGACAAAAATGGCAATATCCGGCCGGACCCGGATAGTGAGTCCGGTACATCACTAGTATAAACTAGCCTGAGTCAAAATGAGGTTTTTAAAAACTGAAAAAAAAAGAACTTTAATCTAATAATAAGTAAAACAGCTAGCCACGAGGTTTACAAATTTAGGTGTTATTTACAATTAAAAATCTGAAATCAAGTTCTTGAAGAAAATACACTAGAAAATTACAAAATATTGAAAACTCAGCTCAAACTCATTCAAAATTTAAAAGAAAACTAGCCTGAGTTTTTATAAAAAACTAAACTAGCCTGAGGCAGTCCAAATTTTTCTAAAATTCCCAAAAGTTTTCAAACTAGCAGGGTTGCCACTGTTTAAGTCAATAAAACTAGCTAGAGTGAGTATAAACAAGCCTGAGTCAGAATGAGATTTTTAAAAACTGAAAAAATTACTTTAATCTAATAATCAGTAGAACAGCTAGCAAAGGTTGACAATTTGGTAATAAAGTTGTGGACCGATTGTGGTACACTTAACTTATTAGTACTACCCATCATAATTAAACCCTACCTTATTTAATTAATATCTAACAAATACTAAATTCTAAATGAGACTACTTTCTATAATCAGATACGACAGTTTTTAGTGATGAATCTTTTATATAAAACACAACAAGAAATACTAGCATATACAAAATTATAAATTATTTTGGTAACACTTTAAAAACTGGAAGCTATTTAAATCTATATCAAAAGACTTAAAACAGTAAACTAAAAATTAAATAAAACTTTTAGTAAACAAGAAACTGTAAAGTTTTTAATAAACTATTAAACTATAAACCTGGCTTAAATATTTAAACAATTAAAAACCAGTTGAAATATTCACTTTTAAAACAAAACACTACTTACAATAGGCATTCACAAAAAAGTTCAAGATATTTTGTTGCTTCAAGCTGCACACCAAACTAACTAACTGCTTACATATAAACTGCCTGTCATGTTCTGATGTTTTGCTGCATCAGTATTTAGTTTGAAACATTTCGTCATATGATTCTCATCGGCTCGAACATTCAACCGTATTAACTCTAAATATTCTCTGAGCTCAACTTTAAACAAGAAATAATGCAAGTATTCATTCAAAAGTTTTCAATTTTACAACATATGTAAAGAGTTGCATTTCTTAGTTGTTTATTTCATAGTTTAAATGTAAACAAATGTAAATTAGTCACGTGTACAAAATGAGCCAATCACGGTAGGTGTTTAATTTTTACTGACAAAATGACTCTTATTAATTTACACAGGGTTTATTTTGAAAAAATACTTTTCAGTATTCTCTTTTTTACTAACTAGATCCGGGTCCGCCCGGATCTCTGTTAGGATCCGGCCGGACCCGGATCCGGACTTTTTTTTTTTCAAATTAGAGTCCGGCCGGAACCGGATCCGGACTTTTTTAACAAATTAGAATCCGGCCGGAACCGGATCCGGACTTTTTTTTCAAATTAGAATCCGGCCGGATCCGGATATCAGACAAAAATGGCAATATCCGGCCGGACCCGGACCCGGATTGTGAGTCCGGTACATCCTACTTAGTACACACAATAAAGATGTTTGTCTAAAATCATCGCTTATAAAACAAATTTCATAATTACAAAATAAATAAAAGTAAACTAATAGTAAGTAGGGCGGGGGGGCGTAGGGAAAAGATTTTTTTTTCTTTTGTTTATAGTGGAAAATTAGTGAATTTTACTGGTATTTATTGTATTTAAATCAAATCTTTTTAGCTTTAAACAAAATTGTTCTACCCACTCACAAGATACTATTTCCTGAGGTAGTCTGTTCCACTTAGCTCTTGCTCTGTGAAAAAATGCGCCTTGCCACTGACTGTTTTGAAAATCATGTTTACATTTTATTTTCAAATTATTTCCTCTTAGTTGATATTTTTTTTGGGAAAAACTAAAAAACTGGTTAAAAAAACTTTTATAATTGCCATTGATAATTTTGTAAAGAGTTAATATATCAAATTCCTATCTTTTATATTCCAGTGATTCCAAGCCGATTTTAATCATTCTATCATTATATGATGTGTAAGATATGTTGCAACGATTACAAATATAACGGGTAAAACTCCTTTGCACAGATTCAAAATTTAAAACTTTTTAATATTTGGTAACATGAAGTTTGTGCAATCTTATATAAATAGTTGATATGTTCATTCCAATTTAAATTTTTGGAAATTTAAATTCCTAAATCTTTAAAAACTTTAACTTCTGGTAACTTGGTGTTATTGATTAAGAGGTCAGTTGGAGAAGATTTTTTTTTTGTAAATGGTTATAATTTTACATTTGCTAGGATTTAAGTCTAGCTTTATTGTTTTTAACCATATTTAAATATTATCTAAAGATAGTTGTAATGAAGTATTTGACTGACTAAAGATTTTGGCATCATATGCAAATAAGCTTAACTCACTTTTAATATCAATGTTTGAACAAATATCATTGTTATAAATTAAAAAAAAGAAGGGGACCAACTACACCACCTTGTGGTACTCCACTGTAGATTGTTAAAGAGTCAGAAAGCGTATTATTAATGAGTACTCTTTGTGATCTATTATTAAAAAAATTATCGAACCAATCAATTAAGTTTTCATGTAGCCCATACTGTTTTAAAAAGTTTAATAATCTTTTGTGTGATACTGAATCAAAGGCTTTTTGAATATCCGTATAAACTACTTTAGTAAATTCATTTTTGAGATAAGGAACTAACCAAGAATGTAAGCATGTTAACAGTTGAATTGTTGATGAGCGGTTTGGAACAAAATCAAATTGTTTGTTAGTTAATAATTTGTTATCAAAGAGGTGATTGAGAATTTTTCAGATACAACATGTTCATAAATTCTTGAAAAGCCACTTGTTAGAGATATTGGTCTGTAATTTAACGCATCGTGTATATTACCTTTCTTGTGCACTGGAATAATAAAAGGTTTTTTCGAATTTAACATAATGTGTTTTTGCTTAAAATTTTCTTTTCTTTTTATGTTCAATTTTTTTATGTTTTTTTGTGAGATATTGTATTTAGTTAAGATAGTTTTAGTTGCTATGAATTTAAAAGTTAGCAAATTTTATGTCCTTTTAGCATTTGCTTTTCGATTTTGTTCTTCGTGTTTCACCTGTTTTAGCGGCTCAGATTTTTATGTCAGAGTTAAACGTTGTATGAAAAACGACAATAATAATAGTTTTATTTTGTATAAATAGTTTAAAAAAACGTTTAAGTTTTGTACAGTGAATTTTTTATTGGTGCGAGTTGTCACTTTTGCGTTAGTAAGGCTTTGGAAAACTTTTTTTGCTAAAAGAAGACTGAATTAAAAGGACTAAGATGTTTTGAATAAGAGCTCGCATATACTTAATGAAGGCTAGTTACTATAATTATTAACAAACGCTTGAGAACTGAGTAGTTGAGGCTCAGATAATAAAAATATAGAGATATAAGCGTGTAAGTGTTGCAACAAAAAGTTTTAGGTTGGAGGTTAAGAGTAATGAAACATTAATAAAATTTATATTTAAAGTTATGACGCGAATGGGGTCAGGATTTTAGCTTGTTATTTTTTTAATATAAAATTAAAACAATGTGAATAACACTTTAGACTGTCGTTCGCTGGCAAATGTAATCTCATTAAAATGTTCAGTGTATACAATGAGATATTTTTGAAAAATAAATGATGCCTATTATGAATATTTGTTTGTTCTTAAAGTGGAGCAGCTATACATGAAGCCTTCTTAAGCGTAGTTTTTAAAATATATATAGTTTACCACTTACTTTATCAATAACAGATGCATAATGATTAAAGTGAAAAAGCTAAAAGAATCAACAACAGCTAGATTTAAAAACTCTCAAACAATAGAAATTTTGCTCGCTGCTATCTTTTTTGTTGGAGAAACTTTACTAGAAACTTTTTACAAGATTTTTTTTCACCTTGGTTGGCATAATTTAATTAATAGGTTACAATAATTCTATACTTTTTTGAATGTTTTTTACCATAGTTTTAGCATTTCACTATATTAAATCCCAAATAGAGTATAAGTACTTTCAGACTGCAATCGAATTTCAATTACTAATATTTAAAATTATTTTATTATAATAAGAAATTTTTTCGTGTAAATATTTTGAAGTGCTATCAAAAGTTATATAAAACTTAATATTTGTTCTACCTTAACAAATATATAAAATAAACAAGTTTTTAAAGTTAATTAATGTTCTGTGTTGCTATTTTTCAAGTAACTTTAAAACAAACTCAACTTACTACGTGATTAAAGATTATTAATTACATAGTTTCACGACATTTAAAATATGCTCATTTCTTTAAAGGTAAAATAAGGAAACAATTATTTTTAATTAGCAAAAATTTGCTGATTTTTAAATAGATAAAGCAGATTAAACTTCATTAACATATTCTATTTTTCCTTCAGAACCTTTCATAACTGAGCCACTGAATAAGTAAAAATGATAAGCATAATAGAAAGCTTTAGTGATTAGGTTCAAAAAGTATTGTCTGTCAACAAGTTCTATACTATTAAAAAAAAAATTAAAACGTCAACTAACTTAAAGTTTATATTTTGAAGCTAATACTTTTAATTTAAAATAACATAAAGTAATAATATAGATTCTTGACTTATATACTTAAGCATATAATTACAAGCATAATTGAAGTTAAGAAAGGATCATTTAATTTAGCTATAAAAGTATCTACAAGATTTACTTGTGCTTTTCTAATTGTAGTTCATTAAACTCATATCAAATTTACTAAACCGAACTTAAATATTACTAATTAAATTGTTAGTATAAAAGCTTATTTACTTTATTTCAGCTTCTGTTAACTTATCACGACTTAACCTTGTCATGTTAAAGTGGTCTTTTAAATCCAGCTAATCAAAAAGCTAAATCTATTGTATATAAATAGATTAAAAGTAAGTTTTTATTTTGGATAATTAAAATTCCTTTTTGTTTCAAAATAATTTCGTCGTAATTTCAACTTTTTGTTTGTCATCAAGCGAAGACAGCTTATAGCAAAACTTTTATTATACTGTTAAACAAACATAGTTTACTTTCTTTTTGTTACTGAAAACTTTTATTTCTGAAACTCGTTACCATTTTATCTAAAGACGAAGTTTAAAACTTTTAATGCATCTAATAAGAATATTTAGTTTCAACTTTCTTCTATAAATATATTACACTTAATCAATAGAAAATAAATTATTTTTGAACTTATAAATTTATTTATTTCAGGGTCTGTCAAACCAGTAAATTTTGTGTGGCTATTTGGTATTAACCAGGTCAACCGAGTTTTGCCTTGCATAATTGGGGGTGTGAGAACAGCTTGAGTAATGTTCTAATTGATGATAATGATAAAAAAGCAATGTACGGACTTTGTGAAATTAAAAATAACTTGTGTTTCTAAAGATGTTATTATTGTTTAGTTTTGTAGTTTTATTTGCATTAAAAACTTAAAAAATCGTCTATTTGTTTAAATATCCTTTTACTTGTACTAGTTTAACTTTAATTATTTTTTTTTAGTATCAAATTTTTTAAATTCTTCACATGACTTCAAAAGGATAGTTTTGTAGGTTTCGTAAAAAAAGCTTCAATAGTAAACTAGTTTAAACATTTTAAATATTTATTTTAATAATTTTTTTAATTAGACAAGGTATGGTTTAGTGCACAGGCTGAATATAAAATATAGACTGATTAAGTATTTATATGTAAGTGCCTGTTAAACTTTCGTTTAATAAAAACATTCAAAGTAAATTATTTAGTTATAAAAATAAATGGAAACTATTATGAATAAAGTTGTCTAATTTCTTTAGTACTTACTTAAATCTTCAAAAACCGCTTGATATTTTAGTAGTTTTAAGTAGTAGGTCAAATTTCAAACAAAAATACTATTTAAAAATCAAACTTAAAATCTTAAGTAAAGAAATCTAAATGAAAAAATGATAATTGTAAGAAATTGATTTGAACGATCAAGTCATTTAGTTAAAAATAAACAGATTAGAAGCATAATATTTTTATTTTTATTTTAAACACGTATTGACTCTATACATATGTAAATAGTTTTAGTTGGGTTTTAAGTAGTGATGTACCGGACCAACAATTTTGGGTCCGGCCGTACCCGGATCCGGAATTTTTTTTCAAATAAGAATCCGGCCGGAACCGGATCCGGACTTTTTTTTTCAAATAAGAATCCGGCCGGAACCGGATCCGGACTTTTTTTTCAAATTAGAGTCCGGCTGGAACCGGATCCGGACTTTTTTTTCAAATTAGAATCCGGCCGGATCCGGATATCAGACAAAAATGGCAATATCCGGCCGGACCCGGACCCGGATAGTGAGTTCGGTACATCACTAGAATAAACTAGCCTGAGTCAGAATGAGGTTTTTAAAAACTGAAAAAAAAACTTTAATCTAATAATAAGTAGAACAGCTAGCCACAAGGTTTACAAATTTAGGTGTTATTTACAATTAAAAATCTGAAATCAAGTTCTTGAAAAAAATACACTAGAAAATTACAAAGTATTGAAAACTGGATCAGCTCAAACTCATTCAAAATTTAAAAGAAAACTAGCCTGAGTTTTTATAAAAAACTAAACTAGCCTGAGGCAGTCCAAGATTTTCTAAAATTCCCAAAAATTTTCAAACTAGCAGGGTTGCCACTGTTTAAGTCAATATAACAACTAGAGTGAGTATAAACAAGCCTGAGTCAGAATGAGGTTTTTAAAAACTGAAAAAATTACTTTAATCTAATGATCAGTAGAACAGCTTGCAAAGGTTAACAATATAGTAGTAAAGTTGTGGACTGGTTGTGGTACACTTAACTTATTAGTACTACCCATCATAATTAAATCCTACCTTATTTAATTAATATCTAACAAATACTAAATTCTAACTGAGACTACTTTCTATAATCAAACACGACAGTTTTGAGTGATGCATCTTTTATATAAAACACAACAAGAAATACAGGCATATACAAAATTATTAACTACTTTGGTAACACTTTAAAAACTGGAAGCTATTTAAATTTATATCAAAAGACTTACAAAAAACCAAAAATTAAATAAAACTTTTAGTAAACAAGAAACTTTAAAGTTTTTAACAAACTATTAAACTATAAACCTGGCTTAAATATTTAAACAATTAAACATCTGTTAAAATATTCACTTTTAAAACAAAACACTACTTACAATAAGCATTCAGAAAAACGTTCAAGATATTTTGTTGCTTCAAGCTACACACCAAACTAACTAACTGCTTACATATAAACTGCCTGTCATGTTCTGATGTTTTGCTGCATCAGTATTTAGTTTGAAACATTTCGTCATATGATTCTCATTGGCTCGTACATTCAACCGTATTAGCTCTAAATATTCTCTGAGCTCAACTTTAAACAATAAATAATGCAAGTATTCATTCCAAAGTTTTCAGTTTTACAACATATGTAAAGAGTTGCATTTCATGAAATGTTTATTTCATAGTTTAAATGTAAACAAATGTAAATTAGTCACGTGTACAAAATGAGCCAATCACGGTAGGTGTTTAATTTTAACTGACGAAAATGACTCTTATTAGTTTACACATGGTTTGTTTTTGAAAAAATAATTTTCAGTATACTCTTTTTTACTAACTAGATCCGGGTCCGGCCGGATCTCTGTTAGGATCCGGCCGGACCCGGATCCTGACTTTTTTTTTCAAATTAGAATCCGGCCGGAACCGGACTTTTTTTCTAAATTAGAGTCCGGCCGGAACCGGATCCGGACTGTTTTTTTAAATTAGAATCCGGCCGGATCCGGATATCAGACAAAAATGGCAATATCCGGCCGGACCCGGACCCGGTTAGTGAGTCCGGTTCATCACTAGTTTTAAGTATAATTTTTTTTTTTTTTAAGTTTTGACAATAGATCTTTATTACAAAACTAGTCTTCAAAAATTACTTTTCTAAGGACTTTTTAATCTTCAGAAGTTAGTATTACTATGAGTATACTCATAATTTTTATAATGAAAGCTTTTTTCATACAGCCGTTTAATTATATAATTCTTTAATATATAATTTCATTGAAAATATTAAACTACTAAATTTTAGTTAATTATACTATAGAAATCATAAAAAATAAATTCACATTTTTAATTTCAATTTTATGCTAGTAACTTAATGAAGGCCGTTTTGTTTCAGTGTAATCTTTGTTGAACAAAAAAAAAAACAGCATAAGTAGATACATCCTGTATATACTTAATTACTCAATTTAAAGTACAACTATCAAAGTTCTGAAATTTACTTTTTATAACTCCAATTAAAAGAAATTGCACAATTTGTATGACTAAGCTTTAATATTATTTCAACCATGACTAACTGTTTTAGTAAATTCTTAGTATGAAAAAAAACTCGATAGTTTATTTCACGATAAACTTAATTTAATACTAGTTGCTTATATAATGAAACTAAAATCAATTATATAAACCTTTGTATGAAAAAAATAGCTTGTTCTACAAATAACATAATGTAATTAGTTAATTTGTAGGTTTAATGATTTGAAAGGTAATTTAACAACTTTCGTTTTACTTTTAACTGAAATCATTTATACTACTTATCTATTCTATTTTACAAATTAAATTCTAAAACAAAAAAAATCCTAATAAGTTTGATTTGATTTTATTCAGTTGTTTTTGTTTCTACGTTTGAAAGCTCAAAACGATTAAAACAATTATTAAATAATTGATAAATAAATTGATAGACTATCATTACGCATTAAAACATGGTGATTAATTTCCGCTATTTTTCTGACGTTTCTTGACAGTATTAGTTATGTAACAGTTATTTCAATTTAATTTTTACACTAATTAGTTTTCTGAGAAGAACTTTTTTGTTTTACTTTTTATTTCTTGTATTATATTTTTTGTTATAAAAAGTTAGATATTTACAAAACTAAAAATATGTTTTAAAACATTTTAGTAACTTTATCAAAATACCATACTTTGTTAAATTAACCTGTTTTTAAATAAGTAAATAGCTAAGCATTAATAACAAAGTTTATTTATTTTCATTAGTAATTAATTTTACAGACGTTTTAAGTCATATAGAATGATTTATTTTTGTTCTATTAATGGAAATCGTTTGAAAAAGTGTAAAAGAAACACCATTGTTAAAAGAAAATATTTGGTAATATCATTTGTTTTTATACGGGAATATCAAGATCAAAAATAGCATGTAAAATTTTGTAAAAAAGTTATAAATGTAAACTTATTATATTTTCAACTAACAAAATTCGTTAAGAAAGAATAGCTTAGGTTTAATCGAAAAGAAGCAGACACTCTAATAACCTATTGAATAGTGTTTTTATTTTTAGTAAATCATTAAGATTTTATGTTTAATAGCTTAAAATACATTAAAAAAAAACTTTTTTTATTTTTTGCACATATTTTGCTATAAAAACTAACTTAAAAAAATCTACTTATTGCAGTAAAATAATAGTCAAATGCTAACAAGAACAAAGTTTATAGTTTTAAAAATAACATGAAAATGTAGAAAAGTCGTGCTTCTATAAGCTTTTTTTATACTATTTAATTGATTAAGTTTAAAATTTTAACTACTTTTAGAAATATAAAACCATAAGGAAACAAAGAAAATACTGGTTAGCGTAAAAATTTTTATGGTTTAGTTTCAAACAACTTTAAAAACTTTAATAAAAAAAATATTTTATAAACAAAGATTTTTTAGTTTAGTACTAAATGATTAAGTTTAATTTGCTTAAAACAGGTAATACTTTGTGAAAATCAGCTTTCAAAAAAAATCAATGTAGTTAGAGAAACTAACAAACTTTTTTGTACTCAATTAATTTCACAAAACATAGCTGAAACTACTGTGTGAGTAAAAAAAATAACAGTTCATCTGTCTTCATCAAGTACTATATCGTAAAAGAACTTTTATTTAGATTTATTAATACTTTATAGTAAAACATACATTATAAATTTTTTTTATTTACAAGCAGTTTTAGACTTTTAAACTTCCTAAAACTCTATACGCTGATAAACTATTACATACTTTTTATTGTGTGGTTACATTTGTGTTTAACCTAAAATGTTATAAATTGATATACACTAATGTTTGTATCGTTTTTTTTGTTAAAATTATTATATAAAGATTAAAATTATTAGCAAATTATTGTAAAATGAAGCACTCTTACATTAGGTGTAAAACAACTAAAAGTTTAAAACCATTCTTGATTTAATAAAAAAAACTATAAAAGAATTCGATTTTACAAAAAACACAATTAACAACTAGTCCTTTTTTAAATTTTCATAATATTCCTATCGTGCACAATAGGTCTTTTGATAATAATGAATTTAACAACGATCGTTGCTTACCCTAACTTTTTAATTCAAATCTACCTTTTTTGTCTTAACTAAGTTTAAAACTGTTACCAGTTTAAACATGTATACTGTATCAAAAATCAGTTGATACATAAAAATATTTGTTCTTAATCGTGCATATGCCGTAACACTGTTTTTTTAATAAATTTAGGTTCAAACTATTTTTTTAGCTTATAAGTATTCACAAAAACACTTTAAATATGTTTTCTAATTTTTCAAATTAATCTAAGACAAAAAAATTGTTTATGTTTAATTTATTTTTAGCTAAAAATTTTAACAATAAATAACTTGTATAACTAGTATTTTTCCAATGATATACATGATCTAGAATAATTTTTTAAGTTAAAATGTAGATTCTTATTAAAAAAAAAATAGACAAAGTGGCTACTAAAGCTGAAAACCTGGAAATCGATAAATTTTGAATAAAAATCTGGAAAACTTGAAATTGAGAACAAAAATCAAAATAAAGCCTGGAATAATCTGAAATTTTAAAAGATTTTTGCATGTAAAGTAACAAGTTTTCAACTTGACACAAAAAATCTATTATTAAGACAAAAAATTTTGTGATCACCAAAAATACCAGAAAGAAATTCAGAAAACCTAGAAGATTTTTTTAAAAAGTAGTAGCCTCCCTGCATAGAACCCGGCTAAGTATTATCTTTTAAATTGATCTGGAACCAGATTTAGCTGGATCGTGGCTAAAACCCTTTTGGATCAAAATCGAAAAAATAAAATAAATAAGTTAAATTATTATATCAAGAAAAGATCGCTTAATTTACAATGATCAAGTTTTCTTTTTTATGAAAACCAGTATCTTTTGTAGCGTTTTTTAAGTTTAGGTGACTATTTTATTCCCAATGAATCAGTCTTTGTACACTTTTTCAATGTTTTATTTACGGATCTATTGGTTTTCCAGTTAATTGCCTAGATGAAAGCAGTAGACCAGTTACGTTTGGCATAGACTTTTAGTAAACTCTTTACTTGCTGAACCAAGCTATTTCATAAATCTAGTTATTTCTAGACTATATCTTTAAAAAAAAACTCTTAAAATAAAATAAAACGAAACAGTTACACATGTAGAAAAATTAGTTAAAACAAAAAGGTTATCGTGTTTAGTAAGAAAATTTAATCATTATCGTTACTTATTCTATGTTTTATTTTAGTGTATATTTTATTTTAGTGTACTTAATAAATAACTTTGAATGTAGAACTTTTAGCATTTTATTTTTTTTTTTTACGTGATTTTGTATGTATAAATAGTATATCATATAAAAATAAGTAGATAAAGTAGATAAAATGTATAAAAAATGATATTTGCATGTGCTTTAAGTTTACTTGTGCATTAAAAACTAAAAATTAAGTTAAACTTTGACATGATTCATGATTCTAGCTATGAGAAAAATATTTAAAAATATTAAAATTATACAACATTTTCAGAATTAATAGTTGTATAGTTAGGTATAGAGTTAGTAAAAAAGTTTTTATTTGAAAGTAGATTAAAAAGGTTAATATGTTGTATTTTTACAAAGAGAAAAACTACAAAATGCGTCTACGTAACATGAATAGATTTGAACACATAATTATTTAAAAAAAAAATTACTTTAATTAATTATTAATCAGCATAGAACATTTTTTTTTATCAAGTTTGTTAGTAGATATTTGTTTTTATGTCTTTATGAAATTAATTCATTTTTTATAAAGCTTGGAGGTGATGGGTAAAGTTTATCTTTTTCAGTGTTTAAAAACTATTAAATACCCTTAAAATTTATGTATTTAAAAAAGTGTAATAGCATCAAAACTATTTATAGACTCAAACCATAAAAAGTAGCATATACACTTCGAAAACACATGGTTTATTGTATTAATATACATAAAGTAAAAACATGATAACAATTTTCCTACTATGAATATTTATTAAAGTAAAAAAAAACTAAAATGTTTTTATTTAGCAGATACTACTAATCTAACTTAGTTTACTTTAATTTAAGACATTTTATTGGTTATAGGTGGACTGAATGCGACCCAATGGTTTCAACAGGCCTGCCAAACATAAATATATGTTATACTAGTTCCTAATATAGATAACAAACAAAAAAAAAACTACAACTCGATCCGGATACGTTTATTTATATTAAATCTAGACAGAATTTATAAAAATTGAAATGAAACATAGAATAATTTTCATCTGAAGTATGAATTACAGAAACAGCACAAATTTGCGTACTCAACAGAATATAATGTAATTTACAAATTATATAAAACAAGTCACTTAAAAGGTATTATTTTATTTAAACCAACATTTTTAACGCAATTTATTCAAAGTACAGAATAATTTGTTTGTAGATATCTGGACTTAGTAGTAAAACATCTAAGATTACCATATAAAAGTGATATTCTAAAAACATCAAAGTCAGCTGAAAACAGAAAAGATAAAAAGTCACAATAGGATGAAAAAGGCTTCAAGCAGATTTTTTTTTTTTGAGATAAAAAAAATTAAAGAAAAAGTTTTTTTTTTTAAATTTTATATTAAGTTGTGTACAATTGGATTTCTTTCTTTACAACTAATTAGCTAATTTTATGCAAAAATTGTTTGAAAATTATTAAAATTCAGGGCAGCCAGTTTTTGCTCGTTGCAAAACAATTTCAAGTTTCTGTCTTGCAAATTCTAAAAATAAAAACTACTTTATATACTTACATTTCGCTATATTTTTACCATTTCTTATTCTATGATACAATTTTTATTAAAAAATAACATGTAAAGTATTTAAAAACCTAAAGTTAATACTCTTTTACCAAAATAAATAAACATAAAAACGGTTAAGATATTGCTTATAAACAACCTTAAAGATTTTTATGTCAAGAACTAAGGATTACTTTTTTACTTGTTTTTTTAATGCCAGGGAGGTTTCGAGGTGACATTTTTTCCGTTGGTTGCTATTCGTTGACCGAATGTTCATATGTGCACCAGGTCCTCGAACAAAATATTTTAAGCGTCTTTTTTGTCGTTAAATGTTAATTTATCTATTCTAAACACGTAGTAAACATACTTACTCAAAAGAATTATTATTTTACTTAATGATATTTTACATAAAGTCTAAATTAGAAAAATGTGCACACAGTTTTTGCTAATATGTTAGTCTTTAGTATTGAGCAGTAAGGTGAATCAGTTGCCCCTAAAAATGCAAATTTTAGAATTACGCTAGTAAAGTTTATTGACGTTGGGAAATCACATGAAAATAAAGCACAAAGAAAATAGCTTCCTTGCTTTAAGTTCGTTGGAGCAAATTACTTTTGAAAATTTAACCTTATACTTGTATATCTATAATATGGAAAACAGACTATTTCACTAAAAACCTATTTTCTCCTTAGTTTTTTGAGATAATTAAAACGGCTAGGAAATGTTACTTGCGATATTATAAAAATTATGTCTTATCAAAATTAATAAATAAAATTGTGCAAAAAATGTTTTTTTTAATAACTATTTATGTTAATTTTTTTTAGTTAATGTTAAACACTTTTACTAAAAGAAATTCAAAAGTAGGGTCTCTCTATTGAGCAGATATGAAGAAACTGCATTCTATTAAAGGTAAATGTGCACTGTGCAGCTCGCGAAGAGCATGTTAATTTTTTAATACTCACACTAAATACTTTTGTACTGAAATTGAAGTAAAATTAAAAATACAACGTTTCAATCCTATATTTTCATATAGGAGATCTTCAGTTGTTGAAAAAAAGAGTCTGAAAAAAATTTTGAACATAATAATTGGAAGTAAAACAAAATTAAACTAGTTGCCAGAAAAATAGAAATAGAACTTTAAACACATTTGTTCAAAAAATTTTTTCATATTTGTTTACAACAACTGAGGATCTCCTATATGCACATATAGAAGTGAAACATTGCTTTAATAGTAGTAAACTGTTAAAATAAGTAATAGATAAGATCTCCCCAAAAACATTTAAGTCTAGAACTTTGAATTGTTTGATTTAAAACAAGTTATACTAGTAAAATACTAAAACAAAATTCGGAACGATTAAAATCAAGAACCCTATTATTATTTTCCTGAAAAATTAGAATTATAATAACCGTTGTAATAATTTTTATCTATCTTCTTTAAAACTTTTTGTAAATTTTTTACTTCTAAAATATACTTTATTAACATGTATATAAAACCTTTGAAAAATCACTAAAAAAAATTCTGTAATTTTATATCAACTTTTAAACTTACTAATTAAAATGTAAATCTTGATGCTGCTTAAGTTGCATCTTTGCTTTTAAGATATCAGAATCTTGTTAGATGTCTGAACAATCTTATTAAATGTCAGAACCGTAGATGCCAAATGTAGCTTAAACGCGAAAAATTTGTCTTAAAATAAGCTGTTTTTGGCAACAGCTGTTAGCTTATCATAAACCTCTTTTAACCCAAATTTTGATTTTAGTAGCATAACGGCCCAAAGGGGAATCCTATAAAATCCCCTCATATAAAACATTTAGAAAAATAAAAGTTTTTAAACTGTAGTAACAAAGCTTGTAACTACAAGTTGTAAGGCTTAAAACAATAAATTTAAACTGTGACAATTTAGAAAATTATTAAAGGTTCTAAAGGAACACTGCTCTTCATATAAATTTAATTTGGAAATAATAAAAATATGCTCATGCTCATAACTATTATGAAAAAAAATCATCAGTATTAAAAATCAATTTTTTAGTATGTTTTAAAATTTCTTTTAGTTATATATATTTTTTGTTCTTAAAGCTAGAAATTCAAATAATGTATTTAAAAAGCTGTTATTTTAAACTTATTTATTTTTTTATTGTTTAAAGAAAATAAGACGAAATAAGACTTTCAGCAAAATATTAAGCTTAGTTACTTGTTCATGAAACCTTGCCAAATCCTTAATTACACTAAAAATACAATTTTTTTAATTTACAAAGTGTTCAATTTAATGTTAAGAAGCAAAATAGAGGGTAGAGTAAATCTGATGGTTGTCTACCATAAAAATTAAATTGTCTTAGAAATAAAACAATAAGTTGTGATTAAAGTCTTAAAATACTTAAAGATTTTAATTAAAAACATTTCTTTTTAGTTTAGTTTTTGTATTCTCTTCTATATATTTGTATGTTTTAATGAATTTTTAAATGACTTGAATAAATTTCAAATTTTATGATTTTATTCAAGTAATATAGTTTATAAACAAGACATTACTTTATTCAAATTACTATTTATTAAAACATAAGTTTATCAATTTTTCATAAATAAAAATCAACTTTAAATTTTTTCAAGTTTTTAGAAGTGTCTTCTTTGACTTATTTTTTGCACATTTGTGCTGGTCACTCTTTACTGAAAAAAAAAACAGATTGAGTCTTAATGAAATGGGTAAATAAGATTTCTTGAAATAACCTACCTTCACAATTTAATTTAATAATGTCTTGCATTATTAAAGTCCAGCACTGTTTGTATAGTAGCCATATACAAAGTAGCCTACAAATGTGCATAATTGTGTTAACCATTAAAATGATAAAAATGGTTAACCTGTGTTATTAAATTAGTCCTATTTTATAAGCTAACTCTTATTTTAAATATCTTTAAATAGTCTCCTTTTGTAACAATTAGTATTTTAACTGTATACTTATTTATTTATTCAATAATTAGCTAAATACACTTTAGACTATAAAAACGATATTTTTACCTATTATTTTAGAACTTAACAGTTATATAATGTTTTTTTTAACATTTAATACTTTATTTACTTAAGCTCATCTTTAATTTCTTAAAAAAGATCTTCTGTTATTGATAATTTTTTTTTTTCAATTTTGGTTTTGATAATTCATGTTTATCAAGAATTCAAAAGTTTAGAATGGTACAAGTTTTCTAAAAACAGCTGTGTTTAAATCAAAATCTAAACAATGTCTTTTATTCACTAAAAAATAGATAACAAAGTATTATGAAAAATAATTCTAAACATTTTAAAAATAAGTTTTGTGTAATAAGTATATTAAAATAATAGTTATATAATTGATTTTAATCATCTAATTGTTATAAAAAGAATCATTAAGAACAGTTTTAATAGAAAATTCATTGAAAAAGTTTTCAAAACACATTTCCCATATCATACAATATATGAGCAAAAAACAAAATTATGGCTTTTAAAGCATTTAAATAGTCAATGAAAATGTACATTCAATTTTGTGGTGGACTTTAGATAAAATGATTGAGCTAAAAATTAATGTTTAAGTTTTGAAATTTGTTTGTATCATGTAGAAATTTTACATAAGTAGATTAGTTTTTTATAGTATTATCCAGGGGCGTCGCGTGGGGTGTTGCACTGCCGCAACTGCACCACCTTGAAATTTTCTAAGAAAAAAATAAGTATCTATAACGTTTTCTTTATTTTTTTGAACGAAATCTCTTTTAAAACTTCAATTTTGAAAACGACCATTTTGCCCACTTCACTGCCGCAAACTCTTAGCTGACTGCCGCAAATGAACTCAAAAAAGCAAAATTTCTTCAAGAATTACCGCAAAATCAATATCTTGCGGTAAGTAAGCTAAGTTGAAAATTCCCTAAAACAGGACATGCTTAAGTATCATCTACAAGCTATTGTAAACATAAAATAAAAACAAAGCAAGCTACTGCAAAGGATTAAACTTGAGTTTATGTACCCACATGATTTTTTAAATTTAACAGATCACTTCTATTAAAAGATTTGTCATAAATTGCATATTTTGAAAAAAAAGATAAAAACCCTAAATCACCAAAGTCTTAAAAATTTTATTTTTTATTTTAATCTGCATACATAAACTTAACTATAACTGATTATTGTTATCATAAAGTTAATATAATAAATAATAAATTTCAAGTTCTGAAAAAAAGAATTAAGAAGTTTATTATAAACTTCTAGTTCACTCTTACAGAAAAATATTTTAGATTTATATTAAATAAAAAATAGTATTATTGAAACAATCACATATTTAAATAAAGTAAATAGCCTTAATTTAGAAACTTTGATTACATAGAGTAGTTTAAAATTTAAGGAAAATTTAGTCTACCTCTACTTTATATAACTTTTGGTTTAATTTTTTCATAAACAAAGCAAATATTTTAGATAAAATTGTTGAAACATGGTTGCCTTGCCTCATAATCAGGATAACTTAGAAATGTTAAAAACTCAAGATGACCCAAGATAAATTAAAACAGACCAAATTAGAAAAATATTCAGGCTGACTATAGCAGTTTTAATTTTTACTCTGAAAATAACAAGGTTATTTAAAATTAAAAAATAAGTGTTTTACCCTTATGGCCACATGAAAACTAACTAACCAAACTTTTACTTCTATAATGGTTACATATTTATAAATTATCTTTAAAATTCTTGAAAAGTTCAACAGCCTCACAACTAAACTTAAAAAAGTTGAGCTCCTGAGAAAAATACTGTCATCAAAATGAAAAACAAATAAATATTAAGTAAAGAAAAGATACCCTTAAAAAACTATTGAATTTTAAACCTCCAACAAAGAACATTAAAATTAGAAAAAAGTTAATAAAAATGTTAATGTTTGTAAAAAAAAAAGTGCAAATTACTGTGGAGTAAGGAGGGAGGGTGTATAGGCACTTTTTTACATGTTGTTCTTATTTTAACTTTTTCAGAAAGCTAATAGTTACTCTTTAATAAAATTGAAATTTCCAATTAAACTTTTAGTTACAACCAGTCAAAGCCAGAGAGTACAATGGTTTATTATACAAGGAGCAAACCAAAACAGCAAAAAATACAATTTTACTGAAAACCTATATTCTCCATCATTTTTAAAACAATTTTTAATTAAACTTTTTCATCCTATTTTTTTTTAAACTTTATACTTTTGTTGAAGAGGAGTTTTCAATTTTTAAGTATCTATATATATTTTTATATAGACAAAAAAAAAAACTTTTGTTATAACTTTTTTTTTCTTGGTGTTTTAAATATCTAATTTAGCAATTTTTTTTGTTTTATAAAAGGAACATCTAAAGATTTTGAGGCCAACTTATAAAAAAAAGATATGATTTTAGTGATTTGATTTATTTGTTGTTTGAGTTTATATTATAAAAATAAGGATTCATTTGTACCTCTGACTGTGAATTACCATATCTCAAAAATTTTAAGAATTTTTTATATTGATAAAAGATGACTTGTAGTTAAATTAAAACTGTATAAAGTAATTTCAGTAAAGTAATTCTAAAGTAGATGTTAAGGGCATAAAGGGGGGGGGGTAAAACATTTTTTTAAACATTGTTTTAGTTTGTGCCTCCCATTATGAACCTTTTGTTGCCTTTGACTTTGACCGGCTATATCTTTAAACATATACTGAATTTTTAAAATCTGTAAAAAGCATCTTGTAGCTTAGTAAAAACTACATAAAATAAGATCAAATTGTTTCATCCTCCCTATCCCCTTAAAAGCAAAGCTTATCTTCAGGTGTAGCAAAAGTTCAGTTGTTTTCAAACTTGACAGTAAAAACATATTTTTATTAAAATAATTGATATTTTTTTAAATTCTGCACCACCTAAAAAAAATACTACGCGACGCCACTGGTATTATCCATAAGGTTTTTGCTAAGATTTTTTATACAATCAAAAACAGTTTCAATTAGCTTTCAAGATATATTCAGTTAAAAAAAATTTCAGATACATACTACGTGTGGCACTTTTAGGCTAATATGAACTTTTTTTGAAATCTTATGCTAGTTTTGATATCCTTTAAGTATCTCATACCAGTTTTTATGCCTTAATTATTTCTTATTTTTTACAAATATTGATTTTTTAAATTATTCTGTAATTATTTAGGTATCTTTTTGTATTTAAACTTAATTAGTATTATTTTTATGCAAAGTTTTACTAACTAAAACATTTTGTTTCTATTTTATTATAAACTCTAACTAGTCTGAGGTAACACAGGCTGACTATTTTGCCTCAAAGAGTGGCAATTCTGATTATTATTAACTATGCTAGTTTATAATTACTTCAACTTAGTAGTTAGAATAGTTAAGAACAAAGTATACATTTGTAAGTTGTTTAAAAATTAGAAGAAACATCTATCTAACTAACAAATGAATTTTTTATTAAGTATTAAGTAAAAAAAATATTTAATATTTATGTTAATAGCTTATTACTAATAAAACAATGTTTCACTCTTTTATTTGCTTATAGGAGATCCTCAGTTGTTGTTAACAAATCTGAAATTTTTGAACAAATAAACGGAAGTAAAACAAAATTAAAAACAAAATATTGAAATAGGCATTTAAGTCAAGAACTTTAAATTGTTTAATTTAAAACAAGTAACAACATTAGTAAAAAAAATATGTACAATTATGATTCCCAAGATTTATTTAATCTAAAATACTAAAAAAATATTATTTGTTATTTTATGATAGTTAATTTTATAACAGGCTAATAATAATAAGGCACTAAAACATTTATTTGTCACAGCTGGTTAAAAAATGATAACAGTCGAAATTGAAGCACCTACTAGGAAAAATAAACAAAAATACACTTCTAAATGGAAATCTGTTCCTGATTTTAAAGGTAAACTAGTTGATTTTTGCTTTACATAAATAAGACTTATTTATTAAAAACAGAATATGATTTTACTAATAGACTGGATTATGCCTGGTGTTTCTAGTTCATACCACGCAAGGTGTAGATATTGTAATAAGAGATTGGAAGCGAAATGCTCAAGTCTTAAATACCATGCTAATACTAGCTAACATTTGAAAAAAAATAGTTTTAACTAATCATCCTACAAACAATTTTGAATAGCAATTAAAAACATGTTTAGGGCATAGGGATGTAGATCACTATTTTTACAATTTAGTCTTATTATATTGAATTTTAACTAAGCTACAAGTTACTTTTTACAAATTTTAAAAAATCAAATCACTTTTTAAGATATAGCAGGTCAAAATCGGAGGCAACAATAGGTTCCTTTTGGGAGGGGCAAACTAAAACAGCAAAAAAAGACTACTTCACTAAAAATCTATCTTCTTCTACGTTTTTCGAGATAAATGCCACAAACTTTCAGAATATGCTCCTTCCAATTTAAAAAAAACTGTGTCGGAAGAGAATTTAAACAAATAAAAATAAATAATTTGTGACAAAAAAACAAAAAAAAAACTGTTTGTTTTTTGTTTATTTTTTTAATTTTATTTTTTTATTTTTGAAAATTCTTTCTGACAAAGTTTAAAAATACTTTAAACAACATACCTGAAAGTTTGAGGTATTTATCTCAAAAAACGTAGGAGAAGATAGATTTATAGTGAAGTAGTTTTTTTTTGCTGTTTAAGTTTGCCCCTCCCAAAAGGAACCTGTTGTTGCCTCCCACTTTGACCTGCTATATCTCAAAAATTGTTTTTTATTATTAAAATCAGTAAAAACCATTTTGTAGCTTAAAAACTCAATAAAATGAGATTAAAATGTGAAAAAATTGTTTATCCCCCCTATGCCCTTAATACTTTTATTACAATTTGTTAGCATTTCTTGATTTTAAAGATAACTAAGTTAGTTTTCATACTGCTCTACTATTTGCATGTAGTTTTTATAGATATTCATGATTAAAACTTCAGTAACAGGTTAATTCATTATTTTTTTTCATAAATGGGCCTAACTATGCATGCCTGTTTCCTATAGAAGTTGAATGAGGGCAAAAATAGCCGAAAAATTCTGGCAACTATGGTCAGAACCAAAAAAAGCCATCATTTGTATCACTTTAGTAATGAAGATTTAACAATGCTATCCTTTAAAAAAGAAGTGCGTTATAAATTTGGAAGTGGTAAGTGGACTTATATTATATTTTAATGCAAAATTTAACGTATCTTTAATTTCTTTGCAAGTATGTTATCAATAACAGGAAAGCTAAGGTTGCCTTAGATACAATATCTAATTAAATAAAAAAACATTTTAGCTATGTTTTATTAACAAACTGTAAACAAGAACGATCGAACCTAAAAACAAAACAATACATAATAAATTTAACTGTATAATAAATCTGTAACAGGATATTAAACTGCATTTGGTAATTGTTAAAAATTAATATAAAACTTTGAGTCAAAGTGCTTGTTCATCCAAGCGTTTAAGAGAAAATTGGCAAGGTCATGTTTTTTACTTATGCAAATTTGATAGAGTTTAGATAAGGAGAAAAAAAAGACCAGTTACGAGTTTACTTTTTCATATCATATCAATATATAAAACCCTCATCAGTTGGAGCAGGGCATTCTGGTCAGAGGCTGCTGCAGTAAACATGATATTCCAGAACAGATATATATTTTGTTTTCTTGTATTGTATAAAGTACTATTTTAGCAGTATGATTTTTATAAAAAAAAATTATTTGCATTCTAAGTTATTAAATCTTACTTTGTTTTATACATGCTTAAAGTCTATTACTAATAAACTAAATCTAGTGTAAAACTTTTGATCACATTTGAGTGTTTTTTAAAGAAAGATGTTCTTTATGTATTTGTTATTATTTGCAATTATTTTTAGTACAATATGTTTATTCATGTCATGCCTAGTTTTATGCAGAGTAACCTTAAGTATTATTTACTATCAGCATTTAGTATAGATTAAGTATAAATTTAAATATGGTCTTTAGTGTGATTGTACACTACACTATAAACCAACATGTTGTAATCAAAGTGAAGAATAATCAGTCTTTTAAATAACAGTGATTAAGACCAATACAGTGTTATACATTAAAACAAAATTCATAAAAAAAAATTTTAAAAGCATATTGCCTTTAATTCTTAAGATAGTATTTATCACATTTTTATCTCAAATTATTTAGATTTGTTTCATTTTTATTTTATAGTGCATTTTATTGAACAGTAGATTAAGAGCATATTTACAATAAAGCCTGTATTTAATTTCAAAAAGCAAAACTAACATTTAATATCTGCTAATATAAGAGCCCTTTAGGTTTAAGCATAACCAGAAAGACATAGGGGTTTAAAAAACAATCAGGCTACGAGGGGTCATTTTGATAAAATACCACAGGGAGATTAAAAAGTAAACCACAAAGGCTGTTGACATAGATCAAGTTTTTAAGTCACAAAATGTAGGTGACATTATTTTAGTCTAAGTAAACCAAAAAGGTAAAATGACACAATTTAAGTCATTAAGTCACAAAATTCAGGTGATAAATTTTAAGTCTAATAAGTCATAGAGGGTATTATCCCAAAAAGTCAAAATAGAACTGACAAATTTTAAGTCTACAAAGTCAAAATAAAAATTACAAAGTTTAGTCCAAAAAAAAAAAGAATTGACAAAATTTAGTGCACAAAGTCAAAGTAAATCTTACAAAATTTAGTCTAAAAAGTCAAAGTAGAACTGACAAAATTTAGTCCAAAAAGTCACAATAAAACTGACGAAGTATTAGTTTATTTAAGTGACAAAAAGTGATGACCAGTTTTAAGTCATAGTAAATCATGATAAATTTATTGTAATGCTCTAAATAGCATAACATAAAAGACAATATTTTTAAACAACTAAGACAGTATAGACCAGTAAAATGCCAGAAATTTTTAGGAATTTGTACCAAAAGGGGTAAGTAAAATATAATATTTAAGTGATTTATTTGTGTTTTTAATGTTTATCACGTTTTAAAATACTGCAATCTTTATAGTAGGTTGTAATGTTTAATATTATTTTTAAATTCAAAGTTAATAGTTAAAGTTCTAAAAAACTCAAAAAATTTTTGATTGTAATAGATAAAATTTTCTTAGAGTTAAAAGACCATTGTTAAAAATTGTTTACTTATTTTTGTCACTAGCTTTCCTTAATATTTTTCTTAAATAAATGACAATGATAGTTTTGAGACCAATTTAAAGTGCGAGATATGTTTTTTTTTTCCTGTATGAATGAAAGGCAGTGCTTATCTTCCAACAAAAAGGCAAAGAAGAAGTAGAGTGAACATTCCCTTTCAACAGTGGAAGTAGAGTAAGTTTAAAAGGATATCAAACTGCATGTACTGATAGTCATGTTTTGTACTGATGCAAATTTGATAGCGTTTAGATAAGGAGAAAAAAAAAGAGCGGTATGAGTTTACTGGTGTAAGTTTGCATTCCCATATCCCATCAATATATAAAACTCTCATCAGTTGGAGCAGGGCATTCTGGTCAGAGGCTGCTGCAGTAAACATGATATTCAAAAATAGACATTTTTACAGTTTTTAGTGATATATAAAGTATATTTTCAGTAACTTTACGTTTTATAACTATTTTTTATTTACGTTATAAGTAATTAAATCATATTTGTTTTATACATGCTTTTAGTTTATTCTTGTCAAACTAAATCTATTGTAAAAGCTTTGACCACATTTAAGCATTTTTTCAATTATGATACTTTTTGTATAATTGTTAGTGTTTGCAAATGTTCTTTAACACAATATATTTCTTCATGTCATACCTAGTTTTATACAGAGTAGCCCTAAATATTATTAAATATCAGCATTTAGTATAATTTAAATATAAGTTAATTATTGTTTTTAGTGTGGTTTTACTCTACACTACAACCTTGTAAATCTACAATTATAGCTACGCAAATACTTATTTAACTGTGGTATGTTTTATTATTTTCTTAAATGACTTTTGTCTGTAAGTATTTATTTGTGGTTTCTTGTACAGTTACTTTGATTTTAAAGCTCGAATAATTGTTTTGTCTTTTTTTAAATATAAATGCGCTTTTACTTAAACATTTAAAAATCCTTACAAAAAGCTGAAAAACTAAGCGCCTTTCTGCTTTTGGAGTATTGATTAAATTATAACTTGTTTTAAAAATCTAAACAATTTGTAAGCCAAGGTAAATAAGTTTTTTTTTAGTTAAGACAACTGATTTTTATTAACTTTTTTGTTCACAAAATCTTGAAAATTTATTTAGGGTAGGTTAGTATATTTTGATTAGAACTATAAAGTTGTGTTAATTTTTTGTAATTTATTTGTTTTATATATATACTTAGTACTTACTATATAGAACAATTTATTTTAACTTACTTATTAAATTTAAAAAAATTCTAAATGCAAAACTTTTAGGTTAAAACTATTTATTTTCCGGTTTTATATAAGTAAGTATTATGTCATTTCAAACGCAAGTCAAAGCGGACAGCTACCTGAGATTTGTCACCGACAAAACATTCAAATACAATCTACAAGTCCTAACCGAATCCAACACTGATTACAAGCTAATTAAGAGGTCGATCATGAATACGAGCAGCAATAACATGTTATTTTCTGAAGACTTAAAAATCGTGAGAATGTGCAGGATATACCCAAAAGTCCCTAAACAAAAACCGGAAGAAATTGGGAGGAACAACGTTTTGATTATTCATGGGACGCAAAGGAAAAATGTTGATGGAATTCTACGTCATGGGTTTAAACCTTCGGCAGGTATATTTCAACCAGATAATCAAAAGTTTTTTTAAGTTTTAAATATATTTTTTTAAGTTATATTAGAATTAAGTATATCTTAAACACTTTTTTAAACATTTGTTATCCTTCTACCGATAAGTTTTAGTTTACTTTTAAGACAACTTATAGTTTTCTAAAGTAGCATTTTATTTAACTTTTTTATAGTCAAATTTAATTTTTTTCATGCAATACTGCAGGTGGTCTATTTGGACCCGGTGTTTATCACTCCAACTTCGCAGGAAAGTGTATCAGATACGGGGAATCCTGTAATTCTAATGACGATTCAGTATTTTTGTTCGTCAACCAGGTTCCTACAAAGCACGTGATTGATAAGCAGAGATATAAAAGCAGAAAGAAGCTACCTGAATACTACTGCCACAAATACACCTTCTACCCGTGTCAGCCGGAAGAGTACGTGCAGGACAGCAGGGGAGACTTCATCAACGTAGCATTGGATAGCAAAGTAGTTGAGCAACCAGAGTACGTTGCGAGCAGCAACATTGTGGTACCCAAGTACCTTGTGCACGCCAGATTGATTAAAAAAGGGTTTGTGAGCTTTTGTTTTTATAAGTTACATATAACTAGTTTGCTTTTAAACTAACTAACTAAGCTTTTCTATTTTATTTTTTTCCATGCAAGATTTATTTAAACGTAACTATTTTGTTCGAACCAATACATATGCTTAAATTCTTTTATTTTTTTATTTTTTTAAATAATAGTACATTTGTCTTCTTTTATCAGGTAAATTTTTTAGTTGCTTTCTTCAGTTTCAAATCAGTTTACTTTTAATACCCTGAATATAAAGAATTCGGCAATTTTTTTTTTGTGAAAAAATTGTTTAGTTTACCTATAAGAAATAAAGACAAAACAATTGGTTTAAACGTGCAACTGTCACTACATTATATACTTCGGTTACAGCATGAGCTTGTTTTTTTTAATTTTAGGTAGATGCTAAAAAAATCTATATTTCCTTTTGCAAGCTCTCTACGCTTATCCTCAAGAGAAATATCAAATAGAAATATTTCTGATAAACATAAGCAAAGCAATTGCCTTATACTGCAACCTGCTAATTAGATACTACTAGGTATAAACTGCTGGCATGGTACGTACTTTTTATCCGAAAAACTCTGTTTTCAAATTTTTGTTTTTTTCGAAATTAAATCTCAAACAAGCCTTAATTTAGTATGAAAGAAAATTCCTATATTTAACAAAGTTTATTGTATTAAATTGAAACGAGCTAAAACTAAAGAAAATCATTAACAGTGCAATCGACACTTACATACCCCAAGGTTGCAAAATAAATGTAAAAATGTGTATAAAAACGGTATTAACGAAAACAGAGAACAATGCAATTGTCATTTACATACTTTATGATTATAAAATGAATTAAAAAAGCGTGGTAATCAAAATAAAGAACATTGCAGTTGAGGTTTATTCGGAACTAGGTGCTTTTAAAAATGTTTCTGTTAGTGTAGCTTGTCGTTTGGATTTAGAAGACACTTTTTGTTTATCGCTGTTTATTTCCAAAATGTTTATTTTGAAAGTAATATCAGCTCACTGTAGCTTTCCAAAGTTGTTATCAGCAGGTACTTGCACTTCTCCGGAAGACAACTCTCCTTCTAGAACGACAAATGTTGTGTAAGTGTTATCAAGAATATCGGTAGACTGTAAACTTTAGCTGCAAACGTCCATTGACTCTTCTTTATATGACGCAATATCCTCTTTTTCATTTAGTGTTCATACAATGTGATAAAAATGAATTACACATTTTAATTAGTTTGATTTGATTATTGTTTTATTGTTTATTTTTTGTCTAAAGCTGTTTTAGAATAGTGTATTTAAGTCTTGCTCAGTAGTGTTTATAAAAGTAACAGTACTGTTTACAGAAATTAGAGTAATTTTTAACTTTTTTTTTTTAATATGTCCAACAATAATTACTTTTAAGAAAAGTTAAATAATTTTTATTGCGTATTTTTAGATAAAAATACATGAACTAAAGCTCAGAATACTTTATTCTAAAACTTATTACAGATTCAACCAACCAGCTATGGAGATGGTAAATGTTGTAAAACCTCAAACAATTGTAACACCTCAACAAATTGGTAATTATTATTTACCAAGTAGTTGTGGTTTGATCGCACCAATTTTCACACAACCAATACCGTACCAACAATTTCAACCAAGTATGGTACTGGCCTATCAGAATCAGTTGCAGAGTATGATGAATGTAAACTATTGGGCACGACAGTGTATGCAGCTTCAACAAGTGCAATATTATCAATTCAAGCCTTTTCAAGTTGGAGCTAGTCAATTACAGCCTCTTCAAGTTGCAGCCTCCTAAAGTATCAGCTAGTAAATTGCAGCCTCTTCAAAAACAAGCTCTTCTTATTGAGGTAAACGGCAATTAGATAGAGCCATTAAGCATAATTTTTTTGAAATAAATAGTAAAAAACAGTTATTTGTTTTTGAAGTTGTTGGATCGTATATTAATTAAGACGTTGACTCCTTTATTATTTCTTGCGTACACATTTAATGTATAGTACAATTTTACCAAAACAGTTACAATAGTTGGTTACTACAAAACATTTTTGATCTGAATTTAGAATTAAAAACTAAACATTTACCTTGAATAAGACTTATTTTTTAATTGTATTTTAAATTTAACTTATAACTTATATACTTAACACTTGTAACAAATAGTATATTCATGTGTCAGACCATTTTAGACAGTCTGAAGTAACACTCATCGATCATTAATATTTTGTTAAAAGAACATTATACTAATGGTCGGCAGTCTTTTTTACATAAAAGTTTAACTTTCTTTAAAAAACGCATTGTATATAAAAAATTTATCCGTTGATTGCATTTATTTTAAAGAACATTATTTTAATAAGAGATTAAAATGTAGTACTCAATAAAACACAAGCAACTAATTATTACTTAATTATAGATTATACAACAAATTAGTTTTTTTGTATTGGTTAAAAAACATTTATTTTATCTGAAAAACACTTCGATAATTTTTTTTAATTTTGGGGTTTACCCAAATAATTTTAATTAAGTAAAGTTACGAATCGTCAAAAATGCACTAATGAAGCATTTTCGTGAGTTTATCTAAGAAAGTATCTTTTGCTAGATTGTTTTCTTAAAAATAGTTCTAAAAGCTTTAGTATGACTTTTTTAACAATTTTTTTCGTTTACAAAGTTTTTATAGTTATACTACTTGTTAATCGAATTTGAATAATAGTTATAGCTTAAATCCGTTAAAAACATGTTAATACTAATTTCCAAAATTTATACTTCTTAGTTTTTGTTAGCTTAAAATACTTTACTTGTGACCTTCAGAAAACGGAAAAAGTTTTCCTAATACAGAAAGTTGGTTACGAAAAGTTTAGAAGTTAAAAAACACCATGATTACAAACGGTTGTTTAACTGCTTTATGCCTTCAGATGGAACGCAAGATAAATTTTGTAATTGTTAATTTTTAAGATACCAAATGTCATGCGTTAATAGTTGTGCTAGGTGATTTATATACAAAAGCGATGACTATAAAGTGAAATAAAATAAAACAAAATACGATAAAATGTTACCAACATCTGCTTTGAGAGTATCGTAGGCTCGATAACTAAGTATTAAAAATATTTCGCCCTTCAATTGCAAAAATATTTTGCCCTCAATCTTGACTGTGTTTCAGTCGCTATGTCGCACTAACTCGCCTCCGCGTCGATGTGGGTCTGCAAGACAATTTGAAACAAAGTGACATAATTGTAAGCTGTGTTCTGGTCCATAAGTATCAAGTACAAGCTTGTAGTTTATGCTTACAGTAAATTAATCACTCGCACATTTAAACTAAAAATGAAGTTGTTTTGATGACATTACGATTTGAATTTAGGAAGTCTTTTTTTAGTATTTTGGTGATCGAAAGCAACTGCAGGATAATTCGCACTTCAAATTTGGTTTATTTTAAAATGATGTTATTTTACGACGAAGCTTAGCAGTCAGTCAAGTTTAAATTACTTTTTTTCATTTAAAGATTACTTATCAAGTACTGACCGTTTTAAGGTCTTACTATATAGCTAAAATTTAAAAGAAAACAAGGTACTGTTTAAAACTTAGATAACTCTATTTGAGTAAGATTTGAGTAAAAACTTTAGGTCCGAACTTTAAAAAAAAGTCATTTGCTGGTCATACTTATTTAATAAAGTTGTTGTAAACAATAAAGATACTTTAAACATAATTTGTGCTAAGTTAAACATTAATAAAGCAGTAAAACATAATTATTAAATGAATTCCCAATAGTCAGTTTTTAACAAAAAAAAAAGTATTCCTTTAGTAGAATATGTTTTTAACTGAAATATACATCGCGACATGTTTTTCGTGACCTTTTTATTTTGTTAAAGTCTAAGTTGTTGTTATATTATCTAGAATGAAAGATAAAAATGTTTTTGTTTAAATACAGTACCTTGATTTTAGTTTTCTGTAAAGGTTTTATTATTGTTACTAAATGGAAACAACTACTTTTAAAAACCAAAATATGTTTATATTTTGTAATTCTGTTTTACAAAATTAAGTTATTTGTAGTGGTCAACCAAATCCAAGATTCGGACTCTGGACGAATCCGGCCTTTTTAAACTCGGATTCAAATAACTTCAAAATAAGATTCGGATTCGGCCGAATCCGAAATTTTTGATTCGTTAGACCACGTTAAGCTTTTTTAATTTTACTTAATTGTTTGTCAAAAGTTAAATGAAGTGGTAAACTAATTTATCATTTCACGCTTAAGTGGATAAAAAATGGTTGTCACACTTATAAAAACCTTACCATTTTTTGTTTTGAGTTTTGCATACAGTATAAAAACTATGATAATAAGTTTTTCTTAGACTCTCAAATAAAATTAAGTAATAAGTTAACGCGTTTAATCTAAGATTTTTCGATAACCGCTCTTATTTATTCATCAAATATTTAGTTTTTTATGTTGCTCGTTGTAATGAACTGCTGCATTACTTATACAAAGAAAAAAATGCAACTTAAATATGTAACATTTAAGCAGAGGCTTGCATATTTCTAGCTATATAGTTTTTGTTGATATTTTATTGTTTATTTAAGTTATAATTTTAATTTATGACATATATGTTATAACTTCAAACATTTTAATATTTTATTTTGAAATAGTGTTCTAATTGTTAAGAATAAAACCTTAGTTAATTTGTAATGAATTTCTGCAACTACTTGCATTGTTCATTGTTGAACTCTGAATAATAATAATAAAATGTTTAGAGCTTGCTGCAATTATGAGAAATAAGGCTTAAAATCAATAGTGCAATATTTCATCAAAAAAATTTGCCTAGTGGTTTATAAATTCAAGTTTTAAAAGCAGCTTATACTCTAGAGTAAGAAATTTTGTAACATTTTGTGTGGTTCTTTTATGTGTTAGATACATCAACTAAACTGTCTTACCTAATTTATATAAAGTAGTCTGAGATAGTCTTTAATAATGATAGATAAAATTTACTGATACATTACACTAAGTTAGTATAAAAGCATTTTATACTTGTATGTCCAAATTAAGTAATACAAATACCAAGCTGCCCGCAAAGGGTCCTAGGCACAAACGTGCTATAAAGTCATCCCGTCTGCAGAAAAAATATTAACAAAAAGGTCAGATTGACAACCTACCCACAGACAGTCAAACAGACTCAACTGAGACTTTGGATGTTGGCCCACCAATATCCATAGCTCTTAAATTTTTGATAAATGTTTATTTTATTTGATCTAATTTTTGGAGTGAAAGATTGTTATGAAAACATAATCTATTCAAATTAAAATTATATCGTTCTCTTTACAGGGTTGCCAAAAAAAACTTGCAACTATGGAATTCGACAATTTAGACTAATAAATCTTGAATTTGAGAAATTTTGAAATAAAAACCTGGAATTTTGAACAAAAATCACTAAAAAATCTTTAATTTTAAACAATTTTTACATGTTAAGTAGTAAAATTTTTATTTGACATAATTAAATCTATCATATAGACAAAAAACTTTTGTATTCATCACAATTTTTTTAAAAAGACGTTTAAAGTATTATAGTATCTTTTCAATGTTTTTATTCAGTTTAACACAGTTTTAAACCTTAAACTAAAATTTAAACTAAACTAGATCCAAAAATGTGTACTTAAAAAAACACCTGGAGGAATTGTTGAAAACCTGGAGAAATTTTGCCAAAAGCATTTGGCAACCCTGTCTTTAGCAATAAGTGAGAACTTTATTTGTTTTGTATCTTTAAAGACCACAGCTTTAATTAAATGGTTTGGCTAATTTTATTTTGTTTTTAGTGCGAAGGTATAGTTTAAAAAAAAACCATATATTTTTGAATAAAGTTTTTAATATAACTAGATAGTTATACTTAATATATAATTAATTTTAATAAAACTGTTTACAGTTTCGAAGTGTTTGTTAAGTTATTAATCTATAAACAAAAAACCAACTGTAAGTTTAAAACAATCTTATAAAACTTTCTTTAAGGCTTAATAGAAAATTTGTTTTAATCCGTTTTTCTTTTTAGTGTTAAGTACTATCCGAAATATTACGGTGGCTTTATTACATAAACAAAAAGAATATTTTAGAAATCAATACAACGAGGTATACAGATCTTTAAATAGCTATTAATTACAAATCTTTATTTGAGGTTTACCAGTACTAGGAACGTTTTATTTTAGTTACTGTTAGTAACTGGTTTAAAAGTATGGTTTGAAGCAAGGGTAGGCAGATTTTTTTTTTTGCGGACAAATCTTATTTTTTAATATTTGCTAGCGAGCCGCACTGTATTCAGATGGCCGCAGTCATTTCAAAATATTTTTTGTAATCATCATCAAATAACTAGATAATCATATCATAAAGTTGTTTTGAAAACTCTAAACGGTATTAATTAAAAATTTCTTATACAAGTGTTTAGTTTTATTTTTTTCTTAACTCTATATACTTAATAAACAAACTTTTAAATAAAAGTATATTGTTTTCTGCGTGTTAAAAAAAGCTTTTAGATATTTTAGTATATTTTATACCACTACCAATAAAATTATTAATTATAAAATTTTAGTTTTTGAATTTTGTTAAAGTTTTAAAATAGTTCTTTCAAATATATAGATTTTTACCTAATAATTTGTGAAAATATTAATTCTTTTTAAAAATTTTTTATAATCAAAAACATAAAAACATTATTTTATTTTTTACTAATGACCAAGTTTTGAAGAAAAGTTTACAAAAACTCTAAAATTTTGTCACAAATTTTTCATAAAGGAAAAAAAAACTATTTTGAAAATAAGTTTGTAAAATGAACTTTAGCAAAAAAATTTCAAAAAGTTTAAACTTAATCAAGATTAAATACTTTTTAAACTATATAACTAATAACTATCGTTTGTTGACCGAAGTAATTTAAACGTTTACTTAAAGTAGTTTCATACTAATCAAACTTTGTATTTGCTAAATACTTTATTTATACATATAAGAAGGCGAACTCAGTGGTTGTATTTTCCAAATACGCATGACAACTTTAAAACACATTTTTAGTAGTAATAGTCGTCAAAATAGCTGTTTGGGGTAACTAGGTTCAAAACACGTTCAAACTGCGCACTTAAAGCTGCGAAAAAGCTACCATACTCCCTCGTAAAGTGTCTATTGAAACTGCAGTCATATTCAATCGTCTCGAGTGCCTCACGAATTGTTTCTGGAAAGTTCCTGTAAAAATGAGTATTTTTTGGTTACACAGTTTCCTAATAGACATTCCATATTTGTTTAATGCAATGTAGTGAAAGGAGAATTTTGTTTGTGTTAGTAAAGTTAATCTAGATATAACGTCAGCTTTAGAGAAAATATTTGTTTTAAATCATTAGTTAGTGATGTACTCCCTCATACAAGTGTTTATTTTTACTCACAAAACATTCTTGATTTAAAAAATTAACATAATTTATAAAACCAATATCTTAGTAGCTTTCTAAAAAGTTGCTTTTCTATTTATTTTACCCACAAGAAAACGTCTCCATGGAATTTCGCCCAAACTTGCTTGCGATACCCTCTGGCGAAAGTTCGCATGATTTTTGTCATCGTGTCATGTTTACAGTAACCTTCTAAAACTTTTGTCGAGTCGTAGGAGGACATGTCGGGTAGTTGCGTCCCGTACGGCGCGTGATGGCAGAAAACATCGAGGTCAGTATTTTCATCAGAACCATCGCTCAGACTGCCGAGAGTCTCAAACCCCCTTAATATTTCCTGTTGTAATTAGAACGGCGTTTGAGCAATTGTACGAGTTTAAAAGACAATATCGTTCTTACAATTAAGCAAAAACAAATATTCGTTCTCGTTGTTTTGTATAAAAACTTTGCAAGCAAAAACTCACTCTTGAAAGGTAACTCATTTTGTATCTTGATTGGTTGAGTGAACAGTTGTACAGTTGCTCATAACCACATTGAAACATGTCTTGCCAGTCAGATCTAACAAAATCTTACTTTCAATTTGAAAACAACTAACAACATAGTTACATAGTGAAAAAAAACAGTGAAAAATATTAACGCTTTGTTACTGTTAAACGTATGTTAAAAACGTCTATTCCTAAAAAAAGCTTATCAAAACCATTACAACAAAATTGTAATACAGTGTAAAAAAGATATATTTTTTTATTTCATGTATGTAACTTTTTAATTAGATGTCTTTAAAGTTCTTACAAAAGTGATAGAAAAAAAAGTCAAAATAAGGCTTCTAGTTCACGTTACTCAGAAAAGTAGTTGAAAAGTTTACATGCTAAATATATGCTAAAACTACCAAGTTAAAACGTTATCATAACTATTGTTTGAAGTTTTTCGAAGAAAAAAATTTAACGTAAGCTAAAGTTAAATAGATATGTACACATTTTTAGTTTGAAACAATGGCTAAAAACATTTAAATATATTCTTAATTGTAATAATATTTGTAACATCGTTGAATAATTTTTTTTGAATAGAGCTTATATGTTGGTGTTTATTAAAATGTTGTACGGCTGCTATTTTTCTTTCTATATACAATTAAATGACTTACCTTAATTATGAAACATCAAACTAACATGCATTGGCTCGGACCTTTAAACTTTTTGGATTTTAGAAATTTTCTTTGAACACATTTCCTCCAAAACTTATCAACAATGCTGCTGAGTCGACACGAAGGGAAAAGGTACAAATCTTAATAATAGTGTTTCATCTTTAAATATTTTTATTAGTTATTGTTTTACTTAGTTTTTGTAAAACTTAGATAAAACCCTATAAACGCTACAAAAAGTTTTTAAATTCAAAAAAAATGTGTTTCAAAAACTTACCGTCAAACGATAATTCTGTTCGATTGTAACTCTCAGTATGCCCGGTTGATCCGTTAAAGTTAGTACCTTTTTATGATTAAGAAACTCATTTTGCGTAGTGAAATATTTTTGTTAGTTAACAAAAAAAAACTTGTCTTCTGTTTTTTACTTTTATTTAAATTTGTTTTAATGAAAAGTGTTTGTTTTTGTAATAAATATACATATTGCCACAACTTTAACTATCTTAGATTAAAAAAGGTGTATAAACATTTTGAACAAGGTATAGTTGGGTTTTCGCATACTTTGATTTTTTTATGTTGAAATATTATTTACAACAGAATTCTTTTTAAACACTGAAACTCGTTTTTTTAACTAAGGTATTTACGTAATATAAATTAATAATTGTACAAGTCTAATTTTTGATTATTTGATATCAGGGTATCTGTTGGGGGCTTTATCAGAAATTTAGAGGCCCATAAGCTACAAAGGGGTAAAAGCCGGGAAGGGGTGTGACTAGTAAAGAGGCTAAATAGGGTCATAAGGCCATAACTTGATTTTTACACTAGATATTCTGGAGTTCATGACAAAAGCAAAAAAAAATGACTTAAGGTAGTTTTTTTCAGAAATTATACTGAAAGGGCCATTGCTTTTTTAGTTAGTTCAAAGTGGGCCTTATAAAAATGTATGGAAAATCCTACTTTATACTAAATTACTTTTTAAATAGAGATATAATTTTTTACCTCTAAAATTGTTTGGCAATTTTTTAAAACTAAAGTCGTATCCATCATAAAATGTGTCAGAACCAGGATCAAATTTGACCATGATAGTACCTTTCACCACTAAACTTCGAAAATAATTTTTGTAAATCCGACCCACAAAATATTTTGTTTCAGTAGCCGAACCGTTGTTGTAAGTTACCTGTTAAAATATTATTATGTTTTTAAACTTTGAATTAAGTACATCTAGTTTCGACTTATTAAATCAGCCGTTGGAAGTTGTTTTTAAAAATACAGTATGTTGTAGCTCGTTTGCTCAAAAAAAATTTAAAAAAAGTCGTACTAAATAAATAAAGTATGTCTAATGCAAACTAGTTAACACTTAAAGTTTTCACAACTAAAGCTAGAACAATTCTCAAACTAATCACCATCAGAGGGTAATAAGTATCTCCTTTTCCATTGATTGTAAACCTCGTGTAACTGTCTTCTGGAACATCAATATACCAAACACATTCAGCGTTATTTGGGTAGCTTAGAGGGTAGCTTTGTGTGAAGATGTGTTGCTCTTCAGAAGTAAGAGTCGTGTTGTAACCACAGCTAGGCGGAGTCGAATAGAATGTTTCTAAATTTTCCAGAAACAAAAATAAAATAATGAGGTAAAAATAATGAGTTTACTACATCTAAAGTAAAGATGCTAAATGTTTACAAAAATGTTCTTGTTTAATGTAAATTTCTAAACACTACATTTTTAAAATTTGTATGCTTTTCATTGCTAGTTAAATATTTTACAACTTTCATCAAAACAACATTGTTCTTTAAGTATTTTAATAGAAATATCAAAATAACAGTACAACCAAATAAAACAGACCTTGATTAGTTTGTTATATTTTTTTAAGTATTAACAAATAAAAAAGGTTAAAAGTACTGCTACTTGGTTGCATACCAGAATAATTTTGCGGTTCGGGATAATATTCTGAACCAGGGTAGTTTTGTGATTCTGGATAGTATTGAGAGCTAGAATAGTTTTCAGGTTCATGATATGGCTCATAAGTTGTTGTAGTTTCGATTTCTAAAAAATTGTATGTTTACAAAATTTTTATATTTGTAAACAAAATAGACAGCAGTTTTTCAAACTACATCGTCGTGTTCCTTTTACAAATTTAATTTGATGTTTTTAATCAGTTTTATTTAATAAAATCTAGTTTTAATTTTCCTTAGAAGAAAACAAATTAATAAAAACTTTTTTTTTTAAATTAATACCAGATACTTGAACGCTTTTGGAAAGTATTTTTTATAACTTTGGTTAAGTAGTGAAAACCTTAATTTAAAGTGAAAACCTACATTGTTGTTTAAGTATTTTAATAGATAAATCAAAAAAAACTAAACAAACAGTACAACCAAGTAAGTCAGACCTTGATTAGTTTATTTTATTTTTTTTAAGTATAAACAAATAAAAAGGTTAAAAGTACTGCTACCTGGTTGCATACCAGAATAATTTTGCGGTTCGGGTTCTGAACCAGGGTAGTTTTGTGATTCTGGATAGTATTGAGAGTTAGAATAGTTTTCAGGTTCATGATATGGCTCATAAGTTGTTGTAGTTTCGAATTCTAAAAAAAATTTGTTTACAAAAATTTTATATTTATAAATAAAATAGACAACAGTTTTTCAAACTACATCGTCCTGTTCCTGTTACAAATTTAATTTGATGTTTTGAATCAGTTTTATTTAATAAAATTAAGTTTTAATTTTCCTTAAAAGAAAACAAATTAAAAAAAACTTTTTTTTTAATTAATACCAGATACTTGAACGCTTTTGGAAAGTATTTTTTATAACTTTGGTTAAATAGTGAAAACCTTGACTTAAAGTATTTAATCACAGGTTAAAAACTTCGGTAGAACTTTACTTTGTTCTAGAAACATAATGTATCACAAATTCATAATGATTAAGTATTATAACAATATTATGTTTTTGAAATAAATTTTAGAAAAAATAATGTAGCATTACCTATGTTTTTAATTTTTTTAAACCCTACATCGTATCCTTTAAAGCCGTAGAGAGAATCAGAATAAAAGAAAATCTTAAAAGATCCATTAGGTACTTGTCTATATAACTGGAAACTTTCAGATTGTTTTCCATCAATCCTTTCTGCTTTGTTTCCGATAATTATCTATAATCAGACATACAAAAGGTATAATTAAAAGTTTTAGTTTTATAAAAAAAATGTTGGGTCAATTCAAAACATTTTTATCAAAAACTTGTTTTCTAAAAAGTATTTCAAACCTAAAACTTTTTATAGTCTTTAAGATGTAAAAAGTGTAAAAACTATTCTGAATTTGTTTTTATTCAAATGCTTTAAAGCTAAAACATTTTAGAAAGTAAATAGCAACATAGTACACTAAAAACCTCTAGGTAGTCATAGTACGTTTCTGATTCCCCATCGACTCTGAATCTTATGTAACTGTTTACTGGAACGTCAACATACCACGTACAGCTGGTAGAAAGTGGATATGTTTCAGGGTAGTTTGGTGTGTATATGTGCTGCTCCTCAGATTTCAGAGTCATGTTGTATCCACAATTAACTGAGGAGTCGTCTGGTTTTCAAAAATTAAAAAAGAATAAAGCGAAAAAGAAAAGAGCATGCGGTTTTGTTAACGTCGAGTTAAATATATTTTCTCGTGTATGTATATTACATATAATGTATGATAAACATAAAAACATATAGTTCTTACATATTTAAACACTCTAGATTATTTTATATTCATAGGCTTTAAACTAATAGAACAACAAAATAAACAGTTTTTGTATTGAGACCAATTAATTAAATAAATGCTTGTAAAGTTACTTTCTGCTGTGGCATTAAGTATGTTGGTCGTAACATCTTGTTCTGTTGTGCTTTCAACTGCTGATACAATAATATTCTATTACATTAGCACTTTCAAGTGTTCTGTTTTCTTTTTATGGTTTCTTAAAACAAGCTGCTAATTAGAAATAACTACTTTATTAACATATTACTGATTAAATATCATTTAACTACCATAAAAATAAATTTTGTTAGATAATTTAAAAAACGAAGTCTAAATAACAAAAACGAAATCAAACAAACAAATAAATCATACCATTTATTGGTTTTATTTTTAGTGAACTGTAAAAAATAAAAGAAGTTTAAAAAAAAACTACTGCTACATAGTTAGTTACCATAATAGTTTTGTGTTCCGGGATATTCTACTGCTTTTGGATGATATTCTTCTTCTTTGGAATTATATTGTGAGTCGGGATATTCTTCTGCTTTGGAATGATATTGTGAGTCGGGATATTCTTCTGCTTTAGGATGATATTGTGAGTCAGCTTGTTTATTTTCTCCATGATATGGTTCATAAGCTGTTGTGGTTATCATTTAAAAGTGTTTTAACTTTAACGTAATGTTGTTAATGGACAACTGTAGTATGTTAAACTAGATTGTCGAGTTCCATTTACAAGTTTAAAATAATGTTTTTAATAAATTGTTTTCATTACAAACAAATTTAAAATTTCATTGTAGAATTAAAACTATGTCAATAAACCAATACCAGACACTTTTCACATTAACATTTTTTTTTATTAATTACTTAATTTAATTACACATTAAGTAGTAAAATTTTGATTTAACATAAAAAAATCTATCTCATATATTAAAAAACTTTGTCTTGATCATAAATTTATTATCAAAAACACATTTAAAGTAGCTTTACAGTTTCTTTTACACGTTCTTATAATATTTTACACAGTTTTTTCATTAAACTCAACTTTAAACTACAAATGGAACCAAAAATGTGTACTTTCAAAAACCTTGAAGAAATTTCTAAAAAGAAAGTGGCAAATTAAAAATACATATCTGAAAATATAAAATCGGAATATTTAAAAGTTATTTCTCCCGTCGGAAAGTCTAAACAATATTTTTGTACACAAATTCTTTACTGACTGAAAACACTTCGCAGCTCTTATTTATAGAAACTAATAAAAAACTAATTATTTTAATAAAACTTTAATCATACGAATCATTTACTTGTGAACGAAAAATTTAATTTCTATTTTAAAAAAGCTAGATACTATTAATAAAGTATTAATAAATTAATAATTATGCTATATACTTTAGATTAAATTTTTATTTTTGATATTAAAATGTTGTTTTTACAAGGTAAAACTCGTATAACTTTTGTTTATGAAACTTAGTTTTTACAAAAATTGCTACATATATTTGTTGTTTATTACTATGGTTTTTTTTAGAAAAACATTGGCTTTTATTATTTGATTCTATACATTAAACTGTTGTAATTTAAAGAATTTTAAGTTCCTAAACTAAAAAACTAAAGTTTTTTGATGGTTTTAGATTTCATTATGTTTAAATAAAATCGTAATAAGTTAAAAAACTTAAAATAGCTATTAATGTTTCTCGGATAAAACACTTATAGTTAAACAACACAAAAAACTACCAAGGTATTACTCAGTATATATCTTCTTTTTGTTCAAAATATTCTTGTGCTTTATAGTTTATTGAAAGACAAAAAAAAAGACGTTCAAAATATTTGGCTCTAGGACCTGGTCCACAAAGAACCTTTCGGTTATCGAGTCGCACATCATGGATACCTTTTAACGTCTTGTCCAGGACCATTCGATTGTTTTATTCCGAAACATTAAAAACTATCAATTTATCTATTCAACACATTAAAAAGCTTCTGAACTAACTTAAAGCAATTAGTGCTTTTAAAGTATAACTCGAAATTTAATTCAACCAAAGTTGATTTAAAAGCGTTATCGTTTTTTAGTTTATTGTACAAAATCATTAATGTTTACTTTAAGATTTTTAAGTAAGCTGCTAACGTAAGCTAAAAATAAAATTTATTCTTTTTCAAACCAATACTAGATTGCAATGATTTATCAAACTTCAAAAAAACAAAAGTGATGTTTTATTATAGCACATTGACTTTCTTTGTTTTATTTATTAGTTATTACAGTTGTGTAATATTTTATTTATTTCTTAAACGTATAACACTTTTATTTATCAAGAATTAACATCATTACAGTAATTTTAAAGTAACGTTCCAAAGATATTAAATTTGATAATCAACTCAAAAAAAAAGTTATGCTCATTTTATGCAAATTTTTTATACATATTTTTAAAGTTAAAATATTATTTTTTCTTTCAAGTAGAGCAATTATCCTTAATGCATAGTTAAAACGGTAGTTTTTAGAGCAGGAATTTAGGTTAACAAAAGATTTTATGTCGACTAAAACGACATCTGGAAGAGTTAGTGACGTAACATGAAATAAAAAAAAAAAGTTATGCTAATTTCATGCAAATTTTTCATACATATTTTTAAACGATTTTATGTCGACTAAAACGAACATCTGGAAGAGTTAGTGACGTAACATGAAATTTCTGAAATTTAAAAAATAGTTTAGAATATATATTGGATATAATTTTTGGGGTGGGTGGGATGGATAACTAAATCAAAAACTGCAGTTCGAAGAGAGGCTGAAAGCAAGATCGCACAATCGCGCGCAAAGCGCGCTGTTGTGCTTATTTTTGCAAAGCAAAACCGAAATAAAGCGGAGCTTTCTGAGGTTGGGACGTAAAAAGAAAGCGAAGCTTTCGAGGTCTGGAAGTTAAAGCAAGATCGAGCGCGAAGCGGGCCTTTTTTGCGAAGCAAAACCAAAAGAAAGCGAGCTTTCTGAGCCAGGAATTTAGCTTAACGAATTCAGATTTGTTTAAAGTTAAAATATTATTTTTTCTTTCAAGTAGAGCAATTATCCTTAATGCTTAGTTAAAACGGTAGTTTTATTTTAGTTTTTAAGCAGAATTTACGTTAACAAAGTTAGATTTGTTTAAAGTTAAAATTAGTGGAGTATTTTTGTTTTAATACTTAGTTTAAACGGCAGTTATTAAAAACTTGAAGTATTTTTTAAGAGTATTTGAAAAATATTAGAAAATATTAAAAAATTTCTATATTTGTAATATTTTAGTTATAATTTTATTAACTTTATTATTAATTATTATTTATTAGTATTTGCTTTATTTTGCTAGCACAAAAGCGCGCTCTGCGCGCGATGTGCGATACTTTTAGCTACTTATTACAAACTATTTTCTTACTTATGTAGTTCTTTTTTTTTTATAGTTAAGTGAATAGATATATATATTTTTCCTTTTTACATTATCTGTTTCAAACTAACTTGTTCTAATCCATAGTTTAAACATAAGTTTTCTAAAATTTTAAGAGTTTTTGATAGTATTTCAAAATTATCAAAAATTTGAAAAATTTTAACTAATAATTTTAATTTACTTATTTTATTATTTATCTGCCTTATTCGGCTAGCACAAAAGCGCGCTTGCGCGCGGTGTGCGATGCTCTTGGCCATTTATTAAAATCTGTTTTCAATTTAAAGTACCTCTTAATTGTTTTTTTGTTTACTTCATAGATATATTTAACCTGAACACCACTCTAAGAAAGTAATTTACAGTAATCCATATAAATTATAAAACTTATTTTGTTATTGTTTATGTTAAACGACGCTGTTGTGTTCTGGCAAGGTATTTATAACTTTGAAGTTATTTGCCAACTTTATTTGCATACTTTTTGAATAAACTCATACAAAACGGATTTTTTACCAAACATTATCCAAACACTGTCTTTAAACAAAACTTGATAAATTTACTTGCAAATGTCAAATAATTTGTAGTTAAATAATAAAATGTTTAGTGAATTGTTAGTAAATTAATATAAATTAGTCTTCATAAACTTTAACTATTTATATTTTTTCATCGTAACTAAATAACTCATAATGGTTTTTTTTTCTTTTTAAGTAGAAAACAATTCTAATTCGGTTAAATGAAACTATAAAATTCCTATTTAAGTTTTAAATACTACCATCTGACATGGGCAGTTTCTAGTAGCATGTAAAGTTATAATAAAAATGCAAGTTTATTTTACTATCTTATGAACTAATCTTTGTTTGTCAATAAATTAAAAACAAATTAACTAGTAAAGTTATCATATTGAAATATAAAAAGCTCTTAAAAAGCTATAAATTCTAACGTATGTCTGTTAACTTCGTGTAGGAATTCAACTGTTATAAAAACTGCTTGATAAAACAAGTAACATCATTAACGAGTAAAACTTCATTGTTTTATTGTTGTTTTGAATTAGAATCGTTTTTTATTTAGACTCGTAATTTTCAAACTACGGTCTAAAAACTAGTAGTTCAACCCAGTCAATAAATAAAAATTAGTTTTCATATTACAGCTATTGTTAAACTGATAATAAAAGCTTTTATTTAGTCCAAATATATTTAGGAACTTGAAGAAAACTTAATTTTTTGATATAAATTAGTTTTTTATTCAACTTAATTATCAGTTTTGCAATAGTTAACCTAAGAACTATGAGTTCCCAAGTATACAATGGAAATCATAACTAAACAAGAAAAGATCAAATTTGTAGAAAAATAGTTTTTAGTTACGAACTTCACTTGATTTAAATATATAAACTATTAATAGTCGATATGTTATATAATGGTTAAATAATAAATATATTGTTGGTATATATGTTTTCCTAGAAAAAAATATGATTTTTTTAGTTTATCTAATGCTATAAGGTACACGCGATCTTCAAGTGCGAACTGAATGAGAGCCAAAATGTCTTTGTCGCCTGGCGGGGACATGATCCATTCAGCGTCAAACCCGATCGGCAACAATTCACCGTCTGATGGTTCGTTTTCCTTTAAATAGTTTCTAAAACCGATCAGTTTTTCTTCTGAGTCAACAAAAACTATTTATTTTCCGGTTTTATATAAGTAACTAGCATGTCATTTCAAACGCAAGTAAAAGCGGACAGCTACCTGAGATTTGTCACCGACAAAAAATTCAAATATAATCTACAAGTCCTAACCGAATCCAACACTGATTACAAGCTAATTAAGAGGTCGATCATGAATACGAGCAGCAATAACATGTTATTTTCTGAAGACTTAGAAATCGTGAGAATGTGCAGGATATACCCAAAAGTCCCTAAACAAAAACCGGAAGAAATTGGGAGGAACAACGTTTTGATTATTCATGGGACGCAAAGGAAAAATGTTGATGGTATTCTACGTCATGGGTTTAAACCTTCGGCAGGTATATTTCAACCAGATAATCAAAAGTTTTTTTAAGTTTTAAATATATTTTTTTAAGTTATATTAGAATTAAGTATATCTTAAACACTTTTTTAAACATTTGTTATCGTTCTACCGATAAGTTGTAGTTTACTTTTAAGCCAACTTATAGTTTTCTAAAGTAGCATTTTACAGTCAAATTTAATTTTTTTAATGCAATTCTGCAGGTGGTCTATTTGGACCCGGTGTTTATCACTCCAACTTCGCAGGAAAGTGTATCAGATACGGGGAATCCTGTAATTCTAATGACGATTCAGTATTTTTGTTCGTCAACCAGGTTCCTACAAAGCACGTGATTGATAAGCAGAGATATAAAAGCAGAAAGAAGCTACCTGATTACTACTGCCACAAATACACCTTCTACCCGTGTCAGCCGGAAGAGTACGTGCAGGACAGCAGTGGAGACTTCATCAACGTAGCATTGGATAGCGAAGTAGTTGAGCAACCAGAGTACGTTGCGAGCAGCAACATTGTGGTACCCAAGTACCTTGTGCACGCCAGATTGATTAAAAAAGGGTTTGTGAGCTTTTGTTTTTATAAGTTACATATAACTAGTTTGCTTTTAAACTAACTAACTAAGCTTTTCTATTTTATTTTTTTCCATGCAAGATTTATTTAAACGTAACTATTTTGTTCGAACCAATACATATGCTTAAATTCTTTTATTTTTTTATTTTTTTAAATAATAGTACATTTGTCTTCTTTTATCAGGTAAATTTTTTAGTTGCTTTCTTCAGTTTCAAATCAGTTTACTTTTAATACCCTGAATATAAAGAATTCGGCAATTTTTTTTTTGTGAAAAAATTGTTTAGTTTACCTATAAGAAATAAAGACAAAACAATTGGTTTAAACGTGCAACTGTCACTACATTATATACTTCGGTTACAGCATGAGCTTTTTTTTTTTAATTTTAGGTAGATGCTAAAAAAATCTATATTTCCTTTTGCAAGCTCTCTACGCTTATCCTCAAGAGAAATATCAAATAGAAATATTTCTGATAAACATAAGCAAAGCAATTGCCTTATACTGCAACCTGCTAATTAGATACTACTAGGTATAAACTGCTGGCATGGTACGTACTTTTTATCCGAAAAACTCTGTTTTCAAATTTTTGTTTTTTTCGAAATTAAATCTCAAACAAGCCTTAATTTAGTATGAAAGAAAATTCCTATATTTTAACAAAGTTTATTGTATTAAATTGAAACGAGCTAAAACTAAAGAAAATCATTAACAGTGCAATCGACACTTACATACCCCAAGGTTGCAAAATAAATGTAAAAATGTGTATAAAAACGGTATTAACGAAAACAGAGAACAATGCAATTGTCATTTACATACTTTATGATTATAAAATGAATTAAAAAAGCGTGTTAATCAAAATAAAGAACATTGCAGTTGAGGTTTATTCGGAACTAGGTGCTTTTAAAAATGTTTCTGTTAGTGTAGCTTGTCGTTTGGATTTAGAAGACACTTTTTGTTTATCGCTGTTTATTTCCAAAATGTTTATTTTGAAAGTAATATCAGCTCACTGTAGCTTTCCAAAGTTGTTATCAGCAGGTACTTGCACTTCTCCGGAAGACAACTCTCCTTCTAGAACGACAAATGTTGTGTAAGTGTTATCAAGAATATCGGTAGACTGTAAACTTTAGCTGCAAACGTCCATTGACTCTTCCTTATATGACGCAATATCCTCTTTTTCATTTAGTGTTCATACAATGTGATAAAAATGAATTACACATTTTAATTAGTTTGATTTGGTTATTGTTTTATTGTTTATTTTTTGTCTAAAGCTGTTTTAGAATAGTGTATTTAAGTCTTGCTCAGTAGTGTTTATAAAAGTAACAGTACTGTTTACAGAAATTAGATTAATTTTTAACTTTTTTTTTTTAATATGTCCAACAATAATTACTTTTAAGAAAAGTTAAATAATTTTTATTGCGTATTTTTAGATAAAAATACATGAACTAAAGCTCAGAATACTTTATTCTAAAACTTATTACAGATTCAACCAACCAGCTATGGAGATGGTAAATGTTGTAAAACCTCAAACAATTGTAACACCTCAACAAATTGGTAATTATTATTTACCAAGCAGTTGTAGTTTGATCGCACCAATTTTCACACAACCAATACCGTACCAACAATTTCAACCAAGTATGGTACTGGCCTATCAGAATCAGTTGCAGAGTATGATGAATGTAAACTATTGGGAACAACAGTGTATGCAGCTTCAACAAGTGCAATATTATCAATTCCAGCCTTTTCAAGTTGGAGCTAGTCAATTACAGCCTCTTCAAGTTGCAGCCTCCTAAAGTAAAAGCTAGTAAATTGCAGCCTCTTCAAAAACAAGCTCTTCTTATTGAGGTAAACGGCAATTAGATAGAGCCATTAAGCATAATTTTTTTGAAATAAATAGTAAAAAACAGTTATTTATTTTTGAAGTTGTTGAATCGTATATTAATTAAGACGTTGACTCCTTTATTATTTCTTGCGTACACATTTAATGTATAGTACAATTTTACCAAAACAGTTACAATAGTTGGTTACTACAAAACATTTTGATCTGAATTTAGAATTAAAAACTAAACATTTACCTTGAATAAGACTTATTTTTTAATTGTATTTAAATTTAACTTATAACTTATATACTTAACACTTGTAACAAATAGTATATTCATGTGTCAGACCATTTTAGACAGTCTGAAGTAACACTCATCGATCATGAATATTTTGTTAAAAGAACATTATACTAATGGTCGGCAGTCTTTTTTACATAAAAGTTTAACTTTCTTTAAAAAACGCATTGTATATAAAAAATTTATCCGTTGATTGCATTTATTTAAAGAACATTTTTTTATTAAGAGATTAAAATGTAGTACTCAATAAAACACAAGCAACTAATTATTACTTAATTATAGATTATAAAACAAATTAGTTTTTTTTATTGGTTTAAAAACATTTATTTTATCTGAAAAACACTTCGATAATTTTTTTTTAATTTTGGGGTTTACCCAAATAATTTTAATTAAGTAAAGTTACGAATGGTCAAAAATGAACTAATGAAGCATTTTCGTGAGTTTATCTAAGAAAGTATCGTTGCTAGATTGTTTGCTTAAAAATAGTTCTAAAAGCTTTAGTATGACTTTTTTAACAAATTTTATCGTTTACAAAGTTTTTATAGTTATACTACTTGTTAATCGAATTTGAATAATAGTTATAGCTTAAATCCGTTAAAAACATGTTAATACTAATTTCCAAAATTTATACTTCTTAGTTTTTGTTAGCTTAAAATACATTACTTGTGACCTTCAGAAAACGGAAAAAGTTTTCCTAATACAGAAAGTTGGTTACGAAAAGGTTTAACTACTTTATGCCTTCAGATGGAACGCAAGATAAATTTTGTAATTGTTAATTTTTAAGGTACCAAATGTCATGCGTTAATAGTTGTGCTAGGTGATTTATATTTAAAAGCGATGACTATAAAGTGAAACAAAATAAAACACAATACGATAAAATGTTACCAACATCTGCTTTAAGAGTATCGTAGGCTCGATAACTAAGTATTAAAAATAATTCGCCCTTCAATTGCAAAAATATCTTGCCCTCAATCTTGACTGTGTTTCAGTCGCTATATCGCACTAACTCGCATCGATGTGGGTCTGCAAGACAATTTGAAACAAAGTGACATAATTGTAAACTGTGTTCTGGTCCATAAGTATCAAGTACAAGCTTGTAGTTTATACTTACAGTAAATTAATCACTCGCACATTTAAACTAAAAATGAAGTTGTTTTGATGACATTGCAATTTGATTTTAGGAAGTCTTTTTTCAGTATTTTGGTGATCGAAAGCAACTGCAGGATAATTCGCACTTCAAATTACAATTTGAATTTAGGAAGTCTTTTTTAGTACTTTGGTGATCGAAAGCAACTGCAGGATAATTCGCACTTCAAATTTGGTTTATTTTAAAATGATGTTATTTTACGACGAAGCTTAGCAGTCAGTTAAGTTAAAATTACTTTTTTTCATTTAAAGATTACTTATCAAGTACTGACCGTTTTAAGGTCTTACTATATAGCTAAAATTAAAAAAAAAACAAGGTACTGTTTAAAACTTAGATAACTCTATTTGAGTAAGATTTTTATTTTAGCACTAGGTCTTTGACTTAGTTTACACAACAACGTCTTGAAAGAATGAATATAATTTGTATATTGTAGTTTTAGGCTGATTATAGTTATAAATAATTAGACATTTTTTCTTTTTACATTGAGACCTCTATAACAACATTGCTTATTTATCAATAAGCTATATTGCTACAATTCTCTAATATGATAATGAATTTTTATTTTGATAGCAATAAAGTTTTAAAAGCTAAACAACTGTTTTTTATAAAAAGTATGTTCAAAATTTTATTTTTTTAAAAGTATAAATACACAGTTTAGCTTTTAAACTTATGTATTTTAGTTTTTTATGTATAACAAAACATTTCAACTTAGATACTTATTATTGTTTAATTACCAGAACAATAAAGCAGTGTTTTTAAAATTGAAATATTTTATTAGAACACACTATGGTTATTGTAATGCATATAGAATACCTATGTTTTACAATCTATTTCGAAATGGTAAGAACATTTTTTGGACTTTTGCTTATTGAAAAGTCTTGTAATACAGTATAAAAACTATGATAAATAGTTTTTCTTAGACTCTCAAATAAAATTAAGTAATAAGTTAACGCGTTTAATCTAAGATTTTTCGATAACCGCTCTTATTTATTCATCAAATATTTAGTTTTTTATTTTGCTCGTTGTAATGAACTGCTGCATTACTTATACCTAGAAAAAAATGCAACTTAAATATGTAACATTTAAGCAGAGCCTTGCATACTTCTAGCTATATAGTTTTTGTTGATATTTTATTGTTTATTTAAGTTATAATTTTAATTTATGACATATATGTTATAACTTCAAACATTTTAATATTTTATTTTGAAATAATGTTCTAATTGTTAAGAATAAAATCTTAGTTAAATTGTAATGAATTGCTGCAACTACTTGCATTGTTCATTGTTGAACTCTGAATAATAATAATAAAATATTTAGAGCTTGCTGCAATTATGAGAAATAAGGCTTAAAATCAATAGTGCAATATTTCATCAAAAAAATTTGCCTAGTGGTTTATAAATTCAAGTTTTAAAAGCAGCTTATACTTCAGAGTAAGAAATTTTGTAACATTTTTGTGTGGTTCTTTTATGTGTTAGATACATCACCTAAACTGTCTTACCTAATTTATATAAAGTAGTCTGAGATAGTCTTTAATAATGATAGATAAAATTTACTGATACATTACAATAAGTTAGTATAAAAGCATTTTATACTTGTATGTCCAAATTAAGTAATACAAATACCAAGCTGCCCGCAGAGGGTCCTAAGCACAAACGTGCTATAAAGTCATCCCGTCTGCAGAAAAAATATAAACAAAAAGGTCAGATTGACAACCTACCCACAGACAGTCAAACAGACTCAACTGAGACTTTGGATGTTGGCCCACCAATATCCATAGCTCTTAAATTTTTGATAAATGTTTATTTTATTTGATCTAATATTTGGAGTGAAAGATTGTTATGAAAACATAATCTTATCAAATTAGAATTATATCGTTCTCTTTACAGGGTTGCCAAAAAAAACATGCAACTATGGAATTTGACAATTTAGACTAATAAATCTTGAATTTGAGAAATTTTGAAATAAAAACCTGGAATTTTGAACAAAAATCACTAAAAAATCTTTAATTTTAAACAATTTTTACATGTTAAGTAGTAAAATTTTTGTTTGACATAATTAAATCTATCATATAGACAAAAAACTTTTGTATTCATCACAATTTTTTTAAAAAGACATTTAAAGTATTATAGTATCTTTTCAATGTTTTTATTCAATTTAACACAGTTTCAAACCTTAAACTAAAATTTAAACTAAACTAGATCCAAAAATGTGTACTTAAAAAAACACCTGGAGGAATTGTTGAAAACGTGGAGAAATTTTGCCAAAAGCATTTGGCAACCCTGTCTTTAGCAATAAGTGAGAACTTTATTTGTTTTGTATCTTTAAAGACCACAGCTTTAATTAAATGGTTTGGCTAATTTTATTTTGTTTTTAGTGCGAAGGTATAGTTTAAAAAAAAACCATATATTTTTAAATAAAGTTTTTAATATAACTAGATAGTTATACTTAATATATAATTAATTTTAATAAAACTGTTTACAGTTTCAAAGTGTTTGTTAAGTTGTTAATTTATAAACAAAAAACCAACTGTAAGTTTAAAACAAATCTTATAAAACTTTCTTCAAGGCTTAATAGAAAATTTGTTTTAATCCGTTTTTCTTTTTAGTGTTAAGTACTATCCGAAATATTACGGTGGCTTTATTACATAAACAAAATGAATATTTTAGAGATCAATACAACGAGGTATACAGATCTTTAAATAGCTATTAATTACAAATCTTTATTTGAGGTTTACCAGTACTATAAACGTTTTATTTTAGTTACTGTTAGTAACTGGTTTAAAAGTATGGTTTGAAGCAAGGGTAGGCAGATTTTTTTTTTTCGGACAAATTTTTTTTTTTAATATTTGCTAGCGGGCCGCACTGTTTTCAGATGGCCGCAGTCATTTCAAAATATTTTTTGTAATCATCATCAAATAACTAGATAATCATATCATAAAGTTGTTTTGAAAACTCTAAACAGTATTAATTAAAAATTTCTTATACAAGTGTTTAGTTTTATTTTTTTCTTAACTCTATATACTTAATAAACAAACTTTTAAATAAAAGTATATTGTTTTCTGCGTGTTAAAAAAAGCTTTTAGATATTTTAGTATATTTTATACCACTACCAATAAAATTATTAATTATAAAATTTTAGTTTTTGAATTTTGTTAAAGTTTTAAAATAGTTCTTTCAAATATATAGATTTTTACCTAATAATTTGTGAAAATATTAATTCTTTTTAAAAATTTTTTATTAATCTATCGGTCGGCGAAAAAAGCTCGAAGGAAAGAAAACATAGTAAAATCATTTCTATTTTTCATCGTTTTAAACTCTTATATTAATAGTTTATATTAATAACAGTAATTAAATACGTAAACAACAAGTTAATAAATTGATGGGTCGGTCTTTTTGTGAGTACTATTTTATGATTAGAATTGCTGCAATAAAATCTGCACATAATTTGATGTTACGTCATTTAGAAATTGCTGCAATTAAGTTGCTGCAATTTTATGATATTTTTGTATATTTAACTTGTAAACAAACAACAAAAAGTGTTTAGGCCTCTAAAATGTTGAACTCAACTTTATGTTTATGCAATGTAAACAATACTGGCATACAAAAAACATTAAAATGTTACATTAGTTAATTTTAAGTATTAAAAAATAACCTAATGTTAAATTTATAATTGCTTTTTTTTTTACAATAGCCAGATCACTTGAAAACTTAGTGTGTCCCTTTTTTATAAGTTTAACTTTGTCATAAAAATGTTTAAATACTTTTTATTTTCTTTTTTTCTAATATTGCTAGTTTTTATCTCTATGTATTAAAACAAAAATAATTTTTTTTTTTTCTTGCGAGAAAATAAAATTTTCACAACTTATATAAATTGTATCGTATGTAATATTTTGTACTCGTTTTTTTACAAGATAAAATACTAAAATGAAGTAAAAATGTCAGCAGCAAAATAGGAGACTAGATAACAGAATTTGTCATAACTTAATTTTTGTAGAATATATAAAATAAATATATATAAAGTAAAACAGTTGTTAAGTTGGTATTTTTAGGTTAAAATATTTGTTATGATGCTCATTAAATTATTTTTATGAATTACTAATTTTATTTTAGTTTTTATTACTTATTACAATGTTTGATTATGTGATTTTTTGTTATTGTATGGTGAACTTATTTGCTTAATGATTTGCGTTTTTTAATTTTACCATACTTTTTGGTTTATAACTTTGACCTGTAATATATCAAAAAATATTTCGAGTTTTGTAAATCAATAAAAATTTTTGTACGCTTATAACTTAGTTCAAACCCTACAAAATATGATAATTTACTAATTTTGTTTTATTTATTGTAACAAGTTTCGTTTTAAAAAGTTATGGCACAAGAAGCATTTTCATTAATTTATAAATGGAAATATTATTTTAGCCTTGAAATAAGTAAAAAATTTTGCGTACCTTACACGGGTGAAAACCTTTAAATATACTAGATTATTGTGTTTTAAAAATTTAGTGATTACTTTACGCGGATACTACTTCTTAAAGTGCGTACCTTATTAATGTACTTACTTTGTTAAAACCACATTTTAAAATTATGGTTTAGTTTAGACTAGATTGGAGCCCGAATCAAATGAACATGATTTTAATATCAGTTCGATATCGGTGCAACATCATCCTAGTAAATTAACAAGTATCTAGCTAAATTTATTTTTGTTTATATAAAAATTAAACTACATAAATTTACTAATAAATCAAAGAATTGGTTTATGTGAATTCAAGTTTTTTTTGTTTATTAAGCCTTAAAAGTAGTAAAACTATATATAATATTTATAATAGGCCAAGGTATACTTCTATAAGTTTACTAAAAATAAATTACATAAATACACTTATAAATCAAACAATAGGTTTATGTGTGTTCAAGTTTTATTTTTTATTTTTGTTTAAAAAATCCTAAATACAAAAACTAACCATAATCTTTTAATAAGCCTAGCCACTACTTCTGTTAGTTTACAAAAAACAATTTACATAAATGTACTTATAAATCAATTAATTGGTTTATGTGTATTCAAGTTATTTTTTATTTATTTTTGTTTATAAAGTCTTAACTACAAAAACTATCCATAATATTTATATAAAGCCTAGACACTATTTTATTTTTCATTTAATTCCAGGAACTTAATTGCAACAACAACAAAATACTACCCATAGTTTTAATGACATCACATCAAATTAAGGGGAGATTTGATTGCAGCAATTCTACCCATAAAATAGTGCCCACAAAATAGTACCCACAAAATGTCCTACCGTAAACTGCTGGTTAGCTTTCTGAATGCGCTTTATGCGCAGTTAATTTCTAATATTTATTGTTCCATTTTTCTATACATTGTTTTTTGTTGCGTTTTTATCATTATTACTTGAAGTTTTTTTTTTATTAGAAAACAATAACTCATTAGAACTACGATGCAAACTTTTAGAAAAAGTTGATATTTATCCATTAAAAACAGAATACTAAAAACATTTTATAAGTAATTTGTACTAGTTTTTATAATATAAATTTTTTTAGTAGATCTAGTAACAAGGTACAATAGTTGATTTTTGGTTTCGAAATAAGGCCTTACGCTTCCTTATACTACTACAACAATTTAATACCCGATTAGGTATACATAAGCTTTATTGAAAAACTTTATTGTTAAAAAGTAGTATTGTAAACCAAATGAGTAAAGTAATTTTTTCGCCTATTTCTAGAAGTTTTTGTAAAGCAGTTTTTAAATAAATACTTAAGTTGTTTTATACTTTTTGTTTATGTTCTAAAATAGTTTTTAATAAAAACTAATGATAACTAGTTTAAGATAATTAAATAAAAATACAATTTGTCAATTTTCCACACTCAGATGTTTTCTAAAGGCATTAAAAGCAAGTCTTTAATGTTAGTTAAGTTTACTAGTGAATGAAAATACGAGCTTACACAGTTTTTAAATAACTATTTTGTTTGCAACGGCGTAATTTGTAGTTTAAAGTAAGAATAAGTCGTTATTTTTTCCTAAATATTTACGTTCTTAAAGGTTTTTGATTTTCCGAAACACGTTAAACAAATATTCTAAATTGTTGTAAGCTAATAACATATAAATTAGTAATTAATGGTGAGAGGGCTTTTTGTTTTAACAATTAATTAACATAAAACAAAAAAAATAAAAATTTTTGAGGGAATACTTCTGTAATTAAGTTTTACATACTTTTTAAAGTTTATTAATTTACTTGTAGATTAGTTTAATATAATAGATATTTATTAGTTATTAATAGATACTTATTTATATTGATTTTAGTTAGACTTCTTGAATTAATCAATTTTCAACTATTAAGCGTAAATGAGTGTTTTTTTTTTGTTCTATTTCTCTTATTTGTAGTGAGGTATATGTATTTAATATCTTTCATATTACTAAATAACCTTTAATAGCATTTTGCGACTTTAACTTAACTCTATAGTTTTTTTTTTGTAATTATGAACTCGTATTCCTTTTGACTTTTTACACGCTTTTCAGCAACTTATTAGAATCAAAATTAATCAATTTTTTTATAATTTTTTTATCAAAACTATAATGTATGTTGGCAGCAGCTTTTACAACTTCATTTTAATCGACTTCAACACGCTTATGGTTCATAGTCGAAACGAAAAGCAAACACCTTACATAAAAGTATTCTTTGTTAGTTTCAAGTAATACAGTTTCAAAGTTTCCAAGCGTTTTGGATATAATCTAAAGAAAATGTTAGCTGAAAAGTTCTGATTAATGAAACTGAACCTTGAACAGCATGTGCCGTATAGTGCCCACAAGGTTCATTACCAGCTTCCATGCTTGGAGCCTCAACATTGAGACTTTCAGCTTCGACACGAAAATATTCACCCAAGTACTCCGGGTCTACATCTAGAATTATTGTTTGCTTTAACAGCAGCTGTATATGAACTCTTGTGGTTTAAAAAACTCATAATGAGTGATTTGCATGCCTCTTACTAAAGAAATGCTACATAAAAAGTTAATTTAAGTAGCTCATAAACTATGAGTGCTATTCGAACTTGATCAGGTTTGTTTTAATGTGGCAACAATAACAGAAAAACGGCCAAATGCTAATTTGTATCTTAGTACTTACAGTTTGTAGTTTTGATTTAAAATAGATTTCAAAATAATCTTAGAATAGATTTTTAATTCTCGTTAAACTTATAAAAACAGCTTCTCGTTCGAAAGTCAAGTTTTAATTTTTTTTATCATAACTTTATTAGCATAATTTTAATCATGATCTCTACAACAGCACCAATTTATCTTAGACTTTATAATCTTTGCATCGTTTTTTAACGCTTAAACTTAACGCGAGTAATACATAGAATTTGAATTATCAATTTTTTTTTTTTTAATAACGAGTATGTTCTATAAATCATTGGTGTTATAAACATAAAACAGTTGTATACAATTGATTAAAAAACAAAAAAAAATGTTTTTTAACTATTTGAAATTATAATCTTATTTTAATTTCTAACTCCAAAAATAATAACTACTTAAACTATGAAAAACTTTAAAGTGTGTTTAAAATGTAGTTTTAAATAGTGATTACTAATTTAAATAAAAAATTTATTTATTTGCAATTACAAAACAAGACATAAATCTTTATGGTTTGAAACAAAATTAACTTTCTACTATACTTATATAAACATATGTTATTTTGTAAAAAAAAAGTTCTTTGAAGTGATTGCATAATAAATTTTTTATTAAAATAAGTAACTTACGATGGCTTCCAAAGTTGTAAACTTCATCTAGAAAGTACGATATAGTTTCTACGCTTATTTCTTTATTATTACTCCTGTTTAAAGATTTTATGTCTCGTAAGCTATATTTAAAAGATAAGTTCATTAGTTAAAACAACACTTACTTCTCGGCAAGTAGGAAATAGACAATCATAAAGTTTTTCCCGGTCACTTCAAAGCTGTTTGTCAGCACGTTTGTCTCTGTTCCGTGTGAAAATGTCGGCGTACCAGACACATGTGAGTTCCATTGCTGTTTGTTATGTTATATTTTAAAACGACAAGCTGTAACAATTAGCAAAGAAAAATGTCGGAAATAAATTTAAATTATTAATAAATGATCCATGCTGCTTTGAAAGTTGAAAATTATAATTTAGTAAAGAACATCTTGATTTACTTTTTTTTTGTTTATCTAATAACAACTGACTTTTCTGTGTATCACGGCGTAAACTTCGCATATAGTGGGGTCTCCCGCCCCATAGACTTGAAAGTAGTGGGCTGTCAAGTTCGTGCTTGCGGAATTATGAACTTCTGTTCGTCCTGCCGCGTACCTGCCGTGGTTGTCAGCTCCTGCGTTGCTGTCCACCTGTATTGTGAAAACAAGCATCAAAATTCATCTTGACCCGTTTGTCGATAATTACACATAATAAATAGTATGTTTTTACCGTAGTTTTGAATTCTAACAAACAACTTTTCACTTTTAAGCTTTTAGTAGGTGGCGTAAAACGGCTAAGTCTTGCATTAGTTTGTTTAATTTAAGTAAACCTAAATCTATGAGTCAGCACAAATGCATTAAAAAGGAGCGTTTTAAAACTTTTGATGTTTTTGTATTCATACTTAATTTTTCATTACTATGCAAAAGTAAAACTTAATACCTAATAAGTTTTATGTTTATACAAGCTTTTTTTTATAACCATTAAATTTTCTTGTATGTCAACACGACCAAAAAACAAAACTACAAGCTATTGTTTATAGCAAATTGCTTATCTGTTTTTACTTTAGCAACAATATTTTAATTTTAAGCTTGCTAATGCTTGTTTTTTGTTGTGTATAACACAAGTACTAAGTGATTTAAAAAAAATATTTTAACTGTTTTTATCTTAGTAGTAAGCTCTACCAGTATTTTCTATTTAAAGAAATTTTGTTAAATGATTAAATACAAATTAAAAAAAAAAGTTTTAATCTTAAAGATCTAAAAAATTACTAATTCATTTATTTTAGATTAAAATTTAGTTTAACAAATTTGTTTGAAAAGTTTACAAAAAAAAAGAACAAACCATTATTTTAGCGTTTATAAATTCACTGCCATGTTTCGGCTCAGCAACCCACAGGAGCGCAATAAACGGATGGCTTTTTATACTTGTGAACGCAAAATTATCATCGCTATAGCTGTTTTTTATTTATTCGTCAGTATAAAATACTTTTTGTGTTAAACTGCTATGCAATTTTTTCGAGTATTCTTCTTAATTTTAATTTTTTATAGTACAACAACAAGAACTTATAAATAAAACTTAATAGAGTTCTAGCCTGTAAGTGTTGTCGTACAGAATTTCGTTTTCAGAAATCGAATGTCCATTATCGTCTACGGAAAATGACACCTTCAAGTTATAAGAAAATATTAGACAGTAAAACTAAAAAAGAACACACAATATTTACTTTTGCAAAGTTTACGCTAAATATCTAAAATAATAAATTAACAATTAAGCAGTTTTGCTCACAATGTTTCCCTTGTCATACATATCTGAACCCCCGTCTTTGATCCCCCTATTATTCGGCATGTCGTAATTGTACTCGAATCCTTGTAAATATCGCTCGTCTTTGTACATCTTCCAAATATTTGCATCGCTGTCAGCTATTTCTTGTCTTATCGGAAACATGGTGTAACTCGCGTTTTTGTTCTCTAAAAATTTATTCTTTTAAATCAAAAAGTACTCTTTAAACACTTTTTGGTTTAATTAACGCCAAATTGAATTAATTTTATATGTACTTTATTTAGTACTTTGGTAGTTTTAAAAAAATAATCTACTAAATTTTTTGTTTACAATCTAAAAATATCAATATTTTATTTTTTTATTGAATTATTAACTACAGATAAAGTTGTAATTAGATAACATACTGAGAAACTAACTGTACAGAGGGTTTAAATTATCTGATGCAGCTTCTCGGGTGAAGCACGTTAGAAGTGTTGTTAAAACAAAACTAATCGTAACAAGGCTTATTTTGTGGTTCATGACAACAGTTTCGATTGCTATCGCTAAACAACTAACAAAATGGTCCTGTTTTAAACACTGTTTGTAAAGTGTTTGTAAAGACTAATATTTAAAAAAATAAGTTATAATTTAACATAACTTTTATCTATCAGTTTTATACCATAATAAATCATATCAGTAGAATTTTGACATTAAAATGAAAAGTAGCATAAATTTTAATTAAGTTACACACAGTTGTAACCTATTAGAATATATCTAAAGCTTTATAAGTTCAAAAGCGTCAGTATCGAACTTAAATACATACTTATGTTTGTTTTAGTCTAGTAAATGCGTCTGCATACAACATAAATGCTTGTCTTAAGCATGTTTCAAAATCGTACGACATTTATCAGGAACATATGTTTAAATTCTTCTACAAGAAAATTGACTGCTTATGGTATTTCCTCTAAACAAGTCTTATAACTTGTTTAACACTTTTTTACAACAACTTTACTAAAAACTATATATTAGTATAATATTTTTTTATTAATTTTACTTTTTCTTTTAAGCTTAACCAGTTTATTATGCTATTAGTTGAAAAAATTAACATAAAGTTCTATACCACTTGGCTTGGTTTTAAAATGTAAAACAAGTATAACATAAAATCAATGAAAGTAAATATCTAGAACAACCTTGAAAAAGATTGCCTAAAAACTTTACATTTGCTGCATTCGGTACATAAAGTTGGTAAAATTTTTTATTTATTGAACTATCGCGCAACATGATTAGAAAATTATTCAAAACAGACGTTTATTTTGATAAAATATTTAAGAAAGTTGTGGTATTAAATCGGAGCTTTGGGTCTGTGTAATACACAATTTGCATTCTTTTGTGGTTTAGGCCAAAAAAATGGAGATATATACTCTAGCTTGTGCTTAAAAACTATAAAATTTTGTTTATTATTAGATTTAACTCATCTTTTAACTCTTTATTTGATTAAATATTAAGTAACTTGTTAAAAAAAAGGTCAATCTAACAAAAATAATACATGTTTTTAAAGTACTTGAACAGAAATACTCTTAATTACATCATAAAACTATTACGTAAGTTTACGTTATCGTACTTTTTAATTATTCTGTAGGCTACGAAAGGTTTTGATTACATAATAGAGAAAATTTAAGTAGCAAACGCGGACGAAAATGTTTATAAAATCGTGATAGCTTGAATTAAAGATAAGATTTTTGTTAAAAAAAAAATTGAAAAATAGCAAAATTGAGGTTTTTTTAAGTTTACAACAAAAGTTAGCATAAAAACGCATGAAACTAAGGGTACTTCAAATGTTTGTACGGTAGAGTTTATAATGTTAAAATTTTTAAAAAATTGTTAAATTTTTAAATTGTGTGATTTAAAAAACTTTTTAGGTTGTTATTACGTCAACCAAATTATTTATTTCATTTTAGATGCCTTTTATTCACGAGTGTGAAGCTAGCTTTGAGACGTTTTTCAATAATTTTTTAAAAATGTTTAAACTTTAGATCGAATTATTTTCCTTGTATTAATAGCTAATTAAAAACTTTTTTTTTTTCTAGAGAACGGTCCTTTGTGTTTAATTAAAAGAAAATCCATTGGATTGGGGCTTGACTTTTAGTGTGGGCCTCTTAGAAAAAAATAGTTTTTTTTTATCAATTTTTACTTAGCTCGAATTTAGAAATAAAAATAAATATTTTTTTTATATTCATATTTATTAGTGAATAAATTCTGTATAATACTTTTTTTTCCAATTGTTAATATTTTGTACTATTTATCCTTATTCTAGATTTCCTAATTCCGGAATAAGGCCAAATAGTGCGAAATATGAGTTTTGTTATCGATTTTTACTTAGCTCCAATTAAAAAAAAAAATCTTTAATTTTTATATTTATATGTAAATAATGTTATACAATTTTATTTATTGTTAAAATTTCATACTATTTGGCCTTATTCCGGAATTAGGAAATCTAGAATAAGGCTAATTAATACAAAATATTAAAAGTTGGAAAAAAAATTTTTATACAGAATTTATTCACTAATAAATATGAATCTTAAAAAATAGTCGTTTTTATGTATTTATTTTTTAATTCGAGCTAAGTAAAAATTAAAAAAAAACTAATTCATTCTAAGGGGCGCCACACTGAAAGTTATGCCCCAACTAAATGAATATTCTTTTAATTTAATAGAAAGGACCGTTTTCAAGAATAAAAAAAAGTTTTTACCTAGCTACTAAGATAAGGAAAATAATTGAATCTAAAGTTTGGAAATTTTTCAAAAATTCTTGAAAAACGTTACCAAGCTAACTTCACACTCGTCTTTTATTCCCCGTCGGTATTGTTTGTATTTTCTTTTAATTTTAGCGTTAAAAGTAAGTACATTAAACATGAACTAAGAGCCAAAAGCATCAGCCGAGACGTATAACATCAACGTAAACAACATTTATATTACTTGTTCGCCTTCTGAAACGTATCACATATAAATTACACACATAAGTCATTAGCTTCATTTTTTAACTGTTACACTAAATTCATGTTAGCACTAAACAAACACTTAAGCATTATTTAGTTCAATTGTTAGAGTTGTTTAAGCGTCTTGTTACCTTGAAACATCTAGCTTGCATTTTTTAAAGGCACCGTTTAACATTGAAAGAGTGGAAAAGCTGTGAAAGGCTTACATTTCGCTCGATTGCACAATTAGTTTCTAGTTGTAAGAACTCACGGTGATTTATTGGCTGATGAGAGATAAAAGTTTTATATGCTGATAATTTCTACTGAAGTTATATCACTGTAGCTTTTTATAAAATTATTTGCTTTTGAACCGGGAACCTATGGTTACGAACATAAAATGTTGAAACAACTAAGATTTGTTTTTTAATTTCAAAATTAAACTTAATGATAAAAGTTTTTAAAATTTATACACTTTTTAATTGATACGTGATCTTTTTTTTTCTAACTTTTACAAGCTCGTAATCTTTTAGTAATTAAAGTTGGTTGATTGAGTTCGTTGTGTGAAATTCAAAACAGCATGTTTTTTGAAGTTTGACACTACCTACTTTTGATAAGAGTTAATATACCTTCAGTTCAAAGTAAATTACTCATGAAAAGCTTTATAAATTTAACATTTAAACTTTCAGTTTCAGTTTTATAAACTTAAAACCTGAGCTTGTACAGAAAAAAATCCGTATATGCTGAAAAAGGCTCGGTTTAATTTTTTCAAATTGTTGCTATTTGTAATTTGGAAAAGTAAAGACAACTTTATAAAAATAAATATTTTTTTCAGCTTAACAGTTCAGTAAAATATGTTAGTGACAAATCTAAGCAATATTTGTAAATACAATTTCATAAACTTCATCGGATATGTATATGTTGTTTATTGAAAGAAAGAAAAATGCGCTCAAAATGTTCGGTTTAAAGACCTGGTGTACAATGGAACCTTTCGGTTATCGAGTCGTACACCATAACTAATAATAGCTAAAAAAATCAAATAATTTGCACCTAAAAAACTATTGATGTAGGTAGCCAATTTGTACTTAATAATTATATTTGATTTGAATGTCGTAATTTTAAAAAGTATTACAATGTTTAAGTATAACATATTTTAGAAAAAATATTATTTTTCTAGTAATTTATTCTTGCTTATTTTATAACTTTAAATTTTTTTTTTTTTTTTTTTTAAATGTTGAAAGTGTAAATTTATAATTAATTACAAATTTTAACATACATATAAATTAAACTTATAAAATAATTTAAACATGTTATAAGTTGTATACATTTACATAAAAAATAATATAAAACTATAAAATAAATAATATAAATTGTATTGTGATATTGTAGTTTGTTTTTTAATCAAAATAAATTAAGAAACCAATTTGTTTTGCAAGCATTTGATAAATTAAAACTAGCGTTAATTCAAAATGATAAAAACAAACAAAAAAGTAAATATTTTTAAACTTAACTTTTTATAGCAAATTTTAATGGGTATATAATGAGTTTACAACAGTTTAACAATGGTTTGCAGATATATTTTGTATAAACTGAAATTAAAATAGCACTAGTTTATTAGTAAAGCGATGCATTACAAGTATTTAATATATATTATCATATCGATTTTTCACATTTACTTTTTAAAATAAAGTAAGAACTCTTTTATTATGGTCTAATTAAAATTTCTGTATACAATTTTTCATAAGGCCTACTTACAAATAAAAAAACAGCTCTGATCCCCTCTGATAGATTTCTCAGAAAACTAACTTTAAATAAGTTCAAGTTTTTTCAAGGTAAGTAAGTTTTAAATTGTTCCTCTCTGCCCCTTGCAGCTTATGGCTTTCTAAGTTGTTTTTCTTTTGGAAGCCTTAAAGCTTTGAAATTACCCTTAAACCAGCCTGAGACCTTCTTTGTTATATATTCAGAATATCTAGTTTCAGTTTCAAATTCTGGCTCTATGCCCTCTTTACTTATCACGATCCTAACTGACACCTTTGAAGCTTATGGTTCCTTAACTGCTGAAATGGCCTGCTTTTGAAAACCTTCGTCTAATTAAACTCAACCTAAATATTTTTTAAATTGATTTACTTTATTTTTTTAGTAGCTGTAAAGCTAAACCATTTTTTTTATGATTACTAAAAACTAATAAGCAAACCTTTAAATTACATAGAAATTATCATGATTTTTTTATTCATTAATAGTTTGAGTATAAAGAAAAGAAAACAATTCAAAAATGTACGGTTGAAAGTACTTTAGAATAAGTGTTAATAAAAAATCTTTACTTTACTTTGTTTTTTGCTATAGTTTTAAAAGATTTAAATCAACATTTTTTGTTGTTATGGTATTTTTAATTATCAAACGATTAAAGTATTAAATTTATAATTTATGTACTAACTTTAAAGAAAAACATACAAAAACCATTTTTGCAAATTATAAAAACAAAAAAAATTAAGGCGTCATTTTTTACTCACGTACATAACTGCTATGCATAATTAGTTGAAAAGTTTACATTATTATAAGCTACAATTACACAATCTTTGCAAAAAACAATTACTATGTTTTTTTAAACAATTATTGTTTAAGAACAGCAAAAATATCCTATTTCGACAACACTAAGCATTACTATTTACGGTTTGGTACTTTATCATCAGAAACCACAAAAGGTTGAATAAGCCGAAGAAAATAACCGCGTTAAAAGCTTTAACAACTTTAAAATCTTGCTTTTTGTAAAGTTTAAAAGCAACTTTGTTAAACAAAGTAGTAGTCAGCATCAAGTTAACAGGTCCACCTGTTTTCTCTTTTAAATATTTTTCTGTTTCATAAAAGTATTTTTTTGACAATCCATTGCCTCTGAATTCCGGTTTGATAACAACTCTCTGAATTTTTTGTTTAGTTGAAACTTTTTTAAACAAAATAACGTCATACATAACTATAATGTTTAAAACTAAACTATAAAAAAATAGTTAAATTTTTGTAAATTTAAAAACCACTTAGATGTAAAAATTAATATTAATTTATTTTTTGCTTAAAATATTCATCTATTAAAGAAAATAATCATAAAATTAGTATACCAAATTTTTCTTTTTTATTCAAATTTTACTTTGTTACTTATAGAAGAAAGTATTAAGTTTTAATTATCTAATGATAAACTATATAAATGTAGGTAGTTTTATTAAATATTAGCGTCTTCTTATACTGTGCTATTTTTATTTATTAACATATGGACTATTCATTTAAAAGCTATTCTAAGAATCTTAGCTTTTAAGTTTAGCTTAGCTACCGCTTAAGTAAAATAAGTTATTAGATATATCTAAGCTATAAAATTTAGTTTTTTGAAACTTTTTCTGTTTTAAAATAACTTAATAACAACAACCTTAGACATTGTAACAAGAAAACTTACACCAATTTCATAAGTATTCTCAGGAATTGAATTTTCGTCTGCATTGCTGCTAGAAAATTTAGTTGGCATTTTTGCGGCAAAAGCTCCCGCCAAAACTTCTTTTCCCGCCTTTTTTGTAGTGGCAACAAAAATTACACATCCTGGTTTGCCATATGTTGATTTTACTGACTCCCAGTTTTTAATATCACCCTCATGGACATTTTTCCAGTAGTTATAAAAACTTCTATACACTGATAAAAAAGTATTAAAAATGTTAATCCTGATTAAACGTCTCAAACGAATTGTATTTAAAATCAAAGCTTAAAGTACAACAAAATCAGAAATTTAAAAATTTTTGTGTCATTTTTTATAACTTTTCTAACAGCCTTTAGCATGTTTATTTTTTGCATTTATCTTACAGATTTTGGATGTTTTTTACATATTTTATAATAAACTTGCTGTCTTTACTAGTTTTATATTAAGGCAAAACTTTATAATGTGCTAAACTTGTAGAAGTTAATTTACCTTTAAATTACTGTAACTTTTTTACATAACTAATAAACGCTTTCAATTTAGATATTGAAAATTTCGGCTTATATCGTATACGAAAACATTTTGTACTCTTTTAACAGAACTTACAAAGGAAATACGCAATACAGTATAATATGCTCAGATGTACTAGTATAAAGAAGCTTCTCAACTCCAAATGATAATTCAGTCCAACAGTTGTTATAAGTAGAGGTACCTAAAAAAACTTTTTTTTAACTTTATTGTATTTTATAGATATTTTCTATATAAAAAATACGTGTAAATAAATGATTTATATATATTTTTTGTGTTTTTGTTTTAAACAACAAAAATATTCCTAGTTACATTTCGTGGTTGTAAAGAAACATATTTAACAAAATCAAATGCAATTGTATAAAAAAACCAATATTACTTTTAAATTTACTTAACATTTAAAGCAAACAAAGAGTTTACCAACCAAAACTACTTTATGATAGTAAAACAAGTAAATTAAGTACTGAACCAGTTATTTATATTTAAGTTTGAGAAACTTAAAAAGCATTAGGTTTTTACGTTTAATTTTCAATGACTTTACCATGTTCATTTAAATTTTTTTAGCAATTTTTATTTTAATTTATACGTTGTTTTCAAATTAGGAACTATTAACCATTTGCTTGTTTATTACGCTTAATAAATAGATCGCTACGTCTCTAGTTTTTCTAAAGAGTTATTTTCAATAGTTAAACATTTTCTATTGAGTGAATTTTTATTACTTAAGTATAAAGGTCAGTATAGAAATATATTCAATGACAAACATTTTATTTATTATTATACATATTATTTTATGAATAAAATATTGACTTTAGATAAAAATACATGAACTAAAGCTCAGAATACTTTATTCTAAAACTTATTACAGATTCAACCAACCAGCTATGGAGATGGTAAATGTTGTAAAACCTCAAACAATTGTAACACCTCAACAAATTGGTAATTATTATTTACCAAGCAGTTGTAGTTTGATCGCACCAATTTTCACACAACCAACACCGTACCAACAATTTCAACCAAGTATGGTACTGGCCTATCAGAATCAGTTGCAGAGTATGATGAATGTAAACTATTGGGAACAACAGTGTATGCAGCTTCAACAAGTGCAATATTATCAATTACAGCCTCTTCAAGTTGGAGCTAGTCAATTACAGCCTCTTCAAGTTGCAGCCTCCTAAAGTAAAAGCTAGTAAATTGCAGCCTCTTCAAAAAAAAGCTCTTCTTATTGAGGTAAACGGCAATTAGATAGAGCCATTAAGCATAATTTTTTTGAAATAAATAGTAAAAAACAGTTATTTATTTTTGAAGTTGTTGGATCGTATATTAATTAAGACGTTGACTCCTTTATCATTTCTTGCGTACACATTTAATGTATAGTACAATTTTACCAAAACAGTTACAATAGCTGGTTAAGAAAAATTTATTAATTAAGGAAAGCTGGTTACGAAAAATTTAAAAAGTTAAAATACACCATGAATACTAACGGTTGTTTAACTACTTTATGCCTTTGGATGGAACGCAAGATAAATTTTGTAATTGTTAGTTTTTAAGATACCAAATGTCATGCGTTAATAGTTGTGCTAGGTGATTTATATACAAAAGCGATGACTATAAAGTGAAATAAAATAAAACAAAACACGATAAAATGTTACCAACATCTGCTTTAAGATTATCGTAGGCTCGATAACTAAGTATTAAAAATATTTCGCCCTTCAATTGCAAAAATATTTTACCCTTCAATTGCAAAAATATTTTACCCTCAATCTTGACTGTGTTTCAGTCGCTATATCGCACTAACTCGCCTCCGCGTCGATGTGGGTCTGCAAGACAATTTGAAACAAAGTGACATAATTGTAAACTGTGTTCTGGTCCATAAGTATCAAGTACAAGCTTGTAGTTTATACTTACAGTAAATTAATCACTCGCACATTTAAACTAAAAATGAAGTTGTTTTGATGACATTACAATTTGATTTTAGGAAGTCTTTTTTTAGTATTTTGGTGGTCGAAAGCAACTGCAGGATAATTCGCACTTCAAATTTGGTTTATTTTAAAATGATGTTATTTTACGACGAAGCTTAGCAGTCAGTTGAGTTAAAATTACTTTTTTTCATTTAAAGATTACTTATCAAGTATTGACCGTTTTAAGGTCTTACTATATAGCTAAAATTAAAAAAAAACAAGGTACTGTTTAAAACTTAGATAACTCTATTTGAGTAAGATTTTTATTTTAGCACTAGGTCTTTGACTTAGTTTACACAACAACGTCTTGAAAGAATGAATATAATTTGTATATTGCAGTTTTAGGCTGATTATAGTTATAAATAATTAGACATTTTTCTTTTTACATTGAGACCTCTATAACAACATTGCTTATTTATCAATAAGCTATATTGCTACAATTCTCTAATATGATAATGAATTTTTATTTTGATAGCAATAAAGTTTTAAAAGCTAAACAACTGTTTTTTATAAAAAGTATGTTCAAAATTGTATTGTTTTAAAAGTATAAATACACAGTTTAGCTTCTAAACTTATGTAATTTAGTTTTTTATATATAACAAAACATTTCAACTTAGATACTTATTATTGTTTAATTATCAGAACAATAAAGCAGTGTTTTTAAAATAAAAATATTTTATTAGAACACACTATGGTTATTGTAATGCATATAGAATACCTATGTTTTACAATCTATTTCAAAATGTTAAGAACATTTTTTGGACTTTTGCTTATTGAAAAGTCTTGTAATTATCATTTACTTTCAAACCAAAATACCAAACCAAGTTTGGCAGCAATTAACAAGTAATTAGCCTATTTTCAAAAAAAAAATTTAGGTCCGAACTTGAAATAAAAGTCATTTGCTGGTCATACTTATTTAATAAAGTTGTTGTAAACAATAAAGATACTTTAAACATAATTTGTGATAAGTTAAGCATTAATAAAGCAGTAAAACACAATTATTAAATGATATCCCAATAGTCAGTTTTTAACAAAAAAAAAGTTATCCTTTAGTAGAATATGTTTTTAAGTGAAATATACATCGCGACATATTTTTCGTGACCTTTTTATTTTGTTAAAGTCTAAGTTGTTGTTAAATTATCTAGAATGAAAGATAAAAATGTTTTTGTTTAAACAGCACCTTGATTTTAGTTTTCTGTTAAAGCTTTATTATTGTTACTAAATGGAAACAACTACTTTTAAAAACCAAAATATATTTATATTTTGTAATTCTGTTTTACAAAATTAAGATATTTGTAGTGGTCTACCAAATCCAAGATTCGGACTCTGGAAGAATCCGGCCTTTTTAAACTCGGATTCAAATAACTTCAAAATAAGATTCGGATTCGGCCGAATCCGAAATTTTTGATTCGTTAGACCACGTTAAGCTTTTTGAATTTTACTTAATTGTTTGTCAAAAGTTAAATGAAGGGTAAAACAAATTAATCATTTCACGCTTAAGTGGATAAAAAAATGGTTGTCACACTAATAAGAACCTTATCAATTTTTTGTTTTGAGTTTTGCATACAGTTTAAAAACTATGATAAACAATTTTTCTTAGACTCTTCTTTTATGTGTTAGATACATCACCTAAACTGTCTTACCTAATTTATATAAAGTAGTCTAAGATAGTCTTTAATAACGATAGATGAAATTTACTGATATATTATAATAAGTTAGTATAAAAGCATTTTATACTTGTATGTCCAAATTAAGTAATACAAATACCAAGCTGCCCGCAGAGGTTCCTAAGCACAAACGTGCTATAAAGTCATCCCGTCTGCAGAAAAAATATTAACAAAAAGGTCAGATTGACAACCTACCCACAGACAGTCAAACAGACTCAACTGAGACTTTGGATGTTGGCCCACCAATATCTTAAGTTTTTGATAAATGTTTATTTTATTTGATCTAATTTTTGGAGTGAAAGATTGTTATGAAAACATAATCTTATCAAATTAAAATTATATCGTTCTCTTTAAAGGGTTGCCAAAAAAACTTGCAACTATGGAATTTGACAATTTAGACTAATAAATCTTGAATTTGAGAAATTTTGAAATAAAAACCTGGAATTTTGAACAAAAGTCACTAAAAAATCTTTAATTTTAAACAATTTTTACATGTTAAATAGTAAAATTTTTATTTGACATAATTAAATCTATCATATAGACAAAAAACTTGTGTATTCATCACAATTTTCCTAAAAAGATATTTAAAGTATTATAGTATCTTTTCAATGTTTTTTTTCAATTTAACACAGTTTTAAACCTTAAACTAAAATTTAAACTAAACTAGATCCAAAAATGTGTACTTTAAAAAACACCTGGAGGAATTGTTGAAAACTTAATGCATAGTTAATGCATAGTTAAAACGGTAGTTTTTAGAGCAGGAATTTAGGTTAACAAAAGATTTTATGTCGACTAAAACGACATCTGGAAGAGTTAGTGACGTAACATGAAATAAAAAAAAAAAGTTATGCTAATTTTATGCAAATTTTTCATACATATTTTTAAACGATTTTATGTCGAATAAAACGAATATCTGGAAGAGTTAGTGACGTAACATGAAATTTGTGAAATTTAAAATAATAGTTTAGAATATATATTGGATACAATTTTTGGGGTGGGTGGGATGGATAACTAAATCGAAAACTGCAGTTCGAAGAGAGGCTGAAAGCAAGATCGCACAATCGCGCGCAAAGCGCGCTGTTGTGCTTATATTGCGAAGCAAAACCGATAGAAAGCGGAGCTTTCTGAGGTTGGGACGTACAATGAAAGCGAAGCTTTGGAGGCATGGAAGTTAAAGCAAGATCGCCCAATCGCGCGCGAAGCGCGCTGTTGTGCTTATTTTTGCAAAGCAAAACCGAAAGAAAGCGGAGCTTTCTGAGGTTGGGACGTAAAAAGAAAGCGAAGCTTTCGAGGTCTGGAAGTTAAAGCAAGATCGAGCGCGAAGCGGGCCTTTTTTGCGAAGCAAAACCAAAAGAAAGCGAGCTTTCTGAGCCAGGAATTTAGCTTAACGAATTCAGATTTGTTTAAAGTTAAAATATTATTTTTTCTTTTAAGTAGAGCAATTATCCTTAATGCTTAGTTAAAACGGTAGTTTTATTTTAGTTTTTAAGCAGAATTTACGTTGTTACCTCTTCTACCGATAAGTTGTAGTTTACTTTTAAGACAACTTATAGTTTTCTAAAGTAGCATTTTATTTAACTTTTTTATATTCAAATTTAATTTTTTTAATGCAATTCTGCAGGTGGTCTATTTGGACCCGGTGTTTATCACTCCAACTTCGCAGGAAAGTGTATCAGATACGGGGAATCCTGTAACTCTAATGACGATTCAGTATTTTTGTTCGTCAACCAGGTTCCTACAAAGCACGTGATTGATAAGCAGAGATATAAAAGCAGAAAGAAGCTGCCTGAATACTACTGCCACAAATACACCTTCTACCCGTGTCAGCCGGAAGAGTACGTGCAGGACAACAGGGGAGACTTCATCAACGTAGCATCGGATAGCGAAGTAGTTGAGCAACCAGAGTACGTTGCGAGCAGCAACATTGTGGTACCCAAGTACCTTGTGCACGCCAGATTGATTAAAAAAGGGTTTGTGAACTTTTGTTTTTATAAGTTACATATAACTAGTTTGCTTTTAAACTAACTAACTTAGCTTTTCTATTTTATTTTTTTCCATGCAAGATTTATTTAAACGTAACTATTTTGTTTGAACCAATACATATTCTTAAATTCTTTTTTTTTTTTTTTGGAAAATAAAAGTACACTTGTCTTCTTTTATCAGGTAAATTTTTTAGTTGCTTTCTTCAGTTTCAAATAAGTTTACTTTTAATACCCTGAATGTAAAGAATTCGGCAATTTTTTTTTTTTTTGTGAAAAAATTGTTTAGTTTACCTATAAGAAATAAAAACAAAACAATTGGTTTGAACGTGCAACTGTCACTACATTATTTACTTCGGTTACATCATGAGCTTGTTTTTTAATTTTAGGTAGATGCTAAAAAATTCTCTATTTCCTTTTGCAAGCTCTCTACGCTTATCCTCAAGAGAAATATCAAATAGAAATATTTCTGATAAACATAAGCAAAGCAATTGCCTTATACTGCAACCTGCTAATAAGATACTACTAGGTATAAACTGCTGGCATGGTACGTACTTTTTATCCGAAAAACTCTGTTTTCAAATTTTTGTTTTTTTCGAAATTAAATCTCAAACAAGCCTTAATTTAGTATGAAAGAAAATTCCTATATTTTAACAAAGTTTATTGTATTAAATTGAAACGAGCTTAAACTAAAAAAAATCATTAACAGTGCAATCGACACTTACATACCCCAAGGTTGCAAAATAAATGTAAAAATGTGTATAAAAACGGTATTAACGAAAACAGAGAACAATGCAATTGTCATTTACATACTTTATGATTATAAAATGAATTAAAAAAGCGTGTTAATCAAAATAAAGAACATTGCATTTGAGGTTTATTCGGAACTAGGTGCTTTCAAAAATGTTTCTGTTAATGTAGCTTGTCGTTTGGATTTAGAAGACACTTTTTGTTTATCGCTGTTTATTTCCAAAATGTTTATTTTGAAAGTAATATCAGCTCACTGTAGCTTTCCAAAGTTGTTATCAGCAGGTACTTGCACTTCTCCGGAAGACAACTCTCCTTCTAGAACGACAAATGTTGTGTAAGTGTTATCAAGAATATCGGTAGACTGTAAACTTTAGCTGCAAACGTCCATTGACTCTTCCTTATATGACGCAATATCCTCTTTTTCATTTAGTGTTCATACAATGTGATAAAAATGAATTACACATTTTAATTAGTTTGATTTGATTATTGTTTTATTGTTTATTTTTTGTCTAAAGCTGTTTTAGAATAGTGTATTTAAGTCTTGCTCAGTAGTGTTTATAAAAGTAACAGTACTGTTTACAGAAATTAGAGTAATTTTTAACTTTTTTTTTTTAATATGTCCAACAATAATTACTTTTAAGAAAAGTTAAATAATTTTTATTGCGTATTTTTAGATAAAAATACATGAACTAAAGCTCAGAATACTTTATTCTAAAACTTATTACAGATTCAACCAACCAGCTATGGAGATGGTAAATGTTGTAAAACCTCAAACAATTGTAACACCTCAACAAATTGGTAATTATTATTTACCAAGCAGTTGTAGTTTGATCGAATTAACATCATTACAGTAATTTTAAAGTAACGTTCCAAAGATATTAAATTTGATAATCAACTCAAAAAAAAAGTTCTGCTCATTTTATGCAAATTTTTTATACATATTTTTAAAGTTAAAATATTATTTTTTCTTTCAAGTAGAGCAATTATCCTTAATGCATAGTTAAAACGGTAGTTTTTAGAGCAGGAATTTAGGTTAACAAAACATTTTATGTCGACTAAAACGACATCTGGAAGAGTTAGTGACGTAACATGAAATAAAAAAAAAAAGTTATGCTAATTTTATGCAAATTTTTCATACATATTTTTAAACGATTTTATTTCGAATAAAACGAACATCTGGAAGAGTTAGTGACGTAACATGAAATTTGTGAAATTTAAAAAAATAGTTTAGAATATATATTGGATATAATTTTTGGGGTGGGTGGGATGAATAACTAAATCGAAAACTGCAGTTCGAAGAGAGGCTGAAAGCAAGATCGCACTATCGCGCGCAAAGCGCGCTGTTGTGCTTATATTGCGAAGCAAAACCGAAAGAAAGCGGAGCTTTCTGAGGTTGGGACGTACAATGAAAGCGAAGCTTTGGAGGCATGGAAGTTAAAGCAAGATCGCACAATCGCGCGCGAAGCGCGCTGTTGTGCTTATTTTTGCAAAGCAAAAGCGGAGCTTTCTGAGGTTGGGACGTAAAAAGAAATCGGAGTTTTCTGAGGTTGGGACGTAAAAAGAAAGCGAAGCTTTCGAGGTCTGGAAGTTAAAGCAAAATCGAGCGCGAAGCGGGCCTTTTTTGCGAAGCAAAACCAAAAGAAAGCGAGCTTTCTGAGCCAGGAATTTAGCTTAACGAATTCAGATTTGTTTAAAGTTAAAATATTATTTTTTCTTTCAAGTAGAGCAATTATCCTTAATGCTTAGTTAAAACGGTAGTTTTATTTTAGTTTTTAAGCAGAATTTACGTTAACAAAGTTAGATTTGTTTAAAGTTAAAATTAGTGGAGTATTTTTGTTTTAATACTTAGTTTAAACGGCAGTTATTAAAAACTTGAAGCATTTTTTAAGAGTATTTGAAAAATATTAGAAAATATTAAAAAATTTTTATATTTGTAATATTTTAGTTATAATTTTATTTACTTTATTATTAATTATTATTTATTAGTATTTGCTTTATTTTGCTAGCACAAAAGCGCGCTCTGCGCGCGATGTGCGATAGTTTTAGCTACTTATTACAAACTATTTTCTTACTTATGTAGTTCTTTTTGTTTTATAGTTAAGTGAATAGATATATATATTTTTCCTTTTTACATTATCTGTTTCAAACTAACTTGTTCTAATCCATAGTTTAAACATAAGTTTTCTAAAATTTTAAGAGTTTTTGATAGTATTTCAAAATTATCAAAAATTTGAAAAATTTCTAACTAATAATTTTAATTTACTTATTTTATTATTTATCTGCCTTATTCGGCTAGCACAAAAGCGCGCTTTGCGCGCGGTGTGCGATGCTCTTGGCCATTTATTAAAATCTGTTTTCAATTTAAAGTACCTCTTAATTGTTTTATTGTTTACTTCATAGATATATTTAACCTGAAAAACACTCTAAGAAAGTAATTTACAGTAATCCATATAAATTATAAAACTTATTTTGTTATTGTTTATGTTAAACGACGCTGTTGTGTTCTGGCAAGGTTTTTATAACTTTGAAGTTATTTGCCAACTTTATTTGCATACTTTTTGAATAAACTCATACAAAACGGATTTTTTACCAAACATTATCCAAACACTGTCTTTAAACGAAACTTGATAAATTTACTTGCAAATGTCAAATAATTTGTAGTTAAATAATAAAAATGTTTAGTGAACTGTTAGTAAATTAATATAAATTGTCTTCATAAACTTTAACTATTTATATTTTTTCATCGTAACTAAATAACTCATAATGGTTTTTTTTTCTTTTTAAGTAGAAAACAATTCTAATTCGGTTAAATGAAACTATAAAATTCCTATTTAAGTTTTAAATACTACCATCTGACATGGGCAGTTTCTAGTAGCATGTAAAGTTATAATAAAAATGCAAGTTTATTTTAATATCTTATGAACTAATCTTTGTTTGTCAATAAATTAAAAACAAATTAACTAGTAAAGTTATCATATTGAAATATAAAAAGCTCTTAAAAAGCTATAAATTCTAACGTATGTCTGTTAACTTCGTGTAGGAATTCAACTGTTTTAAAAATTGCTTGATAAAATAAGTAACATCATTAACGAGTAAAACTTCATTGTTTTATTGTTGTTTCGAATTAGAATCGTTTTTTATTTAGACTCGTAATTTTCAAACTACGGTCTAAAAACTAGTAGTACAACCCAGTCAATAAATAAAAAAAATTAGTTTTCATATTACAGCTATTGTTAAACTGATAATAAAAGCTTTTATTTAGTCCAAATATATTTAGGAACTTGAAGAAAACTTAATTTGTTGATATAAATTAGTTTTTTATTCAACTTAATTATCAGTTTTGCAATAGTTAACCTAAGAACTATGCGTTCCCAAGTATACAATGGAAATCATAACTAAACAAGAAAAGATCAAATTTGTAGAAAAATAGTTTTTAGTTACGAACTTCACTTGATTTAAATATATAAACTATTAATAGTCGATATGTTATATAATGGTTAAATAATAAATATATTGTTGGTATATATGTTTTCCTAGAAAAAAATATGATTTTTTTAGTTTATCTAATGCTATAAGGTACACGCGATCTTCAAGTGCGAACTGAATGAGAGCCAAAATGTCTTTGTCGCCTGGCGGGGACATGATCCATTCAGCGTCAAACCCGATCGGCAACAATTCACCGTCTGATGGTTCGTTTTCCTTTAAATAGTTTCTAAAACCGATCAGTTTTTCTTCTGAGTCAACAAAAACTATTTATTTTCCGGTTTTATATAAGTAACTAGCATGTCATTTCAAACGCAAGTAAAAGCGGACAGCTACCTGAGATTTGTCACCGACAAAAAATTCAAATATAATCTACAAGTCCTAACCGAATCCAACACTGATTACAAGCTAATTAAGAGGTCGATCATGAATACGAGCAGCAATAACATGTTATTTTCTGAAGACTTAGAAATCGTGAGAATGTGCAGGATATACCCAAAAGTCCCTAAACAAAAACCGGAAGAAATTGGGAGGAACAACGTTTTGATTATTCATGGGACGCAAAGGAAAAATGTTGATGGTATTCTACGTCATGGGTTTAAACCTTCGGCAGGTATATTTCAACCAGATAATCAAAAGTTTTTTTAAGTTTTAAATATATTTTTTTAAGTTATATTAGAATTAAGTATATCTTAAACACTTTTTTAAACATTTGTTATCGTTCTACCGATAAGTTGTAGTTTACTTTTAAGCCAACTTATAGTTTTCTAAAGTAGCATTTTACAGTCAAATTTAATTTTTTTAATGCAATTCTGCAGGTGGTCTATTTGGACCCGGTGTTTATCACTCCAACTTCGCAGGAAAGTGTATCAGATACGGGGAATCCTGTAATTCTAATGACGATTCAGTATTTTTGTTCGTCAACCAGGTTCCTACAAAGCACGTGATTGATAAGCAGAGATATAAAAGCAGAAAGAAGCTGCCTGAATACTACTGCCACAAACACACCTTCTACCCGTGTCAGCCGGAAGAGTACGTGCAGGACAGCAGTGGAGACTTCATCAACGTAGCATTGGATAGCGAAGTAGTTGAGCAACCAGAGTACGTTGCGAGCAGCAACATTGTGGTACCCAAGTACCTTGTGCACGCCAGATTGATTAAAAAAGGGTTTGTGAGCTTTTGTTTTTATAAGTTACATATAACTAGTTTGCTTTTAAACTAACTAACTAAGCTTTTCTATTTTATTTTTTTCCATGCAAGATTTATTTAAACGTAACTATTTTGTTCGAACCAATACATATGCTTAAATTCTTTTATTTTTTTATTTTTTTAAATAATAGTACATTTGTCTTCTTTTATCAGGTAAATTTTTTAGTTGCTTTCTTCAGTTTCAAATCAGTTTACTTTTAATACCCTGAATATAAAGAATTCGGCAATTTTTTTTTTGTGAAAAAATTGTTTAGTTTACCTATAAGAAATAAAGACAAAACAATTGGTTTAAACGTGCAACTGTCACTACATTATATACTTCGGTTACAGCATGAGCTTTTTTTTTTTAATTTTAGGTAGATGCTAAAAAAATCTATATTTCCTTTTGCAAGCTCTCTACGCTTATCCTCAAGAGAAATATCAAATAGAAATATTTCTGATAAACATAAGCAAAGCAATTGCCTTATACTGCAACCTGCTAATTAGATACTACTAGGTATAAACTGCTGGCATGGTACGTACTTTTTATCCGAAAAACTCTGTTTTCAAATTTTTGTTTTTTTCGAAATTAAATCTCAAACAAGCCTTAATTTAGTATGAAAGAAAATTCCTATATTTTAACAAAGTTTATTGTATTAAATTGAAACGAGCTAAAACTAAAGAAAATCATTAACAGTGCAATCGACACTTACATACCCCAAGGTTGCAAAATAAATGTAAAAATGTGTATAAAAACGGTATTAACGAAAACAGAGAACAATGCAATTGTCATTTACATACTTTATGATTATAAAATGAATTAAAAAAGCGTGTTAATCAAAATAAAGAACATTGCAGTTGAGGTTTATTCGGAACTAGGTGCTTTTAAAAATGTTTCTGTTAGTGTAGCTTGTCGTTTGGATTTAGAAGACACTTTTTGTTTATCGCTGTTTATTTCCAAAATGTTTATTTTGAAAGTAATATCAGCTCACTGTAGCTTTCCAAAGTTGTTATCAGCAGGTACTTGCACTTCTCCGGAAGACAACTCTCCTTCTAGAACGACAAATGTTGTGTAAGTGTTATCAAGAATATCGGTAGACTGTAAACTTTAGCTGCAAACGTCCATTGACTCTTCCTTATATGACGCAATATCCTCTTTTTCATTTAGTGTTCATACAATGTGATAAAAATGAATTACACATTTTAATTAGTTTGATTTGGTTATTGTTTTATTGTTTATTTTTTGTCTAAAGCTGTTTTAGAATAGTGTATTTAAGTCTTGCTCAGTAGTGTTTATAAAAGTAACAGTACTGTTTACAGAAATTAGATTAATTTTTAACTTTTTTTTTTTAATATGTCCAACAATAATTACTTTTAAGAAAAGTTAAATAATTTTTATTGCGTATTTTTAGATAAAAATACATGAACTAAAGCTCAGAATACTTTATTCTAAAACTTATTACAGATTCAACCAACCAGCTATGGAGATGGTAAATGTTGTAAAACCTCAAACAATTGTAACACCTCAACAAATTGGTAATTATTATTTACCAAGCAGTTGTAGTTTGATCGCACCAATTTTCACACAACCAATACCGTACCAACAATTTCAACCAAGTATGGTACTGGCCTATCAGAATCAGTTGCAGAGTATGATGAATGTAAACTATTGGGAACAACAGTGTATGCAGCTTCAACAAGTGCAATATTATCAATTCCAGCCTTTTCAAGTTGGAGCTAGTCAATTACAGCCTCTTCAAGTTGCAGCCTCCTAAAGTAAAAGCTAGTAAATTGCAGCCTCTTCAAAAACAAGCTCTTCTTATTGAGGTAAACGGCAATTAGATAGAGCCATTAAGCATAATTTTTTTGAAATAAATAGTAAAAAACAGTTATTTATTTTTGAAGTTGTTGAATCGTATATTAATTAAGACGTTGACTCCTTTATTATTTCTTGCGTACACATTTAATGTATAGTACAATTTTACCAAAACAGTTACAATAGTTGGTTACTACAAAACATTTTGATCTGAATTTAGAATTAAAAACTAAACATTTACCTTGAATAAGACTTATTTTTTAATTGTATTTAAATTTAACTTATAACTTATATACTTAACACTTGTAACAAATAGTATATTCATGTGTCAGACCATTTTAGACAGTCTGAAGTAACACTCATCGATCATGAATATTTTGTTAAAAGAACATTATACTAATGGTCGGCAGTCTTTTTTACATAAAAGTTTAACTTTCTTTAAAAAACGCATTGTATATAAAAAATTTATCCGTTGATTGCATTTATTTAAAGAACATTTTTTTATTAAGAGATTAAAATGTAGTACTCAATAAAACACAAGCAACTAATTATTACTTAATTATAGATTATAAAACAAATTAGTTTTTTTTATTGGTTTAAAAACATTTATTTTATCTGAAAAACACTTCGATAATTTTTTTTTAATTTTGGGGTTTACCCAAATAATTTTAATTAAGTAAAGTTACGAATGGTCAAAAATGAACTAATGAAGCATTTTCGTGAGTTTATCTAAGAAAGTATCGTTGCTAGATTGTTTGCTTAAAAATAGTTCTAAAAGCTTTAGTATGACTTTTTTAACAAATTTTATCGTTTACAAAGTTTTTATAGTTATACTACTTGTTAATCGAATTTGAATAATAGTTATAGCTTAAATCCGTTAAAAACATGTTAATACTAATTTCCAAAATTTATACTTCTTAGTTTTTGTTAGCTTAAAATACATTACTTGTGACCTTCAGAAAACGGAAAAAGTTTTCCTAATACAGAAAGTTGGTTACGAAAAGGTTTAACTACTTTATGCCTTCAGATGGAACGCAAGATAAATTTTGTAATTGTTAATTTTTAAGGTACCAAATGTCATGCGTTAATAGTTGTGCTAGGTGATTTATATTTAAAAGCGATGACTATAAAGTGAAACAAAATAAAACACAATACGATAAAATGTTACCAACATCTGCTTTAAGAGTATCGTAGGCTCGATAACTAAGTATTAAAAATAATTCGCCCTTCAATTGCAAAAATATCTTGCCCTCAATCTTGACTGTGTTTCAGTCGCTATATCGCACTAACTCGCATCGATGTGGGTCTGCAAGACAATTTGAAACAAAGTGACATAATTGTAAACTGTGTTCTGGTCCATAAGTATCAAGTACAAGCTTGTAGTTTATACTTACAGTAAATTAATCACTCGCACATTTAAACTAAAAATGAAGTTGTTTTGATGACATTGCAATTTGATTTTAGGAAGTCTTTTTTCAGTATTTTGGTGATCGAAAGCAACTGCAGGATAATTCGCACTTCAAATTACAATTTGAATTTAGGAAGTCTTTTTTAGTACTTTGGTGATCGAAAGCAACTGCAGGATAATTCGCACTTCAAATTTGGTTTATTTTAAAATGATGTTATTTTACGACGAAGCTTAGCAGTCAGTTAAGTTAAAATTACTTTTTTTCATTTAAAGATTACTTATCAAGTACTGACCGTTTTAAGGTCTTACTATATAGCTAAAATTAAAAAAAAAACAAGGTACTGTTTAAAACTTAGATAACTCTATTTGAGTAAGATTTTTATTTTAGCACTAGGTCTTTGACTTAGTTTACACAACAACGTCTTGAAAGAATGAATATAATTTGTATATTGTAGTTTTAGGCTGATTATAGTTATAAATAATTAGACATTTTTTCTTTTTACATTGAGACCTCTATAACAACATTGCTTATTTATCAATAAGCTATATTGCTACAATTCTCTAATATGATAATGAATTTTTATTTTGATAGCAATAAAGTTTTAAAAGCTAAACAACTGTTTTTTATAAAAAGTATGTTCAAAATTTTATTTTTTTAAAAGTATAAATACACAGTTTAGCTTTTAAACTTATGTATTTTAGTTTTTTATGTATAACAAAACATTTCAACTTAGATACTTATTATTGTTTAATTACCAGAACAATAAAGCAGTGTTTTTAAAATTGAAATATTTTATTAGAACACACTATGGTTATTGTAATGCATATAGAATACCTATGTTTTACAATCTATTTCGAAATGGTAAGAACATTTTTTGGACTTTTGCTTATTGAAAAGTCTTGTAATACAGTATAAAAACTATGATAAATAGTTTTTCTTAGACTCTCAAATAAAATTAAGTAATAAGTTAACGCGTTTAATCTAAGATTTTTCGATAACCGCTCTTATTTATTCATCAAATATTTAGTTTTTTATTTTGCTCGTTGTAATGAACTGCTGCATTACTTATACCTAGAAAAAAATGCAACTTAAATATGTAACATTTAAGCAGAGCCTTGCATACTTCTAGCTATATAGTTTTTGTTGATATTTTATTGTTTATTTAAGTTATAATTTTAATTTATGACATATATGTTATAACTTCAAACATTTTAATATTTTATTTTGAAATAATGTTCTAATTGTTAAGAATAAAATCTTAGTTAAATTGTAATGAATTGCTGCAACTACTTGCATTGTTCATTGTTGAACTCTGAATAATAATAATAAAATATTTAGAGCTTGCTGCAATTATGAGAAATAAGGCTTAAAATCAATAGTGCAATATTTCATCAAAAAAATTTGCCTAGTGGTTTATAAATTCAAGTTTTAAAAGCAGCTTATACTTCAGAGTAAGAAATTTTGTAACATTTTTGTGTGGTTCTTTTATGTGTTAGATACATCACCTAAACTGTCTTACCTAATTTATATAAAGTAGTCTGAGATAGTCTTTAATAATGATAGATAAAATTTACTGATACATTACAATAAGTTAGTATAAAAGCATTTTATACTTGTATGTCCAAATTAAGTAATACAAATACCAAGCTGCCCGCAGAGGGTCCTAAGCACAAACGTGCTATAAAGTCATCCCGTCTGCAGAAAAAATATAAACAAAAAGGTCAGATTGACAACCTACCCACAGACAGTCAAACAGACTCAACTGAGACTTTGGATGTTGGCCCACCAATATCCATAGCTCTTAAATTTTTGATAAATGTTTATTTTATTTGATCTAATATTTGGAGTGAAAGATTGTTATGAAAACATAATCTTATCAAATTAGAATTATATCGTTCTCTTTACAGGGTTGCCAAAAAAAACATGCAACTATGGAATTTGACAATTTAGACTAATAAATCTTGAATTTGAGAAATTTTGAAATAAAAACCTGGAATTTTGAACAAAAATCACTAAAAAATCTTTAATTTTAAACAATTTTTACATGTTAAGTAGTAAAATTTTTGTTTGACATAATTAAATCTATCATATAGACAAAAAACTTTTGTATTCATCACAATTTTTTTAAAAAGACATTTAAAGTATTATAGTATCTTTTCAATGTTTTTATTCAATTTAACACAGTTTCAAACCTTAAACTAAAATTTAAACTAAACTAGATCCAAAAATGTGTACTTAAAAAAACACCTGGAGGAATTGTTGAAAACGTGGAGAAATTTTGCCAAAAGCATTTGGCAACCCTGTCTTTAGCAATAAGTGAGAACTTTATTTGTTTTGTATCTTTAAAGACCACAGCTTTAATTAAATGGTTTGGCTAATTTTATTTTGTTTTTAGTGCGAAGGTATAGTTTAAAAAAAAACCATATATTTTTAAATAAAGTTTTTAATATAACTAGATAGTTATACTTAATATATAATTAATTTTAATAAAACTGTTTACAGTTTCAAAGTGTTTGTTAAGTTGTTAATTTATAAACAAAAAACCAACTGTAAGTTTAAAACAAATCTTATAAAACTTTCTTCAAGGCTTAATAGAAAATTTGTTTTAATCCGTTTTTCTTTTTAGTGTTAAGTACTATCCGAAATATTACGGTGGCTTTATTACATAAACAAAATGAATATTTTAGAGATCAATACAACGAGGTATACAGATCTTTAAATAGCTATTAATTACAAATCTTTATTTGAGGTTTACCAGTACTATAAACGTTTTATTTTAGTTACTGTTAGTAACTGGTTTAAAAGTATGGTTTGAAGCAAGGGTAGGCAGATTTTTTTTTTTCGGACAAATTTTTTTTTTTAATATTTGCTAGCGGGCCGCACTGTTTTCAGATGGCCGCAGTCATTTCAAAATATTTTTTGTAATCATCATCAAATAACTAGATAATCATATCATAAAGTTGTTTTGAAAACTCTAAACAGTATTAATTAAAAATTTCTTATACAAGTGTTTAGTTTTATTTTTTTCTTAACTCTATATACTTAATAAACAAACTTTTAAATAAAAGTATATTGTTTTCTGCGTGTTAAAAAAAGCTTTTAGATATTTTAGTATATTTTATACCACTACCAATAAAATTATTAATTATAAAATTTTAGTTTTTGAATTTTGTTAAAGTTTTAAAATAGTTCTTTCAAATATATAGATTTTTACCTAATAATTTGTGAAAATATTAATTCTTTTTAAAAATTTTTTATAATCAAAAACATAAAAACATTATTTTATTTTATACTAATGACCAAGTTTTGAAGAAAAGTTTACAAAAACTCTAAAATTTTGTCACAAATTTTTCATAAAGGAAAAAAAAACTATTTTGAAAATAAGTTTGTAAAATGAACTTTAGCAAAAAAATTTCAAAAAGTTTAAACTTAATCAAGATTAAATACTTTTTAAACTATATAACTAATAACTATCGTTTGTTGACCGAAGTAATTTAAACGTTTACTTAAAGTAGTTTCATACTAATCAAACTTTGTATTTGCTAAATACTTTATTTATACATATAAGAAGGCGAACTCAGTGGTTGTATTTTCCAAATACGCATGACAACTTTAAAACACATTTTTAGTAGTAATAGTCGTCAAAATAGCTGTTTGGGGTAACTAGGTTCAAAACACGTTCAAACTGCGCACTTAAAGCTGCGAAAAAGCTGCCATACTCCCTCATAAAGTGTCTGTTGAAACTGCAGTCATATTCAATCGTCTCGAGTGCCTCACGAATTGTTTCTGGAAAGTTCCTGTAAAAATGAGTATTTTTTGGTTACACAGTTTCCTAATAGACATTCCATATTTGTTTAATGCAATGTAGTGAAAGGAGAATTTTGTTTGTGTTAGTAAAGTTAATCTAGATATAACGTCAGCTTTAGAGAAAATATTTGTTTTAAATCATTAGTTAGTGATGTACTCCCTCATACAAGTGTTTATTTTTACTCACAAAACATTCTTGATTTAAAAAATGAACATAATTTATAAAACCAATATCTTAGTAGCTTTCTAAAAAGTTGCTTTTCTATTTATTTTACCCACAAGAAAACGTCTCCATGGAATTTAGCCCAAACTTGCTTGCGATACCCTCTGGCGAAAGTTCGCATGATTTTTGTCATCGTGTCATGTTTACAGTAACCTTCTAAAACTTTTGTCGAGTCGTAGGCGGACATGTCGGGTAGTTGCGTCCCGTACGGCGCGTGATGGCAGAAAACATCGAGGTCAGTATTTTCATCAGAACCATCGCTCAGACTGCCGAGAATCTCAAACCCACTTAATATTTCCTGTTGTAATTAGAACGGCGTTTGAGCAATTGTACGAGTTTAAAAGACAATATCGTTCTTACAATTAAGCAAAAACAAATATTCGTTCTCGTTGTTTTGTATAAAAACTTTGCAAGCAAAAACTCACTCTTGAAAGGTAACTCATTTTGTATCTTGATTGGTTGTGCGAACAGTTGTACAGTTGTTCATAACCACATTGAAACATGTCTTGCCAGTCAGATCTAACAAAATCTTACTTTCAATTTGAAAACAACTGACAACATAGTTACATAGTGAAAAAAAACAGTGAAAATATTAACGTTTTGTTACTGTTAAACGTATGTTAAAAAATTTTTTTTCATAAAAAAAAGCTTATCAAAACTATTACAGCACAATTGTAATGCAGTGTAAAAAAGATAGAATTTTTTATTTCATGTATGTAACTTTTTAATTAGATGTCTTTAAAGTTCTTACAAAAGTGATAGAAAAAAAAGTCAAAATAAGGCTTCTAGTTCATGTTACTCAGAAAAGTAGTTGAAAAGTTTACATGCTAAATATAGGCTAAAGCTGCCAAGTTAAAACGTTATCATAACTATTGTTTGAAGTTTTCCGGAAGAAAAAAATTTAACGTAAGCTAAGGTTGAATAGATATGTACACATTTTTAGTTTAAAACAATGGCTAACAACATTTAATTATATTCTTAATTGTAATAATATTTGTAACATCGTTGAATAACTTTTTTTGAATAGAGCTTATATGTTGATGTTTATTAAACTGTTGCTATTTTTTTTCTATATACAATTAAATGACTTACCTTAATTATGAAACGTCAAACTAACATGCATTGGCTGGGACCTTAAAACTTTTTGGATTTTAGAAATTTTCTTTGCACACATTTCCTCCAAAACTTATCAACAATGCTGCTGAGTCGACATGAAGGGAAAAGGTACAAATCTTAATAAAAGTGTTTCATTTTTAAATACTTTTATTAGTTATTGTTTTACTTAGTTTTTGTAAAACTTAGATAAAACCCTATAAACGCTACAAAAAGTTTTTAAATTCAAAAAAAATGTGTTGCAAAAACTTACCGTCAAACGATAATTCTGTTCGATTGTAACTCTCAGTATGCCCGGTTGATCCGTTAAAGTTAGTACCTTTTTATGATTAAGAAAATCATTTTGCGTAGTGAAATATTTTTGTTAGTTAACAAAAAAAAACTTGTATTCTGTTTTTTACTTTTAAATTATTTAAATTTGTTTTAATGAAAAGTGTTTGTTTTTGTAATAAGTATACATATTGCCACAACTTTAACTATCTTAGATTAAAAAAGGTGTATAAACATTTTGAACAAGGTATAGTTGGGTTTTCGCATACTTTGATTTTTTTATGTTGAAATATTATTTACAACAGAATTCTTTTTAAACACTGAAACTCGTTTTTTTAACTAAGGTATTTACGTAATATAAATTAATAATTGTACAAGTCTAATGTTTGATTATTTGATATCAGGGTATCTGTTGGGGGCTTTATCAGAAATTTAGAGGCCCATAAGCTACAAAGGGGTAAAAGCCGGGAAGGGGTGTGACTAGTAAAGAGGCTTAATAGGGTCATAAGGCCATAACATGATTTTTACACTAGATATTCTGGAGTTCATGACAAAAGCAAAAAAAAATGACTTAAGGTAGTTTTTTTCAGAAATTATACTGAAAGGGCCATTGCTTTTTTAGTTAGTTCAAAGTGGGCCTTATAAAAATGTATGGAAAATCCTACTTTATACTAAATTACTTTTTAAATAGAGATATAATTTTTTACCTCTAAAATTGTTTGGCAATTTTTTAAAACTAAAGTCGTATCCATCATAAAATGTGTCAGAACCAGGATCAAATTTGACCATGATAGTACCTTTCACCACTAAACTTCGAAAATAATTTTTGTAAATCCGACCCACAAAATATTTTGTTTCAGTAGCCGAACCGTTGTTGTAAGTTACCTGTTAAAATATTATTATGTTTTTAAACTTTGAATTAAGTACATCTAGTTTCGACTTATTAAATCAGCCGTTGGAAGTTGTTTTTAAAAATACAGTATGTTGTAGCTCATTTGCTCAAAAAAAATTTAAAAAAAGTCGTACTAAATAAATAAAGTATGTCTAATGCAAACTAGTTAACACTTAAAGTTTTCACAACTAAAGCTAGAACAATTCTCAAACTAATCACCATCAGAGGGTAATAAGTATCTCCTTTTCCATTGATTGTAAACCTCGTGTAACTGTCTTCTGGAACATCAATATACCAAACACATTCAGCGTTGTTTGGGTAGCTCAGAGGGTAGCTTTGTGTGAAGATGTGTTGCTCTTCAGATGTAAGAGTCGTGTTGTAACCACAGCTAGGCGGAGTCGAATAGAATGTTTCTAAATTTTCCAGAAACAAAAGTAAAAATAATGAGTTTAATAATCTAAAGTAAAGATGCTAAATGTTTACAAAAATGTTCTTGTTTAATGTAAATTTCTAAACACTACATTTTTAAAATTTGTATGCTTTCCATTGCTAGTTAAATATTTTACAACTTTCATCAAAACAACATTGTTCTTTAAGTATTTTAATAGAAATATCAAAATAACAGTACAACCAAGTAAGTCAGACCTTGATTAGTTTGTTATATTTTTTTAAGTATTAACAAATAAAAAAGGTTAAAAGTACTGCTACTTGGTTGCATACCAGAATAATTTTGCGGTTCGGGATAATATTCTGAACCAGGGTAGCTTTGTGATTCTGGATAGTATTGAGAGCTAGAATAGTTTTCAGGTTCATGATATGGCTCATAAGTTGTTGTAGTTTCGATTTCTAAAAAATTGTATGTTTACAAAATTTTTATACTTGTAAATAAAATAGACAGCAGTTTTTCAAACTACATCGTCGTGTTCCTTTTACAAATTTAATTTGATGTTTTTAATCAGTTTTATTTAATAAAATTAAGTTTTAATTTTCCTTAGAAGAAAACAAATTAAAAAAAACTTTTTTTTTGAATTAATACCTGATACTTGAACGCTTTTAGAAAGTATTTTTTATAACTTTGGTTAAGTAGTGAAAACCTTAATTTAAAGTGAAAACCTACATTGTTGTTTAAGTATTTTAATAGATAAATCAAAAAAAAAACTAAACAAACAGTACAACCAAGTAAGTCAGACCTTGATTAGTTTATTGTATTTTTTTTAAGTATAAACAAATAAAAAGGTTAAAAGTACTGCTACCTGGTTGCATACCAGAATAATTTTGCGGTTCGGGTTCTGAACCAGGGTAGTTTTGTGATTCTGGATAGTATTGAGAGCTAGAATAGTTTTCAGGTTCATGATATGGCTCATAAGTTGTTGTAGTTTCGAATTCTAAAAAAAAATTGTTTACAAAAATTTTATATTTATAAATAAAATAGACAACAGTTTTTCAAACTACATCGTCCTGTTCCTGTTACAAATTTAATTTGATTTCAGAGTCATGTTGTATCCACAACTAACTGAGGAGTCGTCTGGTTTTCAAAAATTAAAAAAGAATAAAGCGAAAAAGAAAAGAGCATGCGGTTTTGTTAACGTCGAGTTAAATATATTTTCTCGTGTATGTATATTACATATAATGTATGATAAACATAAAAACATATAGTTCTTACATATTTAAACACTCTAGATTATTTTATATTCATAGGCTTTAAACTAATAGAACAACAAAATAAACAGTTTTTGTATTGAGACCAATTAATTAAATAAATGCTTGTAAAGTTACTTTCTGCTGTGGCATTAAGTATGTTGGTCGTAACATCTTGTTCTGTTGTGCTTTCAACTGCTGATAAAATAATATTCTATTACATTAGCACTTTCAAGTGTTCTGTTTTCTTTTTATGGTTTCTTAAAACAAGCTGCTAATTAGAAATAACTACTTTATTAACATATTACTGATTAAATATCATTTAACTACCATAAAAATAAATTTTGTTAGATAATTTAAAAAACGAAGTCTAAATAACAAAAACGAAATCAAACAAACAAATAAATCATACCATTTATTGGTTTTATTTTTAGTGAACTGTAAAAAATAAAAGAAGTTTAAAAAAAAACTACTGCTACATAGTTAGTTACCATAATAGTTTTGTGTTCCGGGATATTCTACTGCTTTTGGATGATATTCTTCTTCTTTGGAATTATATTGTGAGTCGGGATATTCTTCTGCTTTGGAATGATATTGTGAGTCGGGATATTCTTCTGCTTTGGAATGATATTGTGAGTCGGGATATTCTTCTGCTTTTGGATGATATTGTGAGTCAGGATAAACTTCTGCTTTAGGATGATATTGTGAGTCAGCTTGTTTATTTTCTCCATGATATGGTTTCCAAACTGTAGTAACAAAGCTTGTAACTACAAGTTGTAAGGCTTAAAACAATAAATTTAAACTGTGACAATTTAGAATATTATAAAAGGTTCTAAAGGAACACTGCTCTTCATATAAATTTAATTTGGAAATAATAAAAATATGCTCATGCTCATAACTATTATAAAAAAAAAATCATCAGTATTAAAAATCAATTTTTTAGTTTGTTTTAAAATTTCTTTTAGTTATATATATTTTTTGTTCTTAAAGCTAGAAATTCAAATAATGTATTTAAAAAGCTGTTATTTTAAACTTATTTTTTTTTTTATTGTTTAACGAAAATAAGACGAAATAAGACTTTCAGCAAAATATTAAGCTTAGTTAGTTGTTTATGAAACCTTGCCAAATCCTTAATTACACTACAAATATAATTTTTTTTAATTTACAAAGTGTTCAATTTAATGTTAAGAAGCAAAATAGAGGGTGGAGTAAATCTGATGGTCGTCTACCATAAAAATTAAATTGTCTTAGAAATAAAACAATAAGTTGTGATTAAAGTCTTAAAATACTTAAAGATTTTAATCAAAAACATTTCTTTTTAGTTTAGTTTTTGTATTCTCTTCTATATATTTGTATGTTTTAATGAATTTTTAAATGACTTGAAAAAATTTCAAATATTATGATTTTATTCAAGTAATATAGTTTATAAACAAGACATTACTTTATTCAAATTACTATTTATTAAAACATAAGTTTATCAATTTTTCATAAATAAAAATAAACTTTAAATTTTTTCAAGTTTTTAGAAGTGTCTTCTTTGACTTATTTTTTGCACATTTGTGCTGGTCACTCTTTACTGAAAAAAAACAACAGATTGAGTCTTAATGAAATGGGTAAATAAGATTTCTTGAAATAACCTACCTTCACAATTTAATTTAATAATGTCTTGCATTATTAAAGTCCAGCACTGTTTGTATAGTAGCCATATACAAAGTAGCCTACAAATGTGCATAATTGTGTTAACCATTAAAATGATAAAAATGGTTAACCTGTGTTATTAAATTAGTCCCATTTTATAAGCTAACTCTTATTTTAAATATCTTTAAAGAGTCTCCTTTTGTAACAATTAGTATTTTAACTGTATACTTATTTATTTATTCAATAATTAGCTAAATAGACTTTAGACTATAAAAACGATATTTTTACTTATTATTTTAGAACTTAACAGTTATATAATGTTTTTTTTTAACATTTAATACTTTATTTACTTAAGCTCATCTTTAATTTCTTAAAAAAGATCTTCTGTTATTGATAATTTTTTTTTTTCAATTTTGGTTTTGATAAATCATGTTTATCAAGAATTCAAAAGTTTAGGCTGGTACAAGTTTTCTAAAAACAGCTGTGTTTAAATCAAAATCTAAACAATGTCTTTTATTCACTAAAAAATAGATAACAAAGTATTATGAAAAATAATTCTAAACATTTTAAAAATAAGTTTTGTGTAATAAGTATATTAAAATAATAGTTATATAATTGATCTTAATCATCTAATTGTTATAAAAAGAATCATTTAGAGCAGTTTTAATAGAACATTCATTGAAAAATTTTCAAAACACATTTCCCATATCATACAATATATGAGCCAAAAACAAAATTATGGCTTTTAAAGCATTTAAATAGTCAATGAAAATGTATATTCATTTTTGTGGTGGACTTTAGATAAAATGATTGAGCTAAAAATTAATGTTTAAGTTTTGAAATTTGTTTGTATCATGTAGAAATTTTACATAAGTAGATTAGTTTTTTATAGTATTATCCATAAGGTTTTTGCCAAGATTTTTTAAACAATCAAAAACTTAAAAAATAAAATTTAAAAAAAAACAAAGGTACTGTTTAAAACTTAGATAACTCTATTTGAGTAAGATTTTTATTTTAGCACTAGGTCTTTGACTTAGTTTACACAACAACGTCTTGAAAGAATGGATATAATTTGTATATTGTAGTTTTAGGCTGATTATAGTTATAAATAATTAGACATTTTTCTTTTTACATTGAGACCTCTGTAACAACATTGCTTATTTATCAATAAGCTATATTGCTACAATTCTCTAATATGATAATGAATTTTTATTTTGATAGCAATAAAGTTTTAAAAGCTAAACAAATGTTTTTTATAAAAAGTATGTTCAAAATTGTATTTTTTTAAAAGTATAAATACACAGTTTAGCTTTTAAACTTATGTAATTTAGTTTTTTATATATAACAAAACATTTCAACTTAGATACTTATTATTGTTTAATTACCAGAACAATAAAGCAGTGTTTTTAAAATTAAAATATTTTATTAGAACACACTATAGTTATTGTAATGCATATAGAATACCTATGTTTTACAATCTATTTCAAAATGTTAAGAACATTTTTTTGACTTTTGCTTATTGAAAAGTCTTGTAATTATCATTTACTTTCAAACCAAAATACCAAACCAAGTTTGGCAGCAATTAACAAGTAATTAGCCTATTTTCAAAAAAAAACTTTAGGTCCGAACTTGAAAAAAAAAGTCATTTGCTGGTCATACTTATTTAATAAAGTTGTTGTAAACAATAAAGATACTTTAAACATAATTTGTGATAAGTTAAGCATTGATAAAGCAGTAAAACATAATTATTAAATGATATCCCAATAGTCAGTTTTTAACAAAAAAAAAAGTATTCCTTTAGTAGAATATGTTTTTAACTGAAATATACATCGCGACATGTTTTTCGTGACCTTTTTATTTTGTTAAAGTCTAAGTTGTTGTTAAATTATCTAGAATGAAAGATAAAAATGTTTTTTGAGAGTTTAGAATAAAATAATATATCGAATATAAATTCCATTTAACTTCACTAAAAAATTTAAGACTAGTCGAGAAAAAAAAAACATTAGCAATAAAATACTATATGTCATATATATTAACTATCTGTTAACTATAAATAATATTAGTTTATTGAACGAAAAAAAATACACGCAAGATGATTGCCCTTAAGACCCGGTGCACGAAGAACTTTTCGGTTATTGAGTCGCTCACCATGGATAACTTTTGACGTTTTGTCCAGGACAAGACTGTAAACTCTTTGCTTTATAAATGTTTAAGATGGTTTCAACATAGGTGTTTTTTCTTTTAAGGTGTCTTGAAAAATCTGGTAATATAATTCTTTAGTTTATTAATTTCATTTCAAAATCACAATACTGAGTGCCTTTCTATTTTGTTTAAAATTTCGTTGTGATGCATATAAAATTTTAGTATAATGCTCAATTAAAAGAACAAACTTCATGAGACTTAAAGAAAATAAGTTGTTTTAAATGTCTACATTCAACTTAAATGTATTATTTGTAATATATCTGTATAACTAAAAAGTTTGTTGGTCTGGTATCTCTGGTATTTTTATTTTATGTTTTATCTAAAACAAGTAATAATAATTTATAACACAAGATAAATGTTCATAATTCTTGATTAATTTAATACAAACTTTGAGTAGGATTCAAAAAATTGACACAATTGTCTGTATAAGTTAATTATTTTCTCTATATATATAAATAGGAAGTAATACAATAATTTTTAATTCCAATAGAAAATATGTCATTTTTTTGTTAACTTATTTGCAAAGTTTTAAAGAAAACTAAAAAACTTTTGAAGTCAATATTATAAACCAACTTTGCACCCTTTGCTTACTTGAATGAACAAAATAAATCTAAATTTATAGTCTGTAATGATAAATTAATAATTTCAAAAATTTTTGTTAAAATTTTGTAAATTTAAGTTACTCCCAATTATCTGGGTTGTCACTAAACCTGGAAAAACCTAGAATTTTAAACAATTTTTCAATACACATTAAGTAGTAAAATTTTGATTTAACATAAAAAAATCTATCTCATATATAAAAAAACTTTGTCTTGATCATAAATTTATTATCAAAAACACATTTAAAGTAGCTTTACAGTTTCTTTTACACGTTCTTATAATATTTTACACAGTTTTTTCATTAAACTCAACTTTAAACTACAAATGGAACCAAAAATGTGTACTTTCAAAAACCTTGAAGAAATTTCTAAAAAGAAAGTGGCAAATTAAAAATACATATCTGAAAATATAAAATCGGAATATTTAAAAGTTATTTCTCCCGTCGGAAAGTGTGAACAATTTTTTTGTACACAAATTCTTTACTGACTGAAAACACTTCGCAGCTCTTATTTATAGAAACTAATAAAAAACTAATTATTTTAAAACAACTATAATCATACGAATCATTTACTTGTGGACGAAAAATTTAATTTCTATTTTAAAAAAGCTAGATATTATTAATAAAGTATTAATAAGTTAATAACTATGCTATATACTTTAGATTAAATTTTTATTTTTGATATTAAAATGTTGTTTTTACAAAGTAAAACTCGTATAACTTTTGTTTATGAAACTTAGTTTTTACAAAAATTGCTACATATATTTGTTGTTTATTACTATGGTTTTTTTTAGAAAAACATTGGCTTTTATTATTTGATTCTATACATTAAACTGTTGTAATTTAAAGAATTTTAAGTTCCTAAACTAAAAAACTAAAGTTTTTTGATGGTTTTAAATTTCATTATGTTTAAATAAAATCGTAATAAGTTAAAAAACTTAAAATAGCTTTAAAAATAAAATGTTTCTCGGATAAAATACTTATAGTTAAACAACACAAAAAACTACCAAGGTATTACTCAGTATATATCTTCTTTTTGTTCAAAATATTCTTGTGCTTTATAGTTTATTGAAAGACAAAAAAAAAGACGTTCAAAATATTTGGCTCTAGGACCTGGTCCACAAAGAACCTTTCGGTTATCGAGTCGCACATCATGGATACCTTTTAACGTCTTGTCCAGGACCATTCGATTGTTTTATTCCGAAACATTAAAAACTATCAATTTATCTATTCAACACATTAAAAAGCTTCTGAACTAACTTAAAGCAATTAGTGCTTTTAAAGTATAACTCGAAATTTAATTCAACCAAAGTTGATTTAAAAGCGTTATCGTTTTTTAGTTTATTGTACAAAATCATTAATGTTTACTTTAAGATTTTTAAGTAAGCTGCTAACGTAAGCTAAAAATAAAATTTATTCTTTTTCAAACCAATACTAGATTGCAATGATTTATCAAACTTCAAAAAAACAAAAGTGATGTTTTATTATAGCACATTGACTTTCTTTGTTTTATTTATTAGTTATTACAGTTGTGTAATATTTTATTTATTTCTTAAACGTATAACACTTTTATTTATCAAGAATTAACATCATTACAGTAATTTTAAAGTAACGTTCCAAAGATATTAAATTTGATAATCAACTCAAAAAAAAAGTTATGCTCATTTTATGCAAATTTTTTATACATATTTTTAAAGTTAAAATATTATTTTTTCTTTCAAGTAGAGCTATTATCCTTAATGCATAGTTAAAACGGTAGTTTTTAGAGCAGGAATTTAGGTTAACAAAAGATTTTATGTCGACTAAAACGACATCTGGAAGAGTTAGTGACGTAACATGAAATTTCTGAAAATTAAAAAATAGTTTAGAATATATATTAGATATAATTTTTGGCGTGGGTGGGATGGATAACTAAATCGAAAACTGCAGTTCGAAGAGAGGCTGAAAGCAAGATCGCACAATCGCGCGCAAAGCGCGCTGTTGTGCTTATATTGCGAAGCAAAACCGAAAGAAAGCGGAGCTTTCTGAGGTTGGGACGTACAATGAAAGCGAAGCTTTGGAGGCATGGAAGTTAAAGCAAGATCGCACAATCGCGCGCGAAGCGCGCTGTTGTGCTTATTTTTGCAAAGCAAAACCGAAAGAAAGCGGAGCTTTCTGAGGTTGGGACGTAAAAAGAAAGCGAAGCTTTCGAGGTCTGGAAGTTAAAGCAAGATCGAGCGCGAAGCGGGCCTTTTTTGCGAAGCAAAACCAAAAGAAAGCGAGCTTTCTGAGCCAGGAATTTAGCTTAACGAATTCAGATTTGTTTAAAGTTAAAACATTATTTTTTCTTTCAAGTAGAGCAATTATCCTTAATGCTTAGTTAAAACGGTAGTTTTATTTTAGTTTTTAAGCAGAATTTACGTTAACAAAGTTAGATTTGTTTAAAGTTAAAGTAAGTGGAGTATTTTTGTTTTAATACTTAGTTTAAACGGCAGTTATTAAAAACTTGAAGCATTTTTTAAGAGTATTTGAAAAATATTAGAAAATATTAAAATTTTTTTATGTTTGTAATATTTTAGTTATAATTTTATTTACTTTATTATTAATTATTATTTATTAGTATTTGCTTTATTTTGCTAGCACAAAAGCGCGCTCTGCGCGCGATGTGCGATACTTTTAGCTACTTATTACAAACTATTTTCTTACTTATGTAGTTCTTTTTGTTTTATAGTTAAGTGAATAGATAAATATATTTTTCCTTTTTACATAATCTGTTTCAAACTAACTTGTTCTAATCCATAGTTTAAACATAAGTTTTCTAAAATTTTAAGAGTTTTTGATAGTATTTCAAAATTATCAAAAATTTGAAAAATTTCTAACTAATAATTTTAATTTACTTATTTTATTATTTATCTGCCTTATTCGGCTAGCACAAAAGCGCGCTTTGCGCGCGGTGTGCGATGCTCTTGGCCATTTATTAAAATATGTTTTCAATTTAAAGTACCTATTTTATTATTTATTTAAGTTATATTAGAATTTAGTATATCTTAAACGCTTTTTTAAACATTTGTTACCTCTGTTAAATACTTTTACTAAAAGAAATTCAAAAGTAGGGTCAACAGATTCACCCTATTGAGCAGATATGAAGAAACTGCATTCTATTAAAGGTAAATGTGCAGCTCGCGAAGAGCTTGTAAATTTTTTAATACTCACACTAAATACTTTTGACTGAAATTGAAGTAAAATTAAAAATACAGTGTTTCAATCCTATATTTTCATATAGGAGATCTTCAGTTGTTGAAAAAAAGAGTCTGAAAAAAATTTTGAACATAATAAATGGAAGTAAAACAAAATTAAACTAGTTGCCAGAAAAATAGAAATAGAACTTCAAACACATTTGTTCAAAAAATTTTTTCAGATTTGTTTACAACAACTGAGGATCTCCTATATGCACATATAGAAGTGAAACATTGCTTTAATAGTAGTAAACTGTTAAAATAAGTAAAAGATAAGATCTCCTTAAAAACATTTAAGTCGAGAACTTTGAATTGTTTGATTTAAAACAAGTTATACTAGTAAAATACTAAAACAAAATTTGGAACGATTAAAATCAAGAACCCTATTATTATTTTCCTGGATACACCTATGAAAATTAGAATTATAATAACCGTAGTAATAATTTTTCTAATATAACAAAACATTTCAACTTAGATACTTATTATTGTTTAATTACCAGAACAATAAAGCAGTGTTTTTAAAATTGAAATATTTTATTAGAACACACTATGGTTATTGTAATGCATATAGAATACCTATGTTTTACAATCTATTTCGAAATGGTAAGAACATTTTTTGGACTTTTGCTTATTGAAAAGTCTTGTAATACAGTATAAAAACTATGATAAATAGTTTTTCTTAGACTCTCAAATAAAATTAAGTAATAAGTTAACGCGTTTAATCTAAGATTTTTCGATAACCGCTCTTATTTATTCATCAAATATTTAGTTTTTTATTTTGCTCGTTGTAATGAACTGCTGCATTACTTATACCTAGAAAAAAATGCAACTTAAATATGTAACATTTAAGCAGAGCCTTGCATACTTCTAGCTATATAGTTTTTGTTGATATTTTATTGTTTATTTAAGTTATAATTTTAATTTATGACATATATGTTATAACTTCAAACATTTTAATATTTTATTTTGAAATAATGTTCTAATTGTTAAGAATAAAATCTTAGTTAAATTGTAATGAATTGCTGCAACTACTTGCATTGTTCATTGTTGAACTCTGAATAATAATAATAAAATATTTAGAGCTTGCTGCAATTATGAGAAATAAGGCTTAAAATCAATAGTGCAATATTTCATCAAAAAAATTTGCCTAGTGGTTTATAAATTCAAGTTTTAAAAGCAGCTTATACTTCAGAGTAAGAAATTTTGTAACATTTTTGTGTGGTTCTTTTATGTGTTAGATACATCACCTAAACTGTCTTACCTAATTTATATAAAGTAGTCTGAGATAGTCTTTAATAATGATAGATAAAATTTACTGATACATTACAATAAGTTAGTATAAAAGCATTTTATACTTGTATGTCCAAATTAAGTAATACAAATACCAAGCTGCCCGCAGAGGGTCCTAAGCACAAACGTGCTATAAAGTCATCCCGTCTGCAGAAAAAATATAAACAAAAAGGTCAGATTGACAACCTACCCACAGACAGTCAAACAGACTCAACTGAGACTTTGGATGTTGGCCCACCAATATCCATAGCTCTTAAATTTTTGATAAATGTTTATTTTATTTGATCTAATATTTGGAGTGAAAGATTGTTATGAAAACATAATCTTATCAAATTAGAATTATATCGTTCTCTTTACAGGGTTGCCAAAAAAAACATGCAACTATGGAATTTGACAATTTAGACTAATAAATCTTGAATTTGAGAAATTTTGAAATAAAAACCTGGAATTTTGAACAAAAATCACTAAAAAATCTTTAATTTTAAACAATTTTTACATGTTAAGTAGTAAAATTTTTGTTTGACATAATTAAATCTATCATATAGACAAAAAACTTTTGTATTCATCACAATTTTTTTAAAAAGACATTTAAAGTATTATAGTATCTTTTCAATGTTTTTATTCAATTTAACACAGTTTCAAACCTTAAACTAAAATTTAAACTAAACTAGATCCAAAAATGTGTACTTAAAAAAACACCTGGAGGAATTGTTGAAAACGTGGAGAAATTTTGCCAAAAGCATTTGGCAACCCTGTCTTTAGCAATAAGTGAGAACTTTATTTGTTTTGTATCTTTAAAGACCACAGCTTTAATTAAATGGTTTGGCTAATTTTATTTTGTTTTTAGTGCGAAGGTATAGTTTAAAAAAAAACCATATATTTTTAAATAAAGTTTTTAATATAACTAGATAGTTATACTTAATATATAATTAATTTTAATAAAACTGTTTACAGTTTCAAAGTGTTTGTTAAGTTGTTAATTTATAAACAAAAAACCAACTGTAAGTTTAAAACAAATCTTATAAAACTTTCTTCAAGGCTTAATAGAAAATTTGTTTTAATCCGTTTTTCTTTTTAGTGTTAAGTACTATCCGAAATATTACGGTGGCTTTATTACATAAACAAAATGAATATTTTAGAGATCAATACAACGAGGTATACAGATCTTTAAATAGCTATTAATTACAAATCTTTATTTGAGGTTTACCAGTACTATAAACGTTTTATTTTAGTTACTGTTAGTAACTGGTTTAAAAGTATGGTTTGAAGCAAGGGTAGGCAGATTTTTTTTTTTCGGACAAATTTTTTTTTTTAATATTTGCTAGCGGGCCGCACTGTTTTCAGATGGCCGCAGTCATTTCAAAATATTTTTTGTAATCATCATCAAATAACTAGATAATCATATCATAAAGTTGTTTTGAAAACTCTAAACAGTATTAATTAAAAATTTCTTATACAAGTGTTTAGTTTTATTTTTTTCTTAACTCTATATACTTAATAAACAAACTTTTAAATAAAAGTATATTGTTTTCTGCGTGTTAAAAAAAGCTTTTAGATATTTTAGTATATTTTATACCACTACCAATAAAATTATTAATTATAAAATTTTAGTTTTTGAATTTTGTTAAAGTTTTAAAATAGTTCTTTCAAATATATAGATTTTTACCTAATAATTTGTGAAAATATTAATTCTTTTTAAAAATTTTTTATTAATCTATCGGTCGGCGAAAAAAGCTCGAAGGAAAGAAAACATAGTAAAATCATTTCTATTTTTCATCGTTTTAAACTCTTATATTAATAGTTTATATTAATAACAGTAATTAAATACGTAAACAACAAGTTAATAAATTGATGGGTCGGTCTTTTTGTGAGTACTATTTTATGATTAGAATTGCTGCAATAAAATCTGCACATAATTTGATGTTACGTCATTTAGAAATTGCTGCAATTAAGTTGCTGCAATTTTATGATATTTTTGTATATTTAACTTGTAAACAAACAACAAAAAGTGTTTAGGCCTCTAAAATGTTGAACTCAACTTTATGTTTATGCAATGTAAACAATACTGGCATACAAAAAACATTAAAATGTTACATTAGTTAATTTTAAGTATTAAAAAATAACCTAATGTTAAATTTATAATTGCTTTTTTTTTTACAATAGCCAGATCACTTGAAAACTTAGTGTGTCCCTTTTTTATAAGTTTAACTTTGTCATAAAAATGTTTAAATACTTTTTATTTTCTTTTTTTCTAATATTGCTAGTTTTTATCTCTATGTATTAAAACAAAAATAATTTTTTTTTTTTCTTGCGAGAAAATAAAATTTTCACAACTTATATAAATTGTATCGTATGTAATATTTTGTACTCGTTTTTTTACAAGATAAAATACTAAAATGAAGTAAAAATGTCAGCAGCAAAATAGGAGACTAGATAACAGAATTTGTCATAACTTAATTTTTGTAGAATATATAAAATAAATATATATAAAGTAAAACAGTTGTTAAGTTGGTATTTTTAGGTTAAAATATTTGTTATGATGCTCATTAAATTATTTTTATGAATTACTAATTTTATTTTAGTTTTTATTACTTATTACAATGTTTGATTATGTGATTTTTTGTTATTGTATGGTGAACTTATTTGCTTAATGATTTGCGTTTTTTAATTTTACCATACTTTTTGGTTTATAACTTTGACCTGTAATATATCAAAAAATATTTCGAGTTTTGTAAATCAATAAAAATTTTTGTACGCTTATAACTTAGTTCAAACCCTACAAAATATGATAATTTACTAATTTTGTTTTATTTATTGTAACAAGTTTCGTTTTAAAAAGTTATGGCACAAGAAGCATTTTCATTAATTTATAAATGGAAATATTATTTTAGCCTTGAAATAAGTAAAAAATTTTGCGTACCTTACACGGGTGAAAACCTTTAAATATACTAGATTATTGTGTTTTAAAAATTTAGTGATTACTTTACGCGGATACTACTTCTTAAAGTGCGTACCTTATTAATGTACTTACTTTGTTAAAACCACATTTTAAAATTATGGTTTAGTTTAGACTAGATTGGAGCCCGAATCAAATGAACATGATTTTAATATCAGTTCGATATCGGTGCAACATCATCCTAGTAAATTAACAAGTATCTAGCTAAATTTATTTTTGTTTATATAAAAATTAAACTACATAAATTTACTAATAAATCAAAGAATTGGTTTATGTGAATTCAAGTTTTTTTTGTTTATTAAGCCTTAAAAGTAGTAAAACTATATATAATATTTATAATAGGCCAAGGTATACTTCTATAAGTTTACTAAAAATAAATTACATAAATACACTTATAAATCAAACAATAGGTTTATGTGTGTTCAAGTTTTATTTTTTATTTTTGTTTAAAAAATCCTAAATACAAAAACTAACCATAATCTTTTAATAAGCCTAGCCACTACTTCTGTTAGTTTACAAAAAACAATTTACATAAATGTACTTATAAATCAATTAATTGGTTTATGTGTATTCAAGTTATTTTTTATTTATTTTTGTTTATAAAGTCTTAACTACAAAAACTATCCATAATATTTATATAAAGCCTAGACACTATTTTATTTTTCATTTAATTCCAGGAACTTAATTGCAACAACAACAAAATACTACCCATAGTTTTAATGACATCACATCAAATTAAGGGGAGATTTGATTGCAGCAATTCTACCCATAAAATAGTGCCCACAAAATAGTACCCACAAAATGTCCTACCGTAAACTGCTGGTTAGCTTTCTGAATGCGCTTTATGCGCAGTTAATTTCTAATATTTATTGTTCCATTTTTCTATACATTGTTTTTTGTTGCGTTTTTATCATTATTACTTGAAGTTTTTTTTTTATTAGAAAACAATAACTCATTAGAACTACGATGCAAACTTTTAGAAAAAGTTGATATTTATCCATTAAAAACAGAATACTAAAAACATTTTATAAGTAATTTGTACTAGTTTTTATAATATAAATTTTTTTAGTAGATCTAGTAACAAGGTACAATAGTTGATTTTTGGTTTCGAAATAAGGCCTTACGCTTCCTTATACTACTACAACAATTTAATACCCGATTAGGTATACATAAGCTTTATTGAAAAACTTTATTGTTAAAAAGTAGTATTGTAAACCAAATGAGTAAAGTAATTTTTTCGCCTATTTCTAGAAGTTTTTGTAAAGCAGTTTTTAAATAAATACTTAAGTTGTTTTATACTTTTTGTTTATGTTCTAAAATAGTTTTTAATAAAAACTAATGATAACTAGTTTAAGATAATTAAATAAAAATACAATTTGTCAATTTTCCACACTCAGATGTTTTCTAAAGGCATTAAAAGCAAGTCTTTAATGTTAGTTAAGTTTACTAGTGAATGAAAATACGAGCTTACACAGTTTTTAAATAACTATTTTGTTTGCAACGGCGTAATTTGTAGTTTAAAGTAAGAATAAGTCGTTATTTTTTCCTAAATATTTACGTTCTTAAAGGTTTTTGATTTTCCGAAACACGTTAAACAAATATTCTAAATTGTTGTAAGCTAATAACATATAAATTAGTAATTAATGGTGAGAGGGCTTTTTGTTTTAACAATTAATTAACATAAAACAAAAAAAATAAAAATTTTTGAGGGAATACTTCTGTAATTAAGTTTTACATACTTTTTAAAGTTTATTAATTTACTTGTAGATTAGTTTAATATAATAGATATTTATTAGTTATTAATAGATACTTATTTATATTGATTTTAGTTAGACTTCTTGAATTAATCAATTTTCAACTATTAAGCGTAAATGAGTGTTTTTTTTTTGTTCTATTTCTCTTATTTGTAGTGAGGTATATGTATTTAATATCTTTCATATTACTAAATAACCTTTAATAGCATTTTGCGACTTTAACTTAACTCTATAGTTTTTTTTTTGTAATTATGAACTCGTATTCCTTTTGACTTTTTACACGCTTTTCAGCAACTTATTAGAATCAAAATTAATCAATTTTTTTATAATTTTTTTATCAAAACTATAATGTATGTTGGCAGCAGCTTTTACAACTTCATTTTAATCGACTTCAACACGCTTATGGTTCATAGTCGAAACGAAAAGCAAACACCTTACATAAAAGTATTCTTTGTTAGTTTCAAGTAATACAGTTTCAAAGTTTCCAAGCGTTTTGGATATAATCTAAAGAAAATGTTAGCTGAAAAGTTCTGATTAATGAAACTGAACCTTGAACAGCATGTGCCGTATAGTGCCCACAAGGTTCATTACCAGCTTCCATGCTTGGAGCCTCAACATTGAGACTTTCAGCTTCGACACGAAAATATTCACCCAAGTACTCCGGGTCTACATCTAGAATTATTGTTTGCTTTAACAGCAGCTGTATATGAACTCTTGTGGTTTAAAAAACTCATAATGAGTGATTTGCATGCCTCTTACTAAAGAAATGCTACATAAAAAGTTAATTTAAGTAGCTCATAAACTATGAGTGCTATTCGAACTTGATCAGGTTTGTTTTAATGTGGCAACAATAACAGAAAAACGGCCAAATGCTAATTTGTATCTTAGTACTTACAGTTTGTAGTTTTGATTTAAAATAGATTTCAAAATAATCTTAGAATAGATTTTTAATTCTCGTTAAACTTATAAAAACAGCTTCTCGTTCGAAAGTCAAGTTTTAATTTTTTTTATCATAACTTTATTAGCATAATTTTAATCATGATCTCTACAACAGCACCAATTTATCTTAGACTTTATAATCTTTGCATCGTTTTTTAACGCTTAAACTTAACGCGAGTAATACATAGAATTTGAATTATCAATTTTTTTTTTTTTAATAACGAGTATGTTCTATAAATCATTGGTGTTATAAACATAAAACAGTTGTATACAATTGATTAAAAAACAAAAAAAAATGTTTTTTAACTATTTGAAATTATAATCTTATTTTAATTTCTAACTCCAAAAATAATAACTACTTAAACTATGAAAAACTTTAAAGTGTGTTTAAAATGTAGTTTTAAATAGTGATTACTAATTTAAATAAAAAATTTATTTATTTGCAATTACAAAACAAGACATAAATCTTTATGGTTTGAAACAAAATTAACTTTCTACTATACTTATATAAACATATGTTATTTTGTAAAAAAAAAGTTCTTTGAAGTGATTGCATAATAAATTTTTTATTAAAATAAGTAACTTACGATGGCTTCCAAAGTTGTAAACTTCATCTAGAAAGTACGATATAGTTTCTACGCTTATTTCTTTATTATTACTCCTGTTTAAAGATTTTATGTCTCGTAAGCTATATTTAAAAGATAAGTTCATTAGTTAAAACAACACTTACTTCTCGGCAAGTAGGAAATAGACAATCATAAAGTTTTTCCCGGTCACTTCAAAGCTGTTTGTCAGCACGTTTGTCTCTGTTCCGTGTGAAAATGTCGGCGTACCAGACACATGTGAGTTCCATTGCTGTTTGTTATGTTATATTTTAAAACGACAAGCTGTAACAATTAGCAAAGAAAAATGTCGGAAATAAATTTAAATTATTAATAAATGATCCATGCTGCTTTGAAAGTTGAAAATTATAATTTAGTAAAGAACATCTTGATTTACTTTTTTTTTGTTTATCTAATAACAACTGACTTTTCTGTGTATCACGGCGTAAACTTCGCATATAGTGGGGTCTCCCGCCCCATAGACTTGAAAGTAGTGGGCTGTCAAGTTCGTGCTTGCGGAATTATGAACTTCTGTTCGTCCTGCCGCGTACCTGCCGTGGTTGTCAGCTCCTGCGTTGCTGTCCACCTGTATTGTGAAAACAAGCATCAAAATTCATCTTGACCCGTTTGTCGATAATTACACATAATAAATAGTATGTTTTTACCGTAGTTTTGAATTCTAACAAACAACTTTTCACTTTTAAGCTTTTAGTAGGTGGCGTAAAACGGCTAAGTCTTGCATTAGTTTGTTTAATTTAAGTAAACCTAAATCTATGAGTCAGCACAAATGCATTAAAAAGGAGCGTTTTAAAACTTTTGATGTTTTTGTATTCATACTTAATTTTTCATTACTATGCAAAAGTAAAACTTAATACCTAATAAGTTTTATGTTTATACAAGCTTTTTTTTATAACCATTAAATTTTCTTGTATGTCAACACGACCAAAAAACAAAACTACAAGCTATTGTTTATAGCAAATTGCTTATCTGTTTTTACTTTAGCAACAATATTTTAATTTTAAGCTTGCTAATGCTTGTTTTTTGTTGTGTATAACACAAGTACTAAGTGATTTAAAAAAAATATTTTAACTGTTTTTATCTTAGTAGTAAGCTCTACCAGTATTTTCTATTTAAAGAAATTTTGTTAAATGATTAAATACAAATTAAAAAAAAAAGTTTTAATCTTAAAGATCTAAAAAATTACTAATTCATTTATTTTAGATTAAAATTTAGTTTAACAAATTTGTTTGAAAAGTTTACAAAAAAAAAGAACAAACCATTATTTTAGCGTTTATAAATTCACTGCCATGTTTCGGCTCAGCAACCCACAGGAGCGCAATAAACGGATGGCTTTTTATACTTGTGAACGCAAAATTATCATCGCTATAGCTGTTTTTTATTTATTCGTCAGTATAAAATACTTTTTGTGTTAAACTGCTATGCAATTTTTTCGAGTATTCTTCTTAATTTTAATTTTTTATAGTACAACAACAAGAACTTATAAATAAAACTTAATAGAGTTCTAGCCTGTAAGTGTTGTCGTACAGAATTTCGTTTTCAGAAATCGAATGTCCATTATCGTCTACGGAAAATGACACCTTCAAGTTATAAGAAAATATTAGACAGTAAAACTAAAAAAGAACACACAATATTTACTTTTGCAAAGTTTACGCTAAATATCTAAAATAATAAATTAACAATTAAGCAGTTTTGCTCACAATGTTTCCCTTGTCATACATATCTGAACCCCCGTCTTTGATCCCCCTATTATTCGGCATGTCGTAATTGTACTCGAATCCTTGTAAATATCGCTCGTCTTTGTACATCTTCCAAATATTTGCATCGCTGTCAGCTATTTCTTGTCTTATCGGAAACATGGTGTAACTCGCGTTTTTGTTCTCTAAAAATTTATTCTTTTAAATCAAAAAGTACTCTTTAAACACTTTTTGGTTTAATTAACGCCAAATTGAATTAATTTTATATGTACTTTATTTAGTACTTTGGTAGTTTTAAAAAAATAATCTACTAAATTTTTTGTTTACAATCTAAAAATATCAATATTTTATTTTTTTATTGAATTATTAACTACAGATAAAGTTGTAATTAGATAACATACTGAGAAACTAACTGTACAGAGGGTTTAAATTATCTGATGCAGCTTCTCGGGTGAAGCACGTTAGAAGTGTTGTTAAAACAAAACTAATCGTAACAAGGCTTATTTTGTGGTTCATGACAACAGTTTCGATTGCTATCGCTAAACAACTAACAAAATGGTCCTGTTTTAAACACTGTTTGTAAAGTGTTTGTAAAGACTAATATTTAAAAAAATAAGTTATAATTTAACATAACTTTTATCTATCAGTTTTATACCATAATAAATCATATCAGTAGAATTTTGACATTAAAATGAAAAGTAGCATAAATTTTAATTAAGTTACACACAGTTGTAACCTATTAGAATATATCTAAAGCTTTATAAGTTCAAAAGCGTCAGTATCGAACTTAAATACATACTTATGTTTGTTTTAGTCTAGTAAATGCGTCTGCATACAACATAAATGCTTGTCTTAAGCATGTTTCAAAATCGTACGACATTTATCAGGAACATATGTTTAAATTCTTCTACAAGAAAATTGACTGCTTATGGTATTTCCTCTAAACAAGTCTTATAACTTGTTTAACACTTTTTTACAACAACTTTACTAAAAACTATATATTAGTATAATATTTTTTTATTAATTTTACTTTTTCTTTTAAGCTTAACCAGTTTATTATGCTATTAGTTGAAAAAATTAACATAAAGTTCTATACCACTTGGCTTGGTTTTAAAATGTAAAACAAGTATAACATAAAATCAATGAAAGTAAATATCTAGAACAACCTTGAAAAAGATTGCCTAAAAACTTTACATTTGCTGCATTCGGTACATAAAGTTGGTAAAATTTTTTATTTATTGAACTATCGCGCAACATGATTAGAAAATTATTCAAAACAGACGTTTATTTTGATAAAATATTTAAGAAAGTTGTGGTATTAAATCGGAGCTTTGGGTCTGTGTAATACACAATTTGCATTCTTTTGTGGTTTAGGCCAAAAAAATGGAGATATATACTCTAGCTTGTGCTTAAAAACTATAAAATTTTGTTTATTATTAGATTTAACTCATCTTTTAACTCTTTATTTGATTAAATATTAAGTAACTTGTTAAAAAAAAGGTCAATCTAACAAAAATAATACATGTTTTTAAAGTACTTGAACAGAAATACTCTTAATTACATCATAAAACTATTACGTAAGTTTACGTTATCGTACTTTTTAATTATTCTGTAGGCTACGAAAGGTTTTGATTACATAATAGAGAAAATTTAAGTAGCAAACGCGGACGAAAATGTTTATAAAATCGTGATAGCTTGAATTAAAGATAAGATTTTTGTTAAAAAAAAAATTGAAAAATAGCAAAATTGAGGTTTTTTTAAGTTTACAACAAAAGTTAGCATAAAAACGCATGAAACTAAGGGTACTTCAAATGTTTGTACGGTAGAGTTTATAATGTTAAAATTTTTAAAAAATTGTTAAATTTTTAAATTGTGTGATTTAAAAAACTTTTTAGGTTGTTATTACGTCAACCAAATTATTTATTTCATTTTAGATGCCTTTTATTCACGAGTGTGAAGCTAGCTTTGAGACGTTTTTCAATAATTTTTTAAAAATGTTTAAACTTTAGATCGAATTATTTTCCTTGTATTAATAGCTAATTAAAAACTTTTTTTTTTTCTAGAGAACGGTCCTTTGTGTTTAATTAAAAGAAAATCCATTGGATTGGGGCTTGACTTTTAGTGTGGGCCTCTTAGAAAAAAATAGTTTTTTTTTATCAATTTTTACTTAGCTCGAATTTAGAAATAAAAATAAATATTTTTTTTATATTCATATTTATTAGTGAATAAATTCTGTATAATACTTTTTTTTCCAATTGTTAATATTTTGTACTATTTATCCTTATTCTAGATTTCCTAATTCCGGAATAAGGCCAAATAGTGCGAAATATGAGTTTTGTTATCGATTTTTACTTAGCTCCAATTAAAAAAAAAAATCTTTAATTTTTATATTTATATGTAAATAATGTTATACAATTTTATTTATTGTTAAAATTTCATACTATTTGGCCTTATTCCGGAATTAGGAAATCTAGAATAAGGCTAATTAATACAAAATATTAAAAGTTGGAAAAAAAATTTTTATACAGAATTTATTCACTAATAAATATGAATCTTAAAAAATAGTCGTTTTTATGTATTTATTTTTTAATTCGAGCTAAGTAAAAATTAAAAAAAAACTAATTCATTCTAAGGGGCGCCACACTGAAAGTTATGCCCCAACTAAATGAATATTCTTTTAATTTAATAGAAAGGACCGTTTTCAAGAATAAAAAAAAGTTTTTACCTAGCTACTAAGATAAGGAAAATAATTGAATCTAAAGTTTGGAAATTTTTCAAAAATTCTTGAAAAACGTTACCAAGCTAACTTCACACTCGTCTTTTATTCCCCGTCGGTATTGTTTGTATTTTCTTTTAATTTTAGCGTTAAAAGTAAGTACATTAAACATGAACTAAGAGCCAAAAGCATCAGCCGAGACGTATAACATCAACGTAAACAACATTTATATTACTTGTTCGCCTTCTGAAACGTATCACATATAAATTACACACATAAGTCATTAGCTTCATTTTTTAACTGTTACACTAAATTCATGTTAGCACTAAACAAACACTTAAGCATTATTTAGTTCAATTGTTAGAGTTGTTTAAGCGTCTTGTTACCTTGAAACATCTAGCTTGCATTTTTTAAAGGCACCGTTTAACATTGAAAGAGTGGAAAAGCTGTGAAAGGCTTACATTTCGCTCGATTGCACAATTAGTTTCTAGTTGTAAGAACTCACGGTGATTTATTGGCTGATGAGAGATAAAAGTTTTATATGCTGATAATTTCTACTGAAGTTATATCACTGTAGCTTTTTATAAAATTATTTGCTTTTGAACCGGGAACCTATGGTTACGAACATAAAATGTTGAAACAACTAAGATTTGTTTTTTAATTTCAAAATTAAACTTAATGATAAAAGTTTTTAAAATTTATACACTTTTTAATTGATACGTGATCTTTTTTTTTCTAACTTTTACAAGCTCGTAATCTTTTAGTAATTAAAGTTGGTTGATTGAGTTCGTTGTGTGAAATTCAAAACAGCATGTTTTTTGAAGTTTGACACTACCTACTTTTGATAAGAGTTAATATACCTTCAGTTCAAAGTAAATTACTCATGAAAAGCTTTATAAATTTAACATTTAAACTTTCAGTTTCAGTTTTATAAACTTAAAACCTGAGCTTGTACAGAAAAAAATCCGTATATGCTGAAAAAGGCTCGGTTTAATTTTTTCAAATTGTTGCTATTTGTAATTTGGAAAAGTAAAGACAACTTTATAAAAATAAATATTTTTTTCAGCTTAACAGTTCAGTAAAATATGTTAGTGACAAATCTAAGCAATATTTGTAAATACAATTTCATAAACTTCATCGGATATGTATATGTTGTTTATTGAAAGAAAGAAAAATGCGCTCAAAATGTTCGGTTTAAAGACCTGGTGTACAATGGAACCTTTCGGTTATCGAGTCGTACACCATAACTAATAATAGCTAAAAAAATCAAATAATTTGCACCTAAAAAACTATTGATGTAGGTAGCCAATTTGTACTTAATAATTATATTTGATTTGAATGTCGTAATTTTAAAAAGTATTACAATGTTTAAGTATAACATATTTTAGAAAAAATATTATTTTTCTAGTAATTTATTCTTGCTTATTTTATAACTTTAAATTTTTTTTTTTTTTTTTTTTAAATGTTGAAAGTGTAAATTTATAATTAATTACAAATTTTAACATACATATAAATTAAACTTATAAAATAATTTAAACATGTTATAAGTTGTATACATTTACATAAAAAATAATATAAAACTATAAAATAAATAATATAAATTGTATTGTGATATTGTAGTTTGTTTTTTAATCAAAATAAATTAAGAAACCAATTTGTTTTGCAAGCATTTGATAAATTAAAACTAGCGTTAATTCAAAATGATAAAAACAAACAAAAAAGTAAATATTTTTAAACTTAACTTTTTATAGCAAATTTTAATGGGTATATAATGAGTTTACAACAGTTTAACAATGGTTTGCAGATATATTTTGTATAAACTGAAATTAAAATAGCACTAGTTTATTAGTAAAGCGATGCATTACAAGTATTTAATATATATTATCATATCGATTTTTCACATTTACTTTTTAAAATAAAGTAAGAACTCTTTTATTATGGTCTAATTAAAATTTCTGTATACAATTTTTCATAAGGCCTACTTACAAATAAAAAAACAGCTCTGATCCCCTCTGATAGATTTCTCAGAAAACTAACTTTAAATAAGTTCAAGTTTTTTCAAGGTAAGTAAGTTTTAAATTGTTCCTCTCTGCCCCTTGCAGCTTATGGCTTTCTAAGTTGTTTTTCTTTTGGAAGCCTTAAAGCTTTGAAATTACCCTTAAACCAGCCTGAGACCTTCTTTGTTATATATTCAGAATATCTAGTTTCAGTTTCAAATTCTGGCTCTATGCCCTCTTTACTTATCACGATCCTAACTGACACCTTTGAAGCTTATGGTTCCTTAACTGCTGAAATGGCCTGCTTTTGAAAACCTTCGTCTAATTAAACTCAACCTAAATATTTTTTAAATTGATTTACTTTATTTTTTTAGTAGCTGTAAAGCTAAACCATTTTTTTTATGATTACTAAAAACTAATAAGCAAACCTTTAAATTACATAGAAATTATCATGATTTTTTTATTCATTAATAGTTTGAGTATAAAGAAAAGAAAACAATTCAAAAATGTACGGTTGAAAGTACTTTAGAATAAGTGTTAATAAAAAATCTTTACTTTACTTTGTTTTTTGCTATAGTTTTAAAAGATTTAAATCAACATTTTTTGTTGTTATGGTATTTTTAATTATCAAACGATTAAAGTATTAAATTTATAATTTATGTACTAACTTTAAAGAAAAACATACAAAAACCATTTTTGCAAATTATAAAAACAAAAAAAATTAAGGCGTCATTTTTTACTCACGTACATAACTGCTATGCATAATTAGTTGAAAAGTTTACATTATTATAAGCTACAATTACACAATCTTTGCAAAAAACAATTACTATGTTTTTTTAAACAATTATTGTTTAAGAACAGCAAAAATATCCTATTTCGACAACACTAAGCATTACTATTTACGGTTTGGTACTTTATCATCAGAAACCACAAAAGGTTGAATAAGCCGAAGAAAATAACCGCGTTAAAAGCTTTAACAACTTTAAAATCTTGCTTTTTGTAAAGTTTAAAAGCAACTTTGTTAAACAAAGTAGTAGTCAGCATCAAGTTAACAGGTCCACCTGTTTTCTCTTTTAAATATTTTTCTGTTTCATAAAAGTATTTTTTTGACAATCCATTGCCTCTGAATTCCGGTTTGATAACAACTCTCTGAATTTTTTGTTTAGTTGAAACTTTTTTAAACAAAATAACGTCATACATAACTATAATGTTTAAAACTAAACTATAAAAAAATAGTTAAATTTTTGTAAATTTAAAAACCACTTAGATGTAAAAATTAATATTAATTTATTTTTTGCTTAAAATATTCATCTATTAAAGAAAATAATCATAAAATTAGTATACCAAATTTTTCTTTTTTATTCAAATTTTACTTTGTTACTTATAGAAGAAAGTATTAAGTTTTAATTATCTAATGATAAACTATATAAATGTAGGTAGTTTTATTAAATATTAGCGTCTTCTTATACTGTGCTATTTTTATTTATTAACATATGGACTATTCATTTAAAAGCTATTCTAAGAATCTTAGCTTTTAAGTTTAGCTTAGCTACCGCTTAAGTAAAATAAGTTATTAGATATATCTAAGCTATAAAATTTAGTTTTTTGAAACTTTTTCTGTTTTAAAATAACTTAATAACAACAACCTTAGACATTGTAACAAGAAAACTTACACCAATTTCATAAGTATTCTCAGGAATTGAATTTTCGTCTGCATTGCTGCTAGAAAATTTAGTTGGCATTTTTGCGGCAAAAGCTCCCGCCAAAACTTCTTTTCCCGCCTTTTTTGTAGTGGCAACAAAAATTACACATCCTGGTTTGCCATATGTTGATTTTACTGACTCCCAGTTTTTAATATCACCCTCATGGACATTTTTCCAGTAGTTATAAAAACTTCTATACACTGATAAAAAAGTATTAAAAATGTTAATCCTGATTAAACGTCTCAAACGAATTGTATTTAAAATCAAAGCTTAAAGTACAACAAAATCAGAAATTTAAAAATTTTTGTGTCATTTTTTATAACTTTTCTAACAGCCTTTAGCATGTTTATTTTTTGCATTTATCTTACAGATTTTGGATGTTTTTTACATATTTTATAATAAACTTGCTGTCTTTACTAGTTTTATATTAAGGCAAAACTTTATAATGTGCTAAACTTGTAGAAGTTAATTTACCTTTAAATTACTGTAACTTTTTTACATAACTAATAAACGCTTTCAATTTAGATATTGAAAATTTCGGCTTATATCGTATACGAAAACATTTTGTACTCTTTTAACAGAACTTACAAAGGAAATACGCAATACAGTATAATATGCTCAGATGTACTAGTATAAAGAAGCTTCTCAACTCCAAATGATAATTCAGTCCAACAGTTGTTATAAGTAGAGGTACCTAAAAAAACTTTTTTTTAACTTTATTGTATTTTATAGATATTTTCTATATAAAAAATACGTGTAAATAAATGATTTATATATATTTTTTGTGTTTTTGTTTTAAACAACAAAAATATTCCTAGTTACATTTCGTGGTTGTAAAGAAACATATTTAACAAAATCAAATGCAATTGTATAAAAAAACCAATATTACTTTTAAATTTACTTAACATTTAAAGCAAACAAAGAGTTTACCAACCAAAACTACTTTATGATAGTAAAACAAGTAAATTAAGTACTGAACCAGTTATTTATATTTAAGTTTGAGAAACTTAAAAAGCATTAGGTTTTTACGTTTAATTTTCAATGACTTTACCATGTTCATTTAAATTTTTTTAGCAATTTTTATTTTAATTTATACGTTGTTTTCAAATTAGGAACTATTAACCATTTGCTTGTTTATTACGCTTAATAAATAGATCGCTACGTCTCTAGTTTTTCTAAAGAGTTATTTTCAATAGTTAAACATTTTCTATTGAGTGAATTTTTATTACTTAAGTATAAAGGTCAGTATAGAAATATATTCAATGACAAACATTTTATTTATTATTATACATATTATTTTATGAATAAAATATTGACTTTAGATAAAAATACATGAACTAAAGCTCAGAATACTTTATTCTAAAACTTATTACAGATTCAACCAACCAGCTATGGAGATGGTAAATGTTGTAAAACCTCAAACAATTGTAACACCTCAACAAATTGGTAATTATTATTTACCAAGCAGTTGTAGTTTGATCGCACCAATTTTCACACAACCAACACCGTACCAACAATTTCAACCAAGTATGGTACTGGCCTATCAGAATCAGTTGCAGAGTATGATGAATGTAAACTATTGGGAACAACAGTGTATGCAGCTTCAACAAGTGCAATATTATCAATTACAGCCTCTTCAAGTTGGAGCTAGTCAATTACAGCCTCTTCAAGTTGCAGCCTCCTAAAGTAAAAGCTAGTAAATTGCAGCCTCTTCAAAAAAAAGCTCTTCTTATTGAGGTAAACGGCAATTAGATAGAGCCATTAAGCATAATTTTTTTGAAATAAATAGTAAAAAACAGTTATTTATTTTTGAAGTTGTTGGATCGTATATTAATTAAGACGTTGACTCCTTTATCATTTCTTGCGTACACATTTAATGTATAGTACAATTTTACCAAAACAGTTACAATAGCTGGTTAAGAAAAATTTATTAATTAAGGAAAGCTGGTTACGAAAAATTTAAAAAGTTAAAATACACCATGAATACTAACGGTTGTTTAACTACTTTATGCCTTTGGATGGAACGCAAGATAAATTTTGTAATTGTTAGTTTTTAAGATACCAAATGTCATGCGTTAATAGTTGTGCTAGGTGATTTATATACAAAAGCGATGACTATAAAGTGAAATAAAATAAAACAAAACACGATAAAATGTTACCAACATCTGCTTTAAGATTATCGTAGGCTCGATAACTAAGTATTAAAAATATTTCGCCCTTCAATTGCAAAAATATTTTACCCTTCAATTGCAAAAATATTTTACCCTCAATCTTGACTGTGTTTCAGTCGCTATATCGCACTAACTCGCCTCCGCGTCGATGTGGGTCTGCAAGACAATTTGAAACAAAGTGACATAATTGTAAACTGTGTTCTGGTCCATAAGTATCAAGTACAAGCTTGTAGTTTAAACTTACAGTAAATTAATCACTCGCACATTTAAACTAAAAATGAAGTTGTTTTGAAAGCATTACAATTTGAATTTAGAAAGTCTTTTTTTAGTATTTTGTTGATCGAAAGCAACTGCAGGATAATTCGCACTTCAAATTTGGTTTATTTTAAAATGATGTTATTTTACGACGAAGCTTAGCAGTCAGTTGAGTTAAAATTACTTTTTTTCATTTAAAGATTACTTATCAAGTACTGACCGTTTTAAGGTCTTACTATATAGCTAAAATTAAAAAAAAAAAAAGGTACTGTTTAAAACTTAGATAACTCTATTTGAGTAAGATTTTTATTTTAGCACTAGGTATTTGACTTAGTTTACACAACAACGTCTTGAAAGAATGAATATAATTTGTATATTGTAGTTTTAGGCTGGTTATAGTTATAAATAATTAGACATTTTTTCTTTTTACATTGAGACCTCTAAAACAACATTGCTTATTTATCAATAAGCTATATTGCTACAGTTCTCTAATATGATAATGAATTTTTATTTTGATAGCAATAAAGTTTTAAAAGCTAAACAACTGTTTTTTATAAAAAATATGTTCAAAATTGTATTTTTTTAAAAGTATAAATACACAGTTTTGCTTTTAAACTTATGTAATTTAGTTTTTTATATATAACAAAACATTTCAACTTAGATACTTATTATTGTTTAATTACCAGAACAATAAAGCAGTGTTTTTAAAATTGAAATATTTTATTAGAACACACTATGGTTATTGTAATGCATATAGAATACCTATGTTTATAATCTATTTCAAAACGTTAAGAACATGTTTTGGACTTTTGCTTATTGAAAAGTCTTGTAATTATCATTTACTTTCAAACCAAAATACCAAACCAAGTTTGGCAGCAATTAACAAGTAATTAGCCTATTTTCAAAAAAAACTTTAGGTCCGAACTTGAAAAAAAAAGTCATTTGCTGGTCATACTTATTTAATAAAGTTGTTGTAAACAATAAAGATACTTTAAACATAATTTGTGATAAGTTAAGCATTAATAAAGCAGTAAAACATAATTAATAAATGATATCCAATTAGTCAGTTTTTAACAAAAAAAAAAAGTATTCCTTTAGTAGAATATGTTTTTAACTGAAATATACATCGCGACATGTTTTTCGTGACGTTTTTATTTTGTTAAAGTCTAAGTTGTTGTTAAATTATCTAGAATGAAAGATAAAAATGTTTTTGTTTAAATACAGTACCTTGATTTTAGTTTTCTGTAAAGGCTTTATTATTGTTACTAAATGGAAACAACTACTTTTAAAAACCAAAATATGTTTATATTTTGTAGTTCTGTTTTACAAAGTTAAGTTATTTGTAATGGTCAACCAAATCAAAGATTCGGACTCTGGACGAATCCGGCCTTTTTAAACTCGGATTCAAATAACTTCAAAACAAGATTCGGATTCGGCCGAATCCGAAATTTTTGATTCGTTAGACCACGTTAAGCTTTTTTAATTTTACCTAATTGTTTGTCAAAAGTTAAATGAAGTGTAAAACTAATTAATCATTTCACGCTTAAGTGGATAAAAAAATGGTTGTCACACTTATAAAAACCTTATCATTTTTTGTTTTGAGTTTTGCATACAGTATAAAAACTATGATAAATAGTTTTTCTTAGACTCTCAAATAAAATTAAGTAATAAGTTAACGCGTTTAATCTAAGATTTTTCGATAACCGCTCTTATTTATTCATCAAATATTTAGTTTTTTATGTTGCTCGTTGTAATGAACTGCTGCATTACTTATACAAAGAAAAAAATGCAACTTAAATATGTAACATTTAAGCAGAGGCTTGCATACTTCTTGCTATATAGTTTTTGTTGATATTTTATTGTTTATTTAAGTTATAATTTTAATTTATGACATATATGTTATAACTTCAAACATTTTAATATTTTATTTTGAAATAATGCTCTAAATGTTAAGAATAAAATCTTAGTTAAATTGTAATGAATTGCTGCAACTACTTGCATTGTTCATTGTTGAACTCTGAATAATAATAATAAAATATTTAGAGCTTGCTGCAATTATGAGAAATAAGGCTTAAAATCAATAGTGCAATATTTCATCAAAAAAAATTGCCTAGTGATTTATAAATTCAAGTTTTAAAAGCAACTTATACTTCAGAGTAAGAAATTTTGTAAAATTTTTGTGTGGTTCTTTTATGTGTTTATAAGTTTAGCTTTTAAACTTATGTAATTTAGTTATTTATATATAACAAAACATTTCAACTTAGATACTTATTATTGTTTAATTACCAGAACAATAAAGCAGTGTTTTTAAAATTAAAATATTTTATTAGAACACACTATGGTTATTGTAATGCATATAGAATACCAATGTTTTACAATCTATTTCAAAATGTTAAGAACATTTTTTGGACTTTTGCTTATTGAAAAGTCTTGTAATTATCATTTACTTTCAAACCAAAATACCAAACCAAGTTTGGCAGCAATTAACAAGTAATTAGCCTATTTTAAAAAAACAAACTTTGGGTCCGAATTAAAAAAAAAGTGATTTGCAGGCCATACTTATTTAATAAAGTTGTTGTAAACAATAAAGATACTTTAAACATAATTTGTGATAAGTTAAGCATTAATAAAGCAGTAAAACATAATTATTAAATGATATCCCAATAGTCAGTTTTTAACAAAAAAAAAAAAGTATTCCTTTAGTAGTTTGAATTTATTTATTGAACGAAAAAAAATACACGCAAGATGATTGCCCTTAAGACCCGGTGCACGAAGAACTTTTCGGTTATTGAGTCGCTCACCATGGATAACTTTTGACGTTTTGTCCAGGACAAGACTGTAAACTCTTTGCTTTATAAATGTTTAAGATGGTTTCAACATAGGTGTTTTTTCTTTTAAGGTGTCTTGAAAAATCTGGTAATATATTTCTTTAGTTTATTAATTTCATTTCAAAATCACAATACTGAGTGCCTTTCTATTTTGTTTAAAATTTCGTTGTGATGCATATAAAATTTTAGTATAATGCTCAATTAAAAGAACAAACTTCATGAGACTTAAAGAAAATAAGTTGTTTTAAATGTCTACATTCAACTTAAATGTATTATTTGTAATATATCTGTATAACTAAAAAGTTTGTTGGTCTGGTATCTCTGGTATTTTTATTTTATGTTTTATCTAAAACAAGTAATAATAATTTATAACACAAGATAAATGTTCATAATTCTTGATTAATTTAATACAAACTTTGAGTAGGATTCAAAAAATTGACACAATTGTCTGTATAAGTTAATTATTTTCTCTATATATATAAATAGGAAGTAATACAATAATTTTTAATTCCAATAGAAAATATGTCATTTTTTTGTTAACTTATTTGCAAAGTTTTAAAGAAAACTAAAAAACTTTTGAAGTCAATATTATAAACCAACTTTGCACCTTTTGCTTACTTGAATGAACAAAATAAATCTAAATTTATAGTCTGTAATGATAAATTAATAATTTCAAAAATTTTTGTTAAAATTTTGTAAATTTAAGTTACTCCCAATTATCTGGGTTGTCACTAAACCTGGAAAAACCTAGAATTTTAAACAATTTTTCAATACACATTAATAGTAAAATTTTGATTTAACATAAAAAAATCTATCTCATATATAAAAAAACTTTGTCTTGATCATAAATTTATTATCAAAAACACATTTAAAGTAGCTTTACAGTTTCTTTTACACGTTCTTATAATATTTTACACAGTTTTTTCATTAAACTCAACTTTAAACTACAAATGGAACCAAAAATGTGTACTTTCAAAAACCTTGAAGAAATTTCTAAAAAGAAAGTGGCAAATTAAAAATACATATCTGAAAATATAAAATCGGAATATTTAAAAGTTATTTCTCCCGTCGGAAAGTGTGAACAATTTTTTTGTACACAAATTCTTTACTGACTGAAAACACTTCGCAGCTCTTATTTATAGAAACTAATAAAAAACTAATTATTTTAAAACAACTATAATCATACGAATCATTTACTTGTGGACGAAAAATTTAATTTCTATTTTAAAAAAGCTAGATATTATTAATAAAGTATTAATAAGTTAATAACTATGCTATATACTTTAGATTAAATTTTTATTTTTGATATTAAAATGTTGTTTTTACAAAGTAAAACTCGTATAACTTTTGTTTATGAAACTTAGTTTTTACAAAAATTGCTACATATATTTGTTGTTTATTACTATGGTTTTTTTTAGAAAAACATTGGCTTTTATTATTTGATTCTATACATTAAACTGTTGTAATTTAAAGAATTTTAAGTTCCTAAACTAAAAAACTAAAGTTTTTTGATGGTTTTAAATTTCATTATGTTTAAATAAAATCGTAATAAGTTAAAAAACTTAAAATAGCTATTAATGTTTCTCGGATAAAACACTTATAGTTAAACAACACAAAAAACTACCAAGGTATTACTCAGTATATATCTTCTTTTTGTTCAAAATATTCTTGTGCTTTATAGTTTATTGAAAGACAAAAAAAAAGACGTTCAAAATATTTGGCTCTAGGACCTGGTCCACAAAGAACCTTTCGGTTATCGAGTCGCACATCATGGATACCTTTTAACGTCTTGTCCAGGACCATTCGATTGTTTTATTCCGAAACATTAAAAACTATCAATTTTTTATTCAACACATTAAAAAGCTTCTGAACTAACTTAAAGCAATTAGTGCTTTTAAAGTATAACTCGAAATTTAATTCAACCAAAGTTGATTTAAAAGCGTTATCGTTTTTTAGTTTATTGTACAAAATCATTAATGTTTACTTTAAGATTTTTAAGTAAGCTGCTAACGTAAGCTAAAAATAAAATTTATTCTTTTTCAAACCAATACTAGATTGCAATGATTTATCAAACTTCAAAAAAACAAAAGTGATGTTTTATTATAGCACATTGACTTTCTTTGTTTTATTTATTAGTTATTACAGTTGTGTAATATTTTATTTATTTCTTAAACGTATAACACTTTTATTTATCAAGAATTAACATCATTACAGTAATTTTAAAGTAACGTTCCAAAGATATTAAATTTGATAATCAACTCAAAAAAAAAGTTATGCTCATTTTATGCAAATTTTTTATACATATTTTTAAAGTTAAAATATTATTTTTTCTTTCAAGTAGAGCAATTATCCTTAATGCATAGTTAAAACGGTAGTTTTTAGAGCAGGAATTTAGGTTAACAAAAGATTTTATGTCGACTAAAACGACATCTGGAAGAGTTAGTGACGTAACATGAAATAAAAAAAAAAAGTTATGCTAATTTTATGCAAATTTTTCATACATATTTTTAAACGATTTTATGTCGACTAAAACGAACATCTGGAAGAGTTAGTGACGTAACATGAAATTTCTGAAATTTAAAAAATAGTTTAGAATATATATTAGATATAATTTTTGGGGTGGGTGGGATGGATAACTAAATCGAAAACTGCAGTTCGAAGAGAGGCTGAAAGCAAGATCGCACAATCGCGCGCAAAGCGCGCTGTTGTGCTTATATTGCGAAGCAAAACCGAAAGAAAGCGGAGCTTTCTGAGGTTGGGACGTACAATGAAAGCGAAGCTTTGGAGGCATGGAAGTTAAAGCAAGATCGCACAATCGCGCGCGAAGCGCGCTGTTGTGCTTATTTTTGCAAAGCAAAACCGAAAGAAAGCGGAGCTTTCTGAGGTTGGGACGTAAAAAGAAAGCGAAGCTTTCGAGGTCTGGAAGTTAAAGCAAGATCGAGCGCGAAGCGGGCCTTTTTTGCGAAGCAAAACCAAAAGAAAGCGAGCTTTCTGAGCCAGGAATTTAGCTTAACGAATTCAGATTTGTTTAAAGTTAAAACATTATTTTTTCTTTCAAGTAGAGCAATTATCCTTAATGCTTAGTTAAAACGGTAGTTTTATTTTAGTTTTTAAGCAGAATTTACGTTAACAAAGTTAGATTTGTTTAAAGTTAAAATTAGTGGAGTATTTTTGTTTTAATACTTAGTTTAAACGGCAGTTATTAAAAACTTGAAGCATTTTTTAAGAGTATTTGAAAAATATTAGAAAATATTAAAATTTTTTTATATTTGTAATATTTTAGTTATAATTTTATTTACTTTATTATTAATTATTATTTATTAGTATTTGCTTTATTTTGCTAGCACAAAAGCGCGCTCTGCGCGCGATGTGCGATACTTTTAGCTACTTATTACAAACTATTTTCTTACTTATGTAGTTCTTTTTGTTTTATAGTTAAGTGAATAGATATATATATTTTTCCTTTTTACATTATCTGTTTCAAACTAACTTGTTCTAATCCATAGTTTAAACATAAGTTTTCTAAAATTTTAAGAGTTTTTTATAGTATTTCAAAATTATCAAAAATTTGAAAAATTTCTAACTAATAATTTTAATTTACTTATTTTATTATTTATCTGCCTTATTCGGCTAGCACAAAAGCGCGCTTTGCGCGCGGTGTGCGATGCTCTTGGCCATTTATTAAAATCTGTTTTCAATTTAAAGTACAATTATATTAATATACATTACTTAGAATTTATATTTATACTTTAGACACTACCAACATTTCTGTTTTCCAATTGGCAATGAATAAGATTATATTAAAAATTTAATGTTTAACTAAATAGTTATTTTATTTTATTTTAACATTATCTGCTTTAAATTGTTTGTTGTTTGCTACTATTAGTTTTTAATATATACTTTTATTGCTCAACTAACTTAATCAGACAATTTTTTTATTGACAAAAAATTAAAAAGTTTTACTTAATGCTTAGATGTTTGTCTTTTGTCCTTTTTTTTCAATTCTTAGAATAGATTAATTTCTAAATCAATAAACAAATATGTCGGTAAATCATAAAAATTAAATTTTGTTGTTTTTCAACGACTTATTTTCTATACTTCAAAGAAGCAATGTTAATAGCAACTATAAATATAAAAGTTAACCTTAAAACTTCGAAAAAATGCTTTATTTAATATTTTTTTTAAATCTTTAAGCTAGCTTTGTAAAATAACTAAATCAAGAAAAATATTTTACAAAACATAAAAAGACATTTACAACACCTAAATACAAAAGTTTTCTTAATAAGCTCTGTAAATATAGCCTTCGCTTCGTAACTTATGTAATTTAACAACTTTTAACTTCTTACATACTTAATGTTTAACAAAACTAAGTTACACGGCATAACTGAAAGGCTAGATAAACTTGACCCGCACAAAATAATTTTTTTGAAAATCAAACTAAAGTGAATTACAAGTAACTAAAATCTAAAGAAGCCTCATTCCCATCGACCAGTTTAATTAAACTAATTTATATCATTTTCAAACGAGCGAAATCCAGAGCTTTGAAAAAACGGGAGACTAACATTTTTTTGAACATTTTGTTTCTGACTATTAAAGTTATATAATGAAAAAAATATTTTGTTCAACAATACTTTAAAAGCAAAACTACAAACTTTTTTTTATTTTTTTCTTTAATTATAATACAATTTAAATTCTTTAAATATAAACTTATTATCTATTTTCACGCTACTTCTATAAAAGATTCTTGTTAGATCATTTTTATTAAAAGCTTTAAAAGTGTTTGCCTTTTTGTTTTGGTAGGCAGTTTATTGTCGAAAAATATATTAACCCTTTATTCGGTCGGCGAAAAAAGCTCGAAGGAAAGAAAACATAGTAAAATCATTTCTCTTTTTCATCGTTTTAAACTATTATGCTAATTTACGCAATAACAATAATTAAATACGTAAACAACAAATTAATAAATTGATGTGTCGATCTTTTTGTAGGTACTATTTTATGGTTAGAATTGCTGCAATAAAATCTGCACATAGTTTGATGTTACGTCATTTAGGTGTTGCTGCAATTAAGTTGCTGCAATTAAATGGTATTTTTGTACTTTTAACTTGTAAACAAACAACAAAAAGTGTTTAGGCCTCTAAAATGTTGAACTCAACTTTATGTTTATGCAATGTAAACAATACTGGCATAAACAAAACATTAAAAATGTTACATTAGTTAATTTTAAGTGTTAAAAAATTGGTTAAAGTTAAATTTATAATTGCTTTTTTTTACAATAGCCAGATCACTTGAAATTTTAGTGTGTCCCTTTTTTATAAGTTTAACTTTGTCATAAAAAAATTTTAATACATTTTATTTTCTTTTTTTCTAACATTGCTAGTTTTTATCTCTATGTATTAAAACAAAAATAATTTTTTTTTTTCTTGGCAGAAAATAAAATTTTCACAACTTATATAAATTGTATCGTATGTAATATTTTGTACTGATTTTTTTACAAGAAAAAATACTAAAATGAAGTAAAAATGTCAGCAGCAAAATAGGAGACTAGATAACAGAATTTGTCATAACTTAATTTTTGTAGAATATATAAAATAAATATATATAAAGTAAAACAGTTGTTAAGTTGGTATTTTTAGGTTAAAATATTTGTTATGATGCTCATTAAATTATTTTTATGAATTACTAATTTTATTTTAGTTTTTATTACTTATTACACAGTTTGATTATGTGATTTTTTGTTATTGTATGGTGAACTTATTTGCTTAATGATTTGCGTTTTTTAATTTTACCATCCTTTTTGGTTTATAACTTTGACCTGTAATATATCAAAAAATATTTCGAGTTTTGTAAATCAATAAAAATTTTTGTACGCTTATAACTTAGTTCAAACCCTACAAAATATGATAATTTACTAATTTTGTTTTATTTATTGTAACAAGTTTCGTTTTAAAAAGTTATGGCACAAGAAGCATTTTCATTAATTTATAAATGGAAATATTATTTTAGCCTTGAAATAAGTAAAAAATTTTGCGTACCTTACACGGGTGAAAACCTTTAAATATACTAGATTATTGTGTTTTAAAAATTTAGTGATTACTTTACGCGGATACTACTTCTTAAAGTGCGTACCTTATTAATGTACTTACTTTGTTAAAACCACATTTTAAAATTATGGTTTAGTTTAGACTAGATTGGAGCCCGAATCAAATGAACATGATTTTAATATCAGTTCGATATCGGTGCAACATCATCCTAGTAAATTAACAAGTATCTAGCTAAATTTATTTTTGTTTATATAAAAATTAAACTACATAAATTTACTAATAAATCAAAGAATTGGTTTATGTGAATTCAAGTTTTTTTTTGTTTATTAAGTCTTAAAAGTAGTAAAACTATATATAATATTTATAATAGGCCAAGGTATACTTCTATAAGTTTACTAAAAATAAATTACATAAATACACTTATAAATCAAACAATAGGTTTGTGTGTATTCAAGTTTTATTTTTTATTTTTGTTTAAAAAATCCTAAATACAAAAACTAACCATAATCTTTTAATAAGCCTAACCACTACTTCTGTTAGTTTACAAAAAACAATTTACATAAATGTACTTATAAATCAATTAATTGGTTTATGTGTATTCAAGTTATTTTTTATTTATTTTTGTTTATAAAGTCTTAACTACAAAAACTATCCATAATATTTATATAAAGCCTAGACACTATTTTATTTTTCATTTAATTCCAGGAACTTAATTGCAACAACAACAAAATACTACCCATAGTTTTAATGACATCACATCAAATTAAGGGGAGATTTGATTGCAGCAATTCTACCCATAAAATAGTGCCCACAAAATAGTACCCACAAAATGTCCTACCGTAAACTGCTGGTTAGCTTTCTGAATGCGCTCTATGCGCAGTTAATTTCTAATATTTATTGTTCCATTTTTCTATACATTGTTTTTTGTTGCGTTTTTATCATTATTACTTGAAGTTTTTTTTTTATTAGAAAACAATAACTCATTAGAACTACGATGCAAACTTTTAGAAAAAGTTGATATTTATCCATTAAAAACAGAATACTAAAAACATTTTATAAGTAATTTGTACTAGTTTTTATAATATAAATTTTTTTAGTAGATCTAGTAACAAGGTACAATAGTTGATTTTTGGTTTCGAAATAAGGCCTTACGCTTCCTTATACTACTACAACAATTTAATACCCGATTAGGTATACATAAGCTTTATTGAAAAACTTTATTGTTAAAAAGTAGTATTGTAAACCAAATGAGTAAAGTAATTTTTTCGCCTATTTCTAGAAGTTTTTGTAAAGCAGTTTTTAAATAAATACTTAAGTTGTTTTATACTTTTTGTTTATGTTCTAAAATAGTTTTAAATAAAAACTAATGATAACTAGTTTAAGATAATTAAATAAAAATACAATTTGTCAATTTTCCACACTCAGATGTTTTCTAAAGGCATTAAAAGCAAGTCTTTAATGTTAGTTAAGTTTACTAGTGAATGAAAATACGAGCTTACACAGTTTTTAAATAACTATTTTGTTTGCAACGGCGTAATTTGTAGTTTAAAGTAAGAATAAGTCGTTATTTTTCCTAAATATTTACGTTCTTAAAGGTTTTTGATTTTCCGAAACACGTTAAACAAATATTCTAAATTGTTGTAAGCTAATAACATATAAATTAGTAATTAATGGTGAGAGGGCTTTTTGTTTTAACAATTAATTAACATAGAACAAAAAAAATAAAAATTTTTGAGGCAATACTTCTGTAATTAAGTTTTACATACTTTTTAAAGTTTATTAATTTACTTGTAGATTAGTTTAATATAATAGATATTTATTAGTTATTAATAGATACTTATTTATATTGATTTTAGTTAGACTTCTTGAATTAATCAATTTTCAACTATTAAGCGTAAATGAGTGTTTTTTTTTGTTCTATTTCTCTTATTTGTAGTGAGGTATATGTATTTAATATCTTTCATATTACTAAATAACCTTTAATAGCATTTTGCGACTTTAACTTAACTCTATAGTTTTTTTTTTGTAATTATGAACTCGTATTCCTTTTGACTTTTTACACGCTTTTCAGCAACTTATTAGAATCAAAATTAATCAATTTTTTTATAAATTTTTTATCAAAACTATAATGTATGTTGGCAGCAGCTTTTACAACTTCATTTTAATCGACTTCAACACGCTTATGGTTCATAGTCGAAACGAAAAGCAAACACCTTACATAAAAGTATTCTTTGTTAGTTTCAAGTAATACAGTTTCAAAGTTTCCAAGCGTTTTGGATATAATCTAAAGAAAATGTTAGCTGAAAAGTTCTGATTAATGAAACTGAACCTTGAACAGCATGTGCCGTATAGTGCCCACAAGGTTCATTACCAGCTTCCATGCTTGGAGCCTCAACATTGAGACTTTCAGCTTCGACACGAAAATATTCACTCAAGTACTCCGGGTCTACATCTAGAATTATTGTTTGCTTTAACAGCAGCTGTATATGAACTCTTGTGGTTTAAAAAAACTCATAATGAGTGATTTGCATGCCTCTTACTAAAGAAATGCTACATAAAAAGTTAATTTAAGTAGCTCATAAACTATGAGTGCTATTCGAACTTGATCAGGTTTGTTTTAATGTGGCAACAATAACAGAAAAACGGCCATATGCTAATTTGTATCTTAGTACTTACTGTTTGTAGTTTTGATTTAAAATAGATTTCAAAATAATCTTAGAATAGATTTTTAATTCTCGTTAAACTTATAAAAACAGCTTCTCGTTCGAAAGTCAAGTTTTAATTTTTTTTATCATAACTTTATTAGCATAATTTTAATCATGATCTCTACAACAGCACCAATTTATCTTAGACTTTATAATCTTTGCATCGTTTTTTAACGCTTAAACTTAACGCGAGTAATACATAGAATTTGAATTATCAATTTTTTTTTTTTTAATAACGAGTATGTTCTATAAATCATTGGTGTTATAAACATAAAACAGTTGTATACAATTGATTAAAAAACAAAAAAAAAATGTTTTTTAACTACTTGAAATTATAATTTTATTTTAATTTATAACTCCAAAAGTAATAACTACTTAAACTATGAAAAACTTTAAAGTGTGTTTAAAATGTAGTTTTAAATAATGGTTACTAATTTAATTAAAAAATTTACTTATTTGCAATTACAAAACAAGACATAAATCTTTATGGTTTGAAACAAAATTAACTTTGTACTATACTTATATAAACGTATGTTATTTTGTAAAAAAAAAGTTCTTTGAAGTGATTGCATAATAATTTTCTTATTAAAATAAATAACTTACGATGGCTTCCAAAGTTGTAAACTTCATCTAGAAAGTACGATATAGTTTCTACGCTTATTTCTTTATTATTACTCCTGTTTAAAGATTTTATGTCTCGTAAGCTATATTTAAAAAACAAGTTCATTAGTTAAAACAACACTTACTTCTCGGCAAGTAAGAAGTAGACTATCATAAAGTTTTTCCCGGTCACTTCGAAGCTGTTTGTCAGCACGTTTGTCTCTGTTCCGTGTGAAAAAGTCGGCGTACCAGACACATGTGAGTTCCATTGCTGTTTGTTATGTTATATTTTAAAACGACAAGCTGTAACAATTAGCAAAGAAAAATGTCGGAAATAAATTTAAATTATTAATAAATGATCCATGCTGCTTTGAAAGTTGAAAATTATAATTTAGTAAAGAACATCTTGATTTACTTGTTTTTTGTTTATCTAATAACAACTGACTTTTCTGTGTATCACGGCGTAAACTTCGCATATAGTGGGGTCTCCCGCGCCATAGACTTGAAAGTAGTGGGCTGTCAAGTTCGTGCTTGCGGAATTATGAACTTCCGTTCGTCCTGCTGCGTACCTGCCGTGGTTGTCAGCTCCTGCGTTGCTGTCCACCTGTTTTGTGAAAACAAGCATCAAAATTCTGATTTGCAGGCCATACTTATTTAATAAAGTTGTTGTAAACAATAAAGATACTTTAAACATAATTTGTGATAAGTTAAGCATTAATAAAGCAGTAAAACATAATTATTAAATGATATCCCAATAGTCAGTTTTTAACAAAAAAAAAAAAGTATTCCTTTAGTAGAATATGTTTTTAACTGAAATATACATCGCGACATGTTTTTCGTGACCTTTTTATTTTGTTAAAGTCTAAGTTGTTGTTAAATTATCTAGAATGAAAGATAAAAATGTTTTTGTTTAAATACAGTACCTTGACTTTAGTTTTCTGTAAAGGCTTTATTATTGTTACTAAATGGAAACAACTACTTTTAAAAACCAAAATATGTTTATATTTTGTAATTCTGTTTTACAAAATTAAGTTATTTGTAGTGGTCAACCAAATCCAAGATTCGGACTCTGGACGAATCCGGCCTTTTTAAACTCGGATTCAAATAACTTCAAAATAAGATTCGGATTCGGCCGAATCAGAAATTTTTGATTCGTTAGACCACGTTAAGCTTTTTTAATTTTACTTAATTGTTTGTCAAAAGTTAAATGAAGTGTAAAACTAATTAATCTTTTCACGCTTAAGTGGATAAAAAAATGGTTGTCACACTTATAAAAACCTTATCATTTTTTGTTTTGAGTTTTGCATACAGTATAAAAACTATGATAAATAGTTTTTCTTAGACTCTCAAATAAAATTAAGTAATAAGTTAACGCGTTTAATCTAAGATTTTTCGATAACCGCTCTTATTTATTCATCAAATATTTAGTTTTTTATGTTGATCGTTGTAATGAACTGCTGCATTACTTGTACGAAGAAAAAAATGCAACTTAAATATGTAACATTTAAGCAGAGGCTTGCATACTTCTAGCTATATAGTTTTTGTTGATATTTTATTGTTTATTTAAGTTATAATTTTAATTTATGACATATATGTTATAACTTCAAACATTTTAGTATTTTATTTTGAAATAGTGTACTAATTGTTAAGAATAAAATTTTAGTTAAATTGTAATGAATTGCTGCAACTACTTGCATTGTTCATTGTTGAACTCTGAATAATAATAATAAAATATTTAGAGCTTGCTGCAATTATGAGAAATAAGGCTTAAAATCAATAGTGCAATATTTTATCAAAAAAAATTGCCTAGTGATTTATAAATTCAAGTTTTAAAAGCAGCTTATACTTCAGAGTAAGAAATTTTGTAACATTTTTGTGTGGTTCTTTTATGTGTTAGATACATCACCTAAACTGTCTTACCTAATTTATATAAAGTAGTCTAAGATAGTCTTTAATAATGATAGATGAAATTTACTGATATATTATAATAAGTTTTTTTATATTGTGTCTTGAAAAATCTGGTAATATATTTCTTTAGTTTATTAATTTCATTTCAAAATCACAATACTGAGTGCCTTTCTATTTTGTTTAAAATTTCGTTGTGATGCATATAAAATTTTAGTATAATGCTCAATTAAAAGAACAAACTTCATGAGACTTAAAGAAAATAAGTTGTTTTAAATGTCTACATTCAACTTAAATGTATTATTTGTAATATATCTGTATAACTAAAAAGTTTGTTGGTCTGGTATCTCTGGTATTTTTATTTTATGTTTTATCTAAAACAAGTAATAATAATTTATAACACAAGATAAATGTTCATAATTCTTGATTGATTTAATACAAACTTTGAGTAGGATTCAAAAAATTGACACAATTGTCTGTATAAGTTAATTATTTTCTCTATATATATAAATAGGAAGTAATACAATAATTTTTAATTCCAATAGAAAATATGTCATTTTTTTGTTAACTTATTTGCAAAGTTTTAAAGAAAACTAAAAAACTTTTGAAGTCAATATTATAAACCAACTTTGCACCCTTTGCTTACTTGAATGAACAAAATAAATCTAAATTTATAGTCTGTAATGATAAATTAATAATTTCAAAAATTTTTGTTAAAATTTTGTAAATTTAAGTTACTCCCAATTATCTGGGTTGTCACTAAACCTGGAAAAACCTAGAATTTTAAACAATTTTTCAATACACATTAAGTAGTAAAATTTTGATTTAACATAAAAAAATCTATCTCATATATAAAAAAACTTTGTCTTGATCATAAATTTATTATCAAAAACACATTTAAAGTAGCTTTACAGTTTCTTTTACACGTTCTTATAATATTTTACACAGTTTTTTCATTAAACTCAACTTTAAACTACAAATGGAACCAAAAATGTGTACTTTCAAAAACCTTGAAGAAATTTCTAAAAAGAAAGTGGCAAATTAAAAATACATATCTGAAAATATAAAATCGGAATATTTAAAAGTTATTTCTCCCGTCGGAAAGTGTGAACAATTTTTTTGTACACAAATTCTTTACTGACTGAAAACACTTCGCAGCTCTTATTTATAGAAACTAATAAAAAACTAATTATTTTAAAACAACTATAATCATACGAATCATTTACTTGTGGACGAAAAATTTAATTTCTATTTTAAAAAAGCTAGATATTATTAATAAAGTATTAATAAGTTAATAACTATGCTATATACTTTAGATTAAATTTTTATTTTTGATATTAAAATGTTGTTTTTACAAAGTAAAACTCGTATAACTTTTGTTTATGAAACTTAGTTTTTACAAAAATTGCTACATATATTTGTTGTTTATTACTATGGTTTTTTTTAGAAAAACATTGGCTTTTATTATTTGATTCTATACATTAAACTGTTGTAATTTAAAGAATTTTAAGTTCCTAAACTAAAAAACTAAAGTTTTTTGATGGTTTTAAATTTCATTATGTTTAAATAAAATCGTAATAAGTTAAAAAACTTAAAATAGCTATTAATGTTTCTCGGATAAAACACTTATAGTTAAACAACACAAAAAACTACCAAGGTATTACTCAGTATATATCTTCTTTTTGTTCAAAATATTCTTGTGCTTTATAGTTTATTGAAAGACAAAAAAAAAGACGTTCAAAATATTTGGCTCTAGGACCTGGTCCACAAAGAACCTTTCGGTTATCGAGTCGCACATCATGGATACCTTTTAACGTCTTGTCCAGGACCATTCGATTGTTTTATTCCGAAACATTAAAAACTATAAATTTATCTATTCAACACATTAAAAAGCTTCTGAACTAACTTAAAGCAATTATGCTTTTAAAGTATAACTCGAAATTTAATTCAACCAAAGTTGATTTAAAAGCGTTATCGTTTTTTAGTTTATTGTACAAAATCATTAATGTTTACTTTAAGATTTTTAAGTAAGCTGCTAACGTAAGCTAAAAATAAAATTTATTCTTTTTCAAACCAATACTAGATTGCAATGATTTATCAAACTTCAAAAAAACAAAAGTGATGTTTTATTATAGCACATTGACTTTCTTTGTTTTATTTATTAGTTATTACAGTTGTGTAATATTTTATTTATTTCTTAAACGTATAACACTTTTCTTTATCAAGAATTAACATCATTACAGTAATTTTAAAGTAACGTTCCAAAGATATTAAATTTGATAATCAACTCAAAAAAAAAGTTATGCTCATTTTATGCAAATTTTTTATACATATTTTTAAAGTTAAAATATTATATTTTCTTTCAAGTAGAGCAATTATCCTTAATGCATAGTTAAAACGGTAGTTTTTAGAGCAGGAATTTAGGTTAACAAAAGATTTTATGTCGACTAAAACGACATCTGGAACAGTTAGTGACGTAACATGAAATAAAAAAAAAAAGTTATGCTAATTTAATGCAAATTTTTCATACATATTTTTAAACGATTTTATGTCGACTAAAACGAACATCTGGAAGAGTTAGTGACGTAACATGAAATTTCTGAAATTTAAAAAATAGTTTAGAATATATATCGGATATAATTTTTGGGGTGGGTGGGATGTATAACTAAATCGAAAACTGCAGTTCGAAGAGAGGCTGAAAGCATGATCGCACAATCGCGCGCAAAGCGCGCTGTTGTGCTTATATTGCGATGCAAAACCGAAAGAAAGCGGAGCTTTCTGAGGTTGGGACGTACAATGAAAGCGAAGCTTTGGAGGCATGGAAGTTAAAGCAAGATCGCACAATCGCGCGCGAAGCGCGCTGTTGTGCTTATTTTTGCAAAGCAAAACCGAAAGAAAGCGGAGCTTTCTGAGGTTGGGACGTAAAAAGAAAGCGAAGCTTTCGAGGTCTGGAAGTTAAAGCAAGATCGAGCGCGAAGCGGGCCTTTTTTGCGAAGCAAAACCAAAAGAAAGCGAGCTTTCTGAGCCAGGAATTTAGCTTAACGAATTCAGATTTGTTTAAAGTTAAAACATTATTTTTTCTTTCAAGTAGAGCAATTATCCTTAATGCTTAGTTAAAACGGTAGTTTTATTTTAGTTTTTAAGCAGAATTTACGTTAACAAAGTTAGATTTGTTTAAAGTTAAAATTAGTGGAGTATTTTTGTTTTAATACTTAGTTTAAACGGCAGTTATTAAAAACTTGAAGCTTTTTTTAAGAGTATTTGAAAAATATTAGAAAATATTAAAATTTTTTTATATTTGTAATATTTTAGTTATAATTTTATTTACTTTATTATTAATTATTATTTATTAGTATTTGCTTTATTTTGCTAGCACAAAAGCGCGCTCTGCGCGCGATGTGCGATACTTTTAGCTACTTATTACAAACTATTTTCTTACTTATGTAGTTCTTTTTGTTTTATAGTTAAGTGAATAGATATATATATTTTTCCTTTTTACATTATCTGTTTCAAACTAACTTGTTCTAATCCATAGTTTAAACATAAGTTTTCTAAAATTTTAAGAGTTTTTGATAGTATTTCAAAATTATCAAAAATTTGAAAAATTTCTGACTAATAATTTTAATTTACTTATTTTATTATTTATCTGCCTCATTCGGCTAGCACAAAAGCGCGCTTTGCGCGCGGTGTGCGATGCTCTTGGCCATTTATTAAAATCTGTTTTCAATTTAAAGTACCTATTTTATTATTTATTTAAGTTATATTAGAATTTAGTATATCTTAAACGCTTTTTTAAACATTTGTTACCTCTGTTAAATACTTTTACTAAAAGAAATTCAAAAGTAGGGTCAACAGATTCACCCTATTGAGCAGATATGAAGAAACTGCATTCTATTAAAGGTAAATGTGCAGCTCGCGAAGAGCTTGTAAATTTTTTAATACTCACACTAAATACTTTTGACTGAAATTGAAGTAAAATTAAAAATACAATGTTTCAATCCTATATTTTCATATAGGAGATCTTCAGTTAGTGTAGCTTGTCGTTTGGATTTAGAAGACACTTTTTGTTTATCGCTGTTTATTTCCAAAATGTTTATTTTGAAAGTAATATCAGCTCACTGTAGCTTTCCAAAGTTGTTATCAGCAGGTACTTGCACTTCTCCGGAAGACAACTCTCCTTCTAGAACGACAAATGTTGTGTAAGTGTTATCAAGAATATCGGTAGACTGTAAACTTTAGCTGCAAACGTCCATTGACTCTTCCTTATATGACGCAATATCCTCTTTTTCATTTAGTGTTCATACAATGTGATAAAAATGAATTACACATTTTAATTAGTTTGATTTGATTATTGTTTTATTGTTTATTTTTTGTCTAAAGCTGTTTTAGAATAGTGTATTTAAGTCTTGCTCAGTAGTGTTTATAAAAGTAACAGTACTGTTTACAGAAATTAGAGTAATTTTTAACTTTTTTTTTTTAATATGTCCAACAATAATTACTTTTAAGAAAAGTTAAATAATTTTTATTGCGTATTTTTAGATAAAAATACATGAACTAAAGCTCAGAATACTTTATTCTAAAACTTATTACAGATTCAACCAACCAGCTATGGAGATGGTAAATGTTGTAAAACCTCAAACAATTGTAACACCTCAACAAATTGGTAATTATTATTTACCAAGCAGTTGTAGTTTGATCGCACCAATTTTCACACAACCAATACCGTACCAACAATTTCAACCAAGTATGGTACTGGCCTATCAGAATCAGTTGCAGAGTATGATGAATGTAAACTATTGGGAACAACAGTGTATGCAGCTTCAACAAGTGCAATATTATCAATTCCAGCCTTTTCAAGTTGGAGCTAGTCAATTACAGCCTCTTCAAGTTGCAGCCTCCTAAAGTAAAAGCTAGTAAATTGCAGCCTCTTCAAAAACAAGCTCTTCTTATTGAGGTAAACGGCAATTAGATAGAGCCATTAAGCATAATTTTTTTGAAATAAATAGTAAAAAACAGTTATTTATTTTTGAAGTTGTTGAATCGTATATTAATTAAGACGTTGACTCCTTTATTATTTCTTGCGTACACATTTAATGTATAGTACAATTTTACCAAAACAGTTACAATAGTTGGTTACTACAAAACATTTTTGATCTGAATTTAGAATTAAAAACTAAACATTTACCTTGAATAAGACTTATTTTTTAATTGTATTTTAAATTTAACTTATAACTTATATACTTAACACTTGTAACAAATAGTATATTCATGTGTCAGACCATTTTAGACAGTCTGAAGTAACACTCATCGATCATGAATATTTTGTTAAAAGAACATTATACTAATGGTCGGCAGTCTTTTTTACATAAAAGTTTAACTTTCTTTAAAAAACGCATTGTATATAAAAAATTTATCCGTTGATTGCATTTATTTTAAAGAACATTATTTTAATAAGAGATTAAAATGTAGTACTCAATAAAACACAAGCAACTAATTATTACTTAATTATAGATTATAAAACAAATTAGTTTTTTTTATTGGTTTAAAAACATTTATTTTATCTGAAAAACACTTCGATAATTTTTTTTTAATTTTGGGGTTTACCCAAATAATTTTAATTAAGTAAAGTTACGAATCGTCAAAAATGAACTAATGAAGCATTTTTGTGAGTTTATCTAAGAAAGTATCGTTGCTAGATTGTTTACTTAAAAATAGTTCTAAAAGCTTTAGTATGACTTTTTTAACAAATTTTATCGTTTACAAAGTTTTTATAGTTATACTACTTGTTAATCGAATTTGAATAATAGTTATAGCTTAAATCCGTTAAAAACATGTTAATACTAATTTCCAAAATTTATACTTCTTAGTTTTTGTTAGCTTAAAATACATTACTTGTGACCTTCAGAAAACGGAAAAAGTTTTCCTAATACAGAAAGTTGGTTACGAAAAGTTTAGAAGTTAAAAAACACCATGATTACAAACGGTTGTTTAACTACTTTATGCCTTCAGATGGAACGCAAGATAAATTTTGTAATTGTTAATTTTTAAGATACCAAATGTCATGCGTTAATAGTTGTGCTAGGTGATTTATATACAAAAGCGATGACTATAAAGTGAAATAAAATAAAACAAAACACATAACTAAATCGAAAACTGCAGTTCGAAGAGAGGCTGAAAGCATGATCGCACAATCGCGCGCAAAGCGCGCTGTTGTGCTTATATTGCGATGCAAAACCGAAAGAAAGCGGAGCTTTCTGAGGTTGGGACGTACAATGAAAGCGAAGCTTTGGAGGCATGGAAGTTAAAGCAAGATCGCACAATCGCGCGCGAAGCGCGCTGTTGTGCTTATTTTTGCAAAGCAAAACCGAAAGAAAGCGGAGCTTTCTGAGGTTGGGACGTAAAAAGAAAGCGAAGCTTTCGAGGTCTGGAAGTTAAAGCAAGATCGAGCGCGAAGCGGGCCTTTTTTGCGAAGCAAAACCAAAAGAAAGCGAGCTTTCTGAGCCAGGAATTTAGCTTAACGAATTCAGATTTGTTTAAAGTTAAAACATTATTTTTTCTTTCAAGTAGAGCAATTATCCTTAATGCTTAGTTAAAACGGTAGTTTTATTTTAGTTTTTAAGCAGAATTTACGTTAACAAAGTTAGATTTGTTTAAAGTTAAAATTAGTGGAGTATTTTTGTTTTAATACTTAGTTTAAACGGCAGTTATTAAAAACTTGAAGCTTTTTTTAAGAGTATTTGAAAAATATTAGAAAATATTAAAATTTTTTTATATTTGTAATATTTTAGTTATAATTTTATTTACTTTATTATTAATTATTATTTATTAGTATTTGCTTTATTTTGCTAGCACAAAAGCGCGCTCTGCGCGCGATGTGCGATACTTTTAGCTACTTATTACAAACTATTTTCTTACTTATGTAGTTCTTTTTGTTTTATAGTTAAGTGAATAGATATATATATTTTTCCTTTTTACATTATCTGTTTCAAACTAACTTGTTCTAATCCATAGTTTAAACATAAGTTTTCTAAAATTTTAAGAGTTTTTGATAGTATTTCAAAATTATCAAAAATTTGAAAAATTTCTGACTAATAATTTTAATTTACTTATTTTATTATTTATCTGCCTCATTCGGCTAGCACAAAAGCGCGCTTTGCGCGCGGTGTGCGATGCTCTTGGCCATTTATTAAAATCTGTTTTCAATTTAAAGTACCTATTTTATTATTTATTTAAGTTATATTAGAATTTAGTATATCTTAAACGCTTTTTTAAACATTTGTTACCTCTGTTAAATAATTTTACTAAAAGAAATTCAAAAGTAGGGTCAACAGATTCACCCTATTGAGCAGATATGAAGAAACTGCATTCTATTAAAGGTAAATGTGCAGCTCGCGAAGAGCTTGTAAATTTTTTAATACTCACACTAAATACTTTTGACTGAAATTGAAGTAAAATTAAAAATACAATGTTTCAATCCTATATTTTCATATAGGAGATCTTCAGTTAGTGTAGCTTGTCGTTTGGATTTAGAAGACACTTTTTGTTTATCGCTGTTTATTTCCAAAATGTTTATTTTGAAAGTAATATCAGCTCACTGTAGCTTTCCAAAGTTGTTATCAGCAGGTACTTGCACTTCTCCGGAAGACAACTCTCCTTCTAGAACGACAAATGTTGTGTAAGTGTTATCAAGAATATCGGTAGACTGTAAACTTTAGCTGCAAACGTCCATTGACTCTTCCTTATATGACGCAATATCCTCTTTTTCATTTAGTGTTCATACAATGTGATAAAAATGAATTACACATTTTAATTAGTTTGATTTGATTATTGTTTTATTGTTTATTTTTTGTCTAAAGCTGTTTTAGAATAGTGTATTTAAGTCTTGCTCAGTAGTGTTTATAAAAGTAACAGTACTGTTTACAGAAATTAGAGTAATTTTTAACTTTTTTTTTTTAATATGTCCAACAATAATTACTTTTAAGAAAAGTTAAATAATTTTTATTGCGTATTTTTAGATAAAAATACATGAACTAAAGCTCAGAATACTTTATTCTAAAACTTATTACAGATTCAACCAACCAGCTATGGAGATGGTAAATGTTGTAAAACCTCAAACAATTGTAACACCTCAACAAATTGGTAATTATTATTTACCAAGCAGTTGTAGTTTGATCGCACCAATTTTCACACAACCAATACCGTACCAACAATTTCAACCAAGTATGGTACTGGCCTATCAGAATCAGTTGCAGAGTATGATGAATGTAAACTATTGGGAACAACAGTGTATGCAGCTTCAACAAGTGCAATATTATCAATTCCAGCCTTTTCAAGTTGGAGCTAGTCAATTACAGCCTCTTCAAGTTGCAGCCTCCTAAAGTAAAAGCTAGTAAATTGCAGCCTCTTCAAAAACAAGCTCTTCTTATTGAGGTAAACGGCAATTAGATAGAGCCATTAAGCATAATTTTTTTGAAATAAATAGTAAAAAACAGTTATTTATTTTTGAAGTTGTTGAATCGTATATTAATTAAGACGTTGACTCCTTTATTATTTCTTGCGTACACATTTAATGTATAGTACAATTTTACCAAAACAGTTACAATAGTTGGTTACTACAAAACATTTTTGATCTGAATTTAGAATTAAAAACTAAACATTTACCTTGAATAAGACTTATTTTTTAATTGTATTTTAAATTTAACTTATAACTTATATACTTAACACTTGTAACAAATAGTATATTCATGTGTCAGACCATTTTAGACAGTCTGAAGTAACACTCATCGATCATGAATATTTTGTTAAAAGAACATTATACTAATGGTCGGCAGTCTTTTTTACATAAAAGTTTAACTTTCTTTAAAAAACGCATTGTATATAAAAAATTTATCCGTTGATTGCATTTATTTTAAAGAACATTATTTTAATAAGAGATTAAAATGTAGTACTCAATAAAACACAAGCAACTAATTATTACTTAATTATAGATTATAAAACAAATTAGTTTTTTTTATTGGTTTAAAAACATTTATTTTATCTGAAAAACACTTCGATAATTTTTTTTTAATTTTGGGGTTTACCCAAATAATTTTAATTAAGTAAAGTTACGAATCGTCAAAAATGAACTAATGAAGCATTTTTGTGAGTTTATCTAAGAAAGTATCGTTGCTAGATTGTTTACTTAAAAATAGTTCTAAAAGCTTTAGTATGACTTTTTTAACAAATTTTATCGTTTACAAAGTTTTTATAGTTATACTACTTGTTAATCGAATTTGAATAATAGTTATAGCTTAAATCCGTTAAAAACATGTTAATACTAATTTCCAAAATTTATACTTCTTAGTTTTTGTTAGCTTAAAATACATTACTTGTGACCTTCAGAAAACGGAAAAAGTTTTCCTAATACAGAAAGTTGGTTACGAAAAGTTTAGAAGTTAAAAAACACCATGATTACAAACGGTTGTTTAACTACTTTATGCCTTCAGATGGAACGCAAGATAAATTTTGTAATTGTTAATTTTTAAGATACCAAATGTCATGCGTTAATAGTTGTGCTAGGTGATTTATATACAAAAGCGATGACTATAAAGTGAAATAAAATAAAACAAAACACGATAAAATGTTACCAACATCTGCTTTAAGAGTATCGTAGGCTCGATAACTAAGTATTAAAAATATTTCGCCCTTCAATTGCAAAAATATTTTGCCCTCAATCTTGACTGTGTTTCAGTCGCTATATCGCACTAACTCGCCTCCGCGTCGATGTGGGTCTGCAAGACAATTTGAAACAAAGTGACATAATTGTAAACTGTGTTCTGGTCCATAAGTATCAAGTACAAGCTTGTAGTTTATACTTACAGTAAATTAATCACTCGCACATTTAAACTAAAAATGAAGTTGTTTTGATGACATTACGATTTGAATTTAGGAAGTCTTTTTTTAGTATTTTGGTGATCGAAAGCAACTGCAGGATAATTCGCACTTCAAATTTGGTTTATTTTAAAATGATGTTATTTTACGACGAAGCTTAGCAGTCAGTCAAGTTTAAATTACTTTTTTTCATTTAAAGATTACTTATCAAGTACTGACCGTTTTAAGGTCTTACTATATAGCTAAAATTAAAAAAAAAAACAAGGTACTGTTTAAAACTTAGATAACTCTATTTGAGTAAGATTTTTATTTTAGCACTAGGTCTTTGACTTAGTTTACACAACAACGTCTTGAAAGAATGAATATAATTTGTATATTGTAGTTTTAGGCTGATTATAGTTATAAATAATTAGACATTTTTTCTTTTTACATTGAGACCTCTATAACAACATTGCTTATTCATCAATAAGCTATATTGCTACAATTCTCTAATATGATAATGAATTTTTATTTTGATAGCAATAAAGTTTTAAAAGCTAAACAACTGTTTTTATAAAAAGTATGTTCAAAATTGTATTTTTTTAAAAGTATAAATACACAGTTTAGCTTTTAAACTTATGTAATTTAGTTATTTATATATAACAAAACATTTCAACTTAGATACTTATTATAGTTTAATTACCAGAACAATAAAGCAGTGTTTTTAAAATTAAAATATTTTATTAGAACACACTATGGTTATTGTAATGCATATAGAATACCTATGTTTTACAATCTATTTCAAAATGTTAAGAACATTTTTTGGACTTTTGCTTATTGAAAAGTCTTGTAATTATCATTTACTTTCAAACCAAAATACCAAACCAAGTTTGGCAGCAATTAACAAGTAATTAGCCTATTTTCAAAAAAACAAACTTTGGGTCCGAATTAAAAAAAAAGTGATTTGCAGGCCATACTTATTTAATAAAGTTGTTGTAAACAATAAAGATACTTTAAACATAATTTGTGATAAGTTAAGCATTAATAAAGCAGTAAAACATAATTATTAAATGATATCCCAATAGTCAGTTTTTAACAAAAAAAAAAGTATTCCTTTAGTAGAATATGTTTTTAACTGAAATATACATCGCGACATGTTTTTCGTGACCTTTTTATTTTGTTAAAGTCTAAGTTGTTGTTAAATTATCTAGAATGAAAGATAAAAATGTTTTTGTTTAAATACAGTACCTTGACTTTAGTTTTCTGTAAAGGCTTTATTATTGTTACTAAATGGAAACAACTACTTTTAAAAACCAAAATATGTTTATATTTTGTAATTCTGTTTTACAAAATTAAGTTATTTGTAGTGGTCAACCAAATCCAAGATTCGGACTCTGGACGAATCCGGCCTTTTTAAACTCGGATTCAAATAACTTCAAAATAAGATTCGGATTCGGCCGAATCAGAAATTTTTGATTCGTTAGACCACGTTAAGCTTTTTTAATTTTACTTAATTGTTTGTCAAAAGTTAAATGAAGTGTAAAACTAATTAATCTTTTCACGCTTAAGTGGATAAAAAAATGGTTGTCACACTTATAAAAACCTTATCATTTTTTGTTTTGAGTTTTGCATACAGTATAAAAACTATGATAAATAGTTTTTCTTAGACTCTCAAATAAAATTAAGTAATAAGTTAACGCGTTTTTTCTAAGATTTTTCGATAACCGCTCTTATTTATTCATCAAATATTTAGTTTTTTATGTTGATCGTTGTAATGAACTGCTGCATTACTTGTACGAAGAAAAAAATGCAACTTAAATATGTAACATTTAAGCAGAGGCTTGCATACTTCTAGCTATATAGTTTTTGTTGATATTTTATTGTTTATTTAAGTTATAATTTTAATTTATGACATATATGTTATAACTTCAAACATTTTAGTATTTTATTTTGAAATAGTGTTCTAATTGTTAAGAATAAAATTTTAGTTAAATTGTAATGAATTGCTGCAACTACTTGCATTGTTCATTGTTGAACTCTGAATAATAATAATAAAATATTTAGAGCTTGCTGCAATTATGAGAAATAAGGCTTAAAATCAATAGTGCAATATTTCATCAAAAAAAATTGCCTAGTGATTTATAAATTCAAGTTTTAAAAGCAGCTTATACTTCAGAGTAAGAAATTTTGTAACATTTTTGTGTGGTTCTTTTATGTGTTAGATACATCACCTAAACTGTCTTACCTAATTTATATAAAGTAGTCTAAGATAGTCTTTAATAATGATAGATGAAATTTACTGATATATTATAATAAGTTAGTATAAAAGCATTTTATACTTGTATGTCCAAATTAAGTAATACAAATACCAAGCTGCCCGCAGAGGTTCCTAAGCACAAACGTGCTATAAAGTCATCCCGTCTGCAGAAAAAATATAAACAAAAAGGTCAGATTGACAACCTACCCACAGACAGTCAAACAGACTCAACTGAGACTTTGGATGTTGGCCCACCAATATCCATAGCTCTTAAATTTTTGATAAATGTTTATTTTATTTGATCTAATATTTGGAGTGAAAGATTGTTATGAAAACATAATCTTATCAAATTAGAATTATATCGTTCTCTTTACAGGGTTGCCAAAAAAAACATGCAACTATGGAATTTGACAATTTAGACTAATAAATCTTGAATTTGAGAAATTTTGAAATAAAAACCTGGAATTTTGAACAAAAATCACTAAAAAATCTTTAATTTTAAACAATTTTTACATGTTAAGTAGTAAAATTTTTATTTGACATAATTAAATCTATCATATAGACAAAAAACTTTTGTATTCATCACAATTTTTTAAAAAAGACATTTAAAGTATTATAGTATCTTTTCAATGTTTTTATTCAATTTAACACAGTTTCAAACCTTAAACTAAAATTTAAACTAAACTAGATCCAAAAATGTGTACTTAAAAAAACACCTGGAGGAATTGTTGAAAACGTGGAGAAATTTTGCCAAAAGCATTTGGCAACCCTGTCTTTAGCAATAAGTGAGAACTTTATTTGTTTTGTATCTTTAAAGACCACAGCTTTAATTAAATGGTTTGGCTAATTTTATTTTGTTTTTAGTGCGAAGGTATAGTTTAAAAAAAAACCATATATTTTTAAATAAAGTTTTTAATATAACTAGATAGTTATACTTAATATATAATTAATTTTAATAAAACTGTTTACAGTTTCAAAGTGTTTGTTAAGTTGTTAATTTATAAACAAAAAACCAACTGTAAGTTTAAAACAAATCTTATAAAACTTTCTTCAAGGCTTAATAGAAAATTTGTTTTAATCCGTTTTTCTTTTTAGTGTTAAGTACTATCCGAAATATTACGGTGGCTTTATTACATAAACAAAAAGAATATTTTAGAAATCATTACAACGAGGTATACAGATCTTTAAATAGCTATTAATTACAAATCTTTATTTGAGGTTTACCAGTACTATGAACGTTTTATTTTAGTTACTGTTAGTAACTGGTTTAAAAGTATGGTTTGAAGCAAGGGTAGGCAGATTTTTTTTTTGCGGACAAATTTTTTTTTTAATATTTGCTAGCGGGCCGCACTGTATTCAGATGGCCGCAGTCATTTCAAAATATTTTTTGTACTCATCATCAAATAACTAGATAATCATATCATAAAGTTGTTTTGAAAACTCTAAACGGTATTAGTTAAAAATTTCTTATACAAGTGTTTAGTTTTATTTTTTTCTTAACTCTATATACTAAATAAACAAACTTTTAAATAAAAGTATATTGTTTTCTGCGTATTAAAAAAATCTTTTAGATATTTTAGTATATTTTATACCACTACCAATAAAATTATTAATTATAAAATTGCAGTTTTTGAATTTTGTTAAAGTTTTAAAATAGTTCTTTCAAATATATAGATTTTTACCTAATAATTTGTGAAAATATTAATTCTTTTTCAAAAATTTTTATAATCAAAAACATAAAAACATTATTTTATTTTATACTAATGACCAAGTTTTGAAGAAAAGTTTACAAAAACTCTAAAATTTTGTCACAAATTTTTCATAAAGGAAAAAAAAAACTATTTTGAAAATAAGTTTGTAAAATGAACTTTAGCAAAAAAATTTCAAAAAGTTTAAACTTAATCAAGATTAAATACTTTTTAAACTATATAACTAACAACTATTTTTTGTTGACCGAAGTAATTTGAACGTTTACTTAAAGTAGTTTCATACTAATCAAACTTTGTGTTTGCTAAATACTTTATTTATACATATAAGAAGGCGAACTCAGTGGTTGTATTTTCCAAATACGCATGACAACTTTAAAACAAATTTTTAGTAGTAATAGTCGTCAAAATAGCTGTTTGGGGTAACTAGGTTCAAAACACGTTCAAACTGCGCACTTAATCCTGCGAAAAAGCTACCATACTCCCTCATAAAGTGTCTGTTGAAACTGCAGTCATATTCAATCGTCTCGAGTGCCTCACGAATTGTTTCTGGAAAGTTCCTGTAAAAATGAGTATTTTTGGTTACACAGTTTCCTAATAGACATTCCATATTTGTTTAATGCAATGTAGTGAAAGGAGAATTTTGTTTGTGTTAGTAAAGTTAATCTAGATATAACGTCAGCTTTAGAGCAAAATATTTGTTTTAAATCATTAGTTAGTTATTTACTCCCTCATACAAGTGTTTATTTTTACTCACAAAACATTCTTGATTTAAAAAATGAACATAATTTATAAAACCAATATCTTAGTAGCTTTCTAAAAAGTTGCTTTTCTATTTATTTTACCCACAAGAAAACGTCTCCATGGAATTTCGCCCAAACTTGCTTGCGATACCCTCTGGCGAAAGTTCGCATGATTTTTGTCATCGTGTCATGTTTACAGTAACCTTCTAAAACTTTCGTCGAGTCGTAGCTGGACATGTCGGGTAGTTGCGTCCCGTACGGCGCATGATGGCAGAAAACATCGAGGTCAGTATTTTCATCAGAACCATCGCTCAGACTGCCGAGAGTCTCAAACCCCCTTAATATTTCCTGTTGTAATTAGAACGGCGTTTGAGCAATTGTACGAGTTTAAAAGACAATATCGTTCTTACAACTAAGCAAAAACAAATATTCGTTCTCGTTGTTTTGTATAAAAACTTTGCAAGCGAAAACTCACTCTTGAAAGGTAACTCATTTGGTATCTTGATAGGTTGTGCGAACAGTTGTACAGTTGTTCATAACCACATTGAAACATGTCTTGCCAGTCAGATCTAACAAAATCTTAATTTGAAAACAACTAACAACATAGTTACATAGTCAAAAAAAAACAGTGAAAAATATTAACGCTTTGTTACTGTTAAACGTATGTTAGAAAAGTTTTTTCCTAAAAAAAAGCTTATCAAAACCATAACAGTAAAATTGTAATACAGTGTAAAAAATATGGAATTTTACTTTATTTATGTAACTTTTTAATTAGATGTCTTCAAAGTTTATACAAAATTGATAGAAAAAAAAAGTCAAAATAAGGCTTCTAGTTCACGTTACTCAGAAAAAGTAGTTAAAAAGTTTACGTGCTAAATATATGCTAAAACTACCAAGTTAAAACGTTATCATAACTATTGTTTGAAGTTTTTCGGAAGAAGAAAATTTAACGTAAGCTAAGGTTAAATAGATATGTACACATTTTTAGTTTGAAACAATGGCTAACAACATTTAAATATATTCTTAATTGTAATAATATTTGTAACATCGTTGAATAATTTTTTTTGAATAGAGCTTATATGTTGGTGTTTATTAAACTGTTGTACTGCTGCTATTTTTCTTTCTATATACAATTAAATGACTTACCTTAATTATGAAACATCAAACTAACATGCATTGGCTGGGACCTTTAAACTTTTTGGATTTCAGAAATTTTCTTTGAATACATTTCCTCCAAAACTTATCAACAATGCTGCTGAGTCGACATGAAGGGAAAAGGTACAAATCTTAATAAAAGTGTTTTATCTTTAATACTTTTATTAGTAATTGTTTTACTTAGTTTTTTGTAAAATTTAGATAAAACCCTATAAACGCTACAAAAAGTATTTAAATTCAAAAAAATGTGTTGCAAAAACTTACCGTCAAACGATAATTCTGTTCGATTGTAACTCTCAGTATGCCCGGTTGATCCGTTAAAGTTAGTACCTTTTTATGATTAAGAAACTCATTTTGCGTAGTGAAATATTTTTGTTAGTTAACAAAAAAAAACTTGTCTTCTGTTTTTTACTTTTATTTAAATTTGTTTTAATGAAAAGTGTTTGTTTTTGTAATAAGTATACATATTGCCACAACTTTAACTATCTTAGATTAAAAAAGGTGTATAAACATTTTGAACAAGGTATAGTTGGGTTTTCGCATACTTTGATTTTTTTATGTTGAAATATTATTTACAACAGAATTCTTTTTAAACACTGAAACTCGTTTTTTTAACTAAGGTATTTACGTAATATAAATTAATAATTGTACAAGTCTAATTTTTGATTATTTGATATCAGGGTATCTGTTGGGGGCTTTATCAGAAATTTAGAGGCCCATAAGCTACAAAGGGGTAAAAGCCGGGAAGGGGTGTGACTAGTAAAGAGGCTAAATAGGGTCATAAGGCCATAACTTGATTTTTACACTAGATATTCTGGAGTTCATGACAAAAGCAAAAAAAAATGACTTAAGGTAGTTTTTTTCAGAAATTATACTGAAAGGGCCATTGCTTTTTTAGTTAGTTCAAAGTGGGCCTTATAAAAATGTATGGAAAATCCTACTTTATACTAAATTACTTTTTAAATAGAGATATAATTTTTTACCTCTAAAATTGTTTGGCAATTTTTTAAAACTAAAGTCGTATCCATCATAAAATGTGTCAGAACCAGGATCAAATTTGACCATGATAGTACCTTTCACCACTAAACTTCGAAAATAATTTTTGTAAATCCGACCCACAAAATATTTTGTTTCAGTAGCCGAACCGTTGTTGTAAGTTACCTGTTAAAATATTATTATGTTTTTAAACTTTGAATTAAGTACATCTAGTTTCGACTTATTAAATCAGCCGTTGGAAGTTGTTTTTAAAAATACAGTATGTTGTAGCTCATTTGCTCAAAAAAAAATTTAAAAAAGTTGTACTAAATAAATAAAGTATGTCTAATGCAAACTAGTTAACACTTAAAGTTTTCACAACTAAAGCTAGAACAATTCTCAAACTAATCACCATCAGAGGGTAATAAGCATCTCCTTTTCCATTGATTGTAAACCTCGTGTAACTGTCTTCTGGAACATCAATATACCAAACACATTCAGCGTTGTTTGGGTAGCTTAGAGGGTAGCTTTGTGTGAAGATGTGTTGCTCTTCAGATGTAAGAGTCGTGTTGTAACCACAGCTAGGCGGAGTCGAATGGAATGTTTCTAAATTTTCCAGAAACAAAAGTATGAATAATGAGTTTACTACATCTAAAGTAAAGATGCTAAATGTTTACAAAAATGTTCTTGTTTAATGTAAATTTCTAAACACTACATTTTTAAAATTTGTATGCTTTTCATTGCTAGTTAAATATTTTACAACTTTCATCAAAACAACATTGTTCTTTAAGTATTTTAATAGAAATATCAAAATAACAGTACAACCAAATAAGTCAGACCTTGATTAGTTTGTTATATTTTTTTAAGTATTAACAAATAAAAAGGTTAAAAGTACTGCTACCTGGTTGCATACCAGAATAATTTTGCGGTTCGGGTTCTGAACCAGGGTAGTTTTGTGATTCTGGATAGTATTGAGAGCTAGAATAGTTTTCAGGTTCATGATATGGCTCATAAGTTGTTGTAGTTTCGATTTCTAAAAAATTGTATGTTTACAAAATTTTTATATTTGTAAATAAAATAGACAGCAGTTTTTCAAACTACATCGTCGTGTTCCTTTTACAAATTTAATTTGATGTTTTTAATCAGTTTTATTTAATAAAATTAAGTTTTAATTTTCCTTAGAAGAAAACAAATTAAAAAAACTTTTTTTTTAAATTAATACCAGATACTTGAACGCTTTTGGAAAGTATTTTTTATAACTTTGGTTAAGTAGTGAAAACCTTAATTTAAAGTGAAAACCTACATTGTTGTTTAAGTATTTTAATAGATAAATCAAAAAAAACTAAACAAACAGTACAACCAAGTAAGTCAGACCTTGATTAGTTTATTGTATTTTTTTAAGTATAAACAAATAAAAAGTTTAAAAGTACTGCTACCTGGTTGCATACCAGAATAATTTTGCGGTTCGGGTTCTGAACCAGAGTAGTTTTGTGATTCTGGATAGTATTGAAAGCTAGAATAGTTTTCAGGTTCATGATATGGCTCATAAGTTGTTGTAGTTTCGATTTCTAAAAAAAATTTGTTTACAAAAATTTTATATTTATAAATAAAATAGACAACAGTTTTTCAAACTAAATCGTCGTGTTCCTTTTACAAATTTAATTTGATGTTTTTAGTCAGTTTTATTTAATAAAATTAAGTTTTAATTTTCCTTAGAAGTAAAAATTAAAAAAAATTTTTTTTTTTAATTAATACCAGATACTTGAACGCTTTTGGATAGTATTTTTTATAACTTTGGTTAAGTAGTGAAAACTATAATTTAAAATATTTAATCACAGGTTAAAAACTTCGGTAGAAATTTACTTTGTTCTAGAAACATGATGTATCACAAATTCATAATGATTAAGTATTATAATAATATTATGTGTTTGAAATAAATTTTAGAAAAACTAATGTAGCATTACCTATGTTTTTAACTTTTTTAAACCCTACATCGTATCCTTTAAAGCCGTAGATAGAGTCAGAATAAAAGAAAATCTTAAAAGATCCATTAGGTACTTGTCTATATAACTGGAAACTTTCAGATTGTTTTCCATCAATCCTTTCTGCTTTGTTTCCGATAATTATCTGTAATCAGACATACAAAAGGTATAATTAAAAGTTTTAGTTTTATAAAAAAAATGTTGGGTCAATTTAAAACATTTTTATCAAAAACTTATTTTCAAAAAATATTTTAAACCTTTTGTATTCTTTAAGATGTAAAAAGTGTAAAAACTATTCTGAATTTGTTTTTATTCAAATGCTTTAAAGCTAAAACATTTTAGAAAGTAAATAGCAACATAGTACACTAAAAACCTCTAGGTAGTCATAGTACGTTTCTGATTCCCCATCGACTCTGAATCTTATGTAACTGTCTACTGGAACGTCAACATACCACGTACAGCTGGTAGAAAGTGGATATGTTTCAGGGTAGTTTGGTGTGTATATGTGCTGCTCCTCAGATTTCAGAGTCATGTTGTATCCACAATTAACTGAGGAGTCGTCTGGTTTTCAAAAATTAAAAAAGAATAAAGCGAAAAAGAAAAGAGCATGCGGTTTTGTTAACGTCGAGTTAAATATATTTTCTCGTGTATGTATATTACCCATAATGTATAATAATCATTACACATTTAAACACTGTAGACTATTTTATTACCACAGATTTTAAACTAATAAAACAACAAAGTAAACAGTTTTTGTATTTAGACCAATTAATTAAATAAATGCTTGTAAAGTTACTTTCAGCTGTGCCATTAAGTACGTTGGTCGTAACATCTTGTTCTGTTGTGCTTTCAACTGCTGATAAAATAATATTCTGTTACATTAGCACTTTCAAGTGTTCTGTTTTATTTTTTTGGTTTCTTAAAACAAGCTGCTAATTAGCAATAACTACTTTATTAAAATATTACTGCTTAAATATCATTTAACTACCATAAAAATGAATGTTGCTAGATAATTTAAAAAACGAAGTCTAAATAACAAAAACGAAATCAAACAAACAAATAAATCATACCATTTATTGGTTTTATTTTTAGTGAACTGTAAAAAAATAAAAGAATTTAAAAAAAAAACTACTGCTACATAGTTAGTCACCATAATAGTTTTGTGTTGCGGGATATTCTACTGCTTTTGGATGAAGTTGTGAGTCAGGATAAACTCCTGCTTTAGGATGATATTGTGAGTCAGCTTGTTTATTTTCTCCATGATATGGTTCATAAGCTGTTGTGGTTATCATTTAAAAATGTTTTAACTTTAACGTAATGTTGTTAATGGACAACTGTAAGATGTTAAACTAGACTGTCAAGTTCCATTTACAAGTTTAAAATAATGTTTTTAATAAATTGTTTTCATTACAAACAAATTTAAAATTTCATTGTAGAATTTAAACTATGTCTATAAACCAATACCAGACACTTTAATGTATTTTAAACAATTTTGTATAAGCTTGTTACGTATTATAAAAGCTAAACATTAAGTTATTAATTAAAGATCAAAAACTACGGAGAAGCTTTATTTTGCTCTAGAAACACAGTTGTCAGCAACTTTTAATGATTATGTGTTATAAATATTATTTTTTTTGTTTTAAAAAGAATTCATAAAAGCTAATAAAACATTACCTGTGTTTTCACTACTTTTAAATAAAAACTGTTACATAAATACGTTAAAATTATGTTTTTTTTTGTATACTAAACAAGTTACTTACATTAATTCACTGTTACTTTATTATTAGTTCAAACTTGTAAAAGTATTCGTAGATTCAGTGCTTGTTTTAAAAGATTGTTTTGTTGTAGTGAGCCGTAATTTTTCGAAAGCAAATTCGTACCCTCTGTACTGCTGAGAAGAGTCGGAAAAAAACTCAACAAAAATGAAGCCTTTCATTACAAATTTAATGATTGAGTAATTTTCAAGTTCTTGGTCTATTATATCCGTGTTACCGTTGATGGAAACCTATAACAATTTTTTTTTAGTTTGAATAGTTATTTTCTTATTATTAGAAATATACCTATTTTAACTTGGTAAAAAGCTCTTAGTATTCTTAATAACAAACTGTGCTTCTGACATGCACTACTCTAAAAAATAATTTCCTACTAAGTTGGTTTAAAAGTTCAGCTTTTTTTTCAATAGTTTTATTTCTGTATAACCAGCAACAACACTACCTTCAGGTAGTCATACTCCCGTTCCACTTTTCCGCTGATTGTAAATCTTATGTAACAATCTTCAGTAACGTCGATGTACCACTTGCAGCGGGCGTTATTCGGATAACTTCCAGGGTAGTGAGGTGTCCTGATGCGTTCAACAAAATAGTTAGCAGTCAAGTTGTAGCTGCAGACTCTAATCGTTTCTTCTGTTGAACCGAAGTCTGTTTTTTACAATACTTTGTTTGACTTTAGTTAAATAATTTTTAGCTTCAATCTTGCTTCGTTTCAATCTGTTCATGTTAGAAAAAATAAAATAAATTAAATGTCAGTTAACGGCATTCCACGAAGTCAAGTAAAGACATATACTTTATAAACATTTTTCTTACTTGTAAAAACTTAAAATAAGGCTCTTAAACTAATAAGATTCCTTAAAAATACTTTTTTATAGTTTATTTTACCACCTTTTGTTATTAAAGTACCATTTAAACGGTCAGCGAATGAGTTTTACTATACAGTGCGGCCCGGTGGAAATTTTTTCTAATAAAGTGACCCACGACTTATAAAAAGCTGTCGACCCCTGCAATAAACAATTAGTCTCAAAGTAATAAATTAATGTTTTTAATTATAAATTGCCTACATTCCCTTCACTGCCTTGTGGATACTTTTGCTGAAGAAAAAGCTTAGAAATAAAGCCCTGTAAATTAACCAAAAATTTTAAACGCTGGGGTATCTATAGACATGTACATGTATATAATTTTAAACACAAGGGCAACCATCCTGTATAATGGTAGTTTTTATAACAGATTAAAAGTTAAAAGTTGGATAAAGCAAAAATGAGTATTTGAACCAAATCTTTTCAAAATTCAATTTTCAATGATGAAAAAGCGCGCTTTGCATCATCAA